>NW_027526460.1:22793902-23119504 GCF_048455015.1 Haemaphysalis longicornis | reverse complement strand
GGCGACCGCTGTCGGCGTCCGCAGCGCCGAAAGCGGGCCCGGCGAATCATGCAATGTGCTTCGAGGGGTGTGTCGCCGGGGTGTGTCCCCGGTCAAAAGGTCATTAGCGCACCCTTTACGAAATCGTTGGACGAAAGTAGTAAAGCTTTGCTTTAAAACTTAGCCACGAAACATCTCCGGCTGCTACCGACCACTCATCATCGTAGTCACCCCCCATTTGGAGTAGCAAGACTTCCCTAGCAAGGCTTTCCACACCAGTTCACATCAAAGAGCATTCTCTCTCTCTCTCTCTCTCTCTCTCTCTCTCTCTCTCTCTCTCTCTCTCTCTCTCTCTCTCTCTCTCTCTCTCTCTCTCTCTCTCTCTCTCTCTCTCTCTCTCTCTCTCACTCTCTCTCTCTCTCTCTCTCTCTCTCTCTCTCTCTCTCTCTCTCTCTCTTTAATAACTCGAGGGACCCAAGTTTAATTTCGACCAGGGGAACCGTTTTCTTGTGGAGCTTGATGGACCTCCGCTTATCATCATCACCATTTTGTGAAACCCATTTTGCAAAGTAGGCTTTTATGGAGTGCATTTTACTCAGACGAACGACAGCATCAGTAAGGCATAAGATTATTCGCTTTAAAATGGTAGCTTTTACTGCCCGGCGGTAGTGTGAATATAATTTTTTCTTCAAAACGCAATTTTTATACTAAATTTATTCAAGGAAGTGCGGGCTTTTGTCTAAAACTTTTTGGGAATTATGTAGCCCACACGCGGCTTTGCCTTTGCCGTGATAGCGCGGGAGATAGTTAAGTTCCTTGTTCTTGTGTTGTCGAGGGATTTTGGTGCAAACTGCTACAGCAGTAATGTAGCCGGTGATGCAAATTTTTAAATAGCTTCATTTATTTTCCATAGAATTTGTTTCCTTTGTCTGTCTCTCCATCTCCTCTCTCTTTTTGTTTTCTTTCGAGAGAGTGAAAGAAAACTTTAGTGTCTTGACTATATCTTGCAAGTCTTTTGTGTTGTAACATGATCAAAAGTTTTTAGGGCGTGGTGGTTTCACGTTACCGTATGTAAAATACGGCGAGATGTCGTGTGATGTTCAATCAAGCATTATGTGAAGAAACAATTTACGACCTGTATTGTGAAAACTTTAGAAAAAAGAAAGGAATATTATTGGAAGCGGAAACGTACGTGTTCAGATTGAAAATATCAGCAAAGAATTATTCCCAGTTTCCGTCTAGTTTATAGTAGGCAGTTGGGAAGAGCGAAATATTCGCTTCCATTCTCACACTTCACAGGCGAAGAAAAGATAGGCGGAAATTTTTTTAACGACACTAATGTCAGTGTTTTCCTCAGTGACTGAACGCGTGCTGGGCTATTTAAATTGCCCGATAGCCCGCCACCTGTTATTTCTATCCCTTGCCCGGAACCGCTTACCATCAGGTATGGGAGCACCACCAGACACTCCCACCCCTCCCCCTCTCACGAGCAGTCTGCAGCCTGCCTGAGAAGTCCGGACCCTGCAACCCAGAGGAACCCGGTGAAGACCGCTTGGATTGTCAATCAAGGCCAGGGGATCCCGGACTAAGAACCTCTCGACCGGGCAAGTGCCTTAACAACAGCCCCAAAGTCCGTTCAGTTACGATAGAAATCTCGCCTTGCCTTTATTGGAAGGAAGGCAGGCTCTAGGCCTGCAGGGGAAAGGGGGTTAAAGGATGGGGTAAGGTAAAGTGGGCTCTAGAATCAGGAGGGTTTTGGTCTTGTCGTGAGTCTTCTGGAGGAACTATCGTGAGCATCGGCTTAGGATGAGGGGAGCCGACCCGTCGTTCTCTGAGATACTGCTCGTGCAATACCGCTCGAGGGTCCGAACAGGTCAATAGCGATCTTTTGCTTTCCCTAACTTAAATTCACAATCGGACATGGTTTATATGGCTAGAGCCTTATAATGTATGCTTCCTCTTTTGAACCTTCACCTTTGCCGCTTCCTCCGTGATTTTGCCACCAGCTGCTTTGTGGAAAGCAGTATAATTTAGGCGAGGGGGAGAGCACGGTATTTTCCTCGCCTTGTGTAGCTTGGGAAGGGCTACAGAAGCGGAGGGCAGACTCACATGTGGGTGCGATGACGGGCGCCCAGCACGAGGTTGCCGTGAGCAGCATGAAGAACACGTTGGTCCAACGGCGCCCGAACCGGTCCATGCTCCACCAGCCGATGACATTGGCTGGTATCTCCACTAGGGCCAGGTAAAAGAAGTTGAGGAACTCGTTCCCGCTGAGATGAGTCGCGTTGATGTGCATGGCGCCGTACACGCTGCTGTTGCCAGACCTGCAATACGCCTCGCTCGTTCACCTGGCGCGATATCGCTCAAAGCGGGCCTCCAAACGCTGCTGCGACAGTTTTGTCACGTGAGTAGCATCATAACCCGTGTTACATGCTTTTCTGCGTTTATTATTGCGTGCGCAGTACATGGGTATGTCGGCAACAACTTGCGCCGTCGACCCGCGGACAGAGAGCCACGGAAGAAGAGAGAACAGCAGAGCGCGTGAGGAGAGGGTGGTTTGCTACCGCTTCAACGTCTACATACACGTTGCTAAGGGTACGTCAAGTCGAAGCGGTAATGAACGCGCCTCGTTACCGCTTGTACGCATTGTAAAATGGAGTGCCAGTGAGTGCAGAACAGGGTGTAGGCGGCAAAAGAGGATGCAACGGAAATTAAAGGAGCGACACGCAGCCAATGGCGGTGTTAAAGCGAGCACGCGTTACCTACCACGGAGACGGTTACAAAGCAAAGCATGGTTGGCATGGTGTTAGACACGGGTGCGAGAAACGCCGTGTGGCGGGCTTCCAAAGCCGGGGAACAATGTGGGCGTGGGGTGGAGCCTAAAGTTCACCAGAGAAAGAAAATAGGTACTGAAGCATTCCTAAAGATCCACCCAGAAGTCTCCGTTAATTTTTTTAAAGCGAAAGCTTTGTTAGTGGGACCGATGGCGTCCTGTGAAAAAACTAATGCATTTACTCATAGACCGGTTGATAGACCGGAAAGCTCTGATAAGGTCTCTGGACTCACGGCGCCTGCGTAAAACCAGGCTTCCATTGTGTCAAAACGGTCACTTGAAAATCGCGAAAAAAGAATGGTTCTAGATAAGACAGTGCACGCATCGATTATGAAGACGGAGGTCAAGGGTATACCTTCCTCTCATCAACCACGTATCAGTGTACATTTAGATCGTTCGTAGATGCGTTTACTTAGTGAGTGAAAAATCGTCGCATCGGTTCGTTCTTCGTTGGCGATTTCAGGCTGTGAAGGTTTGACGATCGATTGGACGATTGAGTGATTATGAGGTTTAACGCGCCGATCACTACACAGGCGATGAGGCGCGCCGTAGTGGAGGGCTCCGGATTAATTTTGACTTTGAGTATCTCTAACGTACGCCGAAATTTCGCTCAGACGGACGTTTTCGCGTTTCGCTTACATCAGAAAAGCGGCCACCGCTACCGGGAATCGAACCCGCGTCCGATTGATTGGGCACACTTTCAGCGAAGACTGGACGCCCTTTTACTACTTTTGCGCTTCCCTAATCTTTCTTTAGAAAGAGATGGTATTTTTTTCGCAAAATTTAGCTCATATTTTTCAGACTTTATTTTCCACCCAGGATTTATGTTCACCGGCGTTTATTTTCGCTAACTTTGAAGGTGGCTTTTTTCTGTTAATATCTTGCGACATTCAAACGAAAGCAGGCAGCACTTTTATTCATTGGAATCACTAGCACAGCCACAGCACATGTAAACTTCCTGACCTCTTCGATGGCGACGTACGTCGGGGTCAGTCAGCTCACCACCCTATACTCAAGTTCCGTCTAAAGGGTCCATTAAGACAAATATAACTTTACGCAGTTTGAAAGATCAAGCTCATGGTAACTCATTCAGCTCCATTCAAGCCGCTAACAAAGAACTCCAAGAAATATTGAAACCTTTCAAATTTCGCTATGCAGTGACGGAATATAGGCAGGAGTGACCGAATTGAAGCCACTACTGAAAGCATAGTTGTTAGCTGATTAATTTCTAGTTAGCATTCAAGTGATACAACCGAGCGACACCAGAGGCCCCCCTTTCGACTAGTCATGTTTATTGGCGGTGCTTCTGGTGGACGGCCGCCAATCGCACATACACGATTTGGTGACGTCATAGAGACGTCGGCCCGAAGTGATCGCGGAGTCACCACTGGCTCATTGCTTTCCCTTTATAGCTCCAATATTTGTTCGAATTGGTAAAAAATTGGTGTCATTGTCATCGGGAGAAACCAGTCTTTTTAATAAACCAAACTTTTATTTTTTCTCCATGGCACTTTTAACTCATTCGACCATATTTCGTGCAAGTCTGCCTGCCTCCTCCACCATGTCCAAGCCCTGACCTTTTTTGCTTCGAGATCCTTTATAGCATTTACGGCTGTCCGGGCCGTGACTGCGGCGAATGATCTTGCTCCTTCACATCTTAGGGCCTCCGGATAGCTATTTTTTGTGCATAATCCTGAGCTGCTGCGTTTGCATATAAATAGGCTGGACACAGGTTCTTTACAACGGAATGTCCCCGCCCTTTCTTTATGTAACCGAGCCTGAAATAGTCCATTTTGTGCATTTACGGAAACCATAACCTGAAGTTGTTCTCTGCCGCTCTGACTAAAAAGCATTTTTCGCTGATCGTCCCCCAGGTTCACTGTTATTAGGTATTGAACGTGCACGCAGTTGGAATTTTACGCCACTTGGGAAAAGCGAATGACTGCTCACCAGATGACCGTGAGAATGAGAAGGTGCTTTCTGATTTTAGGCTTCGTGAACACGTCAAGCATGGAGCCGGAGCTCTCCGTCTCATCTTCTGCCTTAATGTGATGCTGAGCTTTCTGAAAGAGACACCAAAACCGCTGTTAAACAACAAACACAAAGCAACTTTAATCGTAAACACGAAGAAATGGATGTAAAGTGGTTCAAAAGAAAAGCAAGCAACCAAGAAAAGTATCCTGGAAATGCCTTCGAAGCAAAAAAAAAAAAAAATTGCCACGGGTATATTAGCTGACCAAGAAGGTCTCCTTTATGTTGCGTTCCAATACTAGGCAGCTGTGTTGGACGAAGATTCTGCACCCACCTAATCAATATCATCATATCTGTGTCACGTGGCTTCAAGGATTTGCTGTCAGCAGTCAAGTCCCGAAGAGTTAGCAACAGGAGCTCAGGATGCTGGTACCAGTGCTTACGCGTCAGCAAGTAAGTCACCACAGCACTGACACCATAAAAAAAAAAGTATCGTGATGTTGTGAACAGCTTAATAGATGGACCAAGAAAGCGGAGGCAAGAGACGGACGTAATTCAGAAAGATGCCTTTAGACCGTCTTGTGCGCTGTAGTGGGGGTAACGTTTTTTTTAGTGTGGCGTTGCGTCAATAGGCCCTTAAGCAACGCCTGTGCCTCTCCCGGCGTTTTTGTGACCCACAAAGGATGCCTGTATACGCGTATACGTCAAGTATCGCGGCCTCAAGAACATGATAAGGAAGGATGTTGACCTTCTCCCGCGTATTGAGGACGCCCTTGAGCACTTGCAGGAGCCAAATATTTCTCGTCGCACCCACCAAGGATTGCTCCTCACGGCATGGGACGAACAAAAACCCGCACCAACCCATCCCCCTTGCACCCTGGTCGATATCAGACAACATCGAAAGCTACCTCAGCAAGCCAATCCCTCGAGCTCTTCCAGCGACCAGATCTCAACGTATTCACTACCTGATGGCGTCTAAAGTGCCAAATGAAATTGATATCTTCACCAATGCAAGCGTGGCTCCCACACATATCGGTGCAGCATGGACATGTACCGAAAATCCATCTTGTAACGGGCAAATATCTTTCAAACAAAACAATGGAACCGCATTAGAACGAGAACTGCACGCCATAAACAGCGCGATTAACCACATCTGCCACGAAATAGACTTTAAACCACCGCCCAACGTGAGTACCTTGAAAGATTCATTCGCAGCAATCCGAGAACTACGGCAACCCCTTTCACTCAACCAACTTGTTAACTCCATATTACTGCTTAAAGGAGCCATGAAGACAAAATACAAGTTTGTGGTATTCGAAAGATTTCGTGTTTTATAGTGCCCCCAGCGCCTGTTCGAGTGCATAAGATACTTTATTCACCGAGAAATTAATTAATCTAAGTTAAAATTTTGATTTTCCCGCTTAATCGTGCGTTTTCGTGGTCTGTAGTGACATCATGGGGAACCGACCGCTCTGCAGCCGATTGGGACACGGCCGGGCTAGAGCGGGGGAGCGCTTGGAAAGCCTTGTTTACCGTTAGTGAACCTAGATGGTGCCACCATTCACTGCCTTTCACTGCAAGCCGTTCACTGCCTTTGGTTTGTTTTTTGACCGTATTTAAACCTGGCTTGTTTTCGTTCAGGGAGAAAAAATGTGAAACATAGTGCTCGCTCGACAAATATGGGCACGTAAGACACCGTTGCTTGCGTCAATCGGCCATGTCGTCTGAGACAACCCCAAAGCCCTGCAGTCCTGTGCAGCTAAACCACAGTAAACTAGAATAGGTAGCTAAACCAAGCATAGTGCACGCACTACCAACAGCAGTACGCATCGGTACTTCTATGTTTACGTGTGCTTTCGTAACTTCTTCTGTTTCTCCCACCATTCTTACGGCTTCAAAAAAAAAAAAAAAATGCGCCCTACATTTAAGCGCAAATAGCTCGTTCGGCAAGCTTATAACCTCTGCCTAAATTTCATTTGCTTTTGCCGCCCTCCATTAATTGCAGAGCTGGCTGGTATGACATCATAGGTTCTGTTGCGGGAAATGAGCTAGTGGGTCGCATGGCCGTTCCCTTTTTTCCTAATTATGTAGCTTATTTGAGCGAAGTTTAGGTTAAAAGTGGTGTCAGTATGATTCTAACGAGGCAATCTTTTAATAAACCGAACTTGTGTTTTCACTTCATGGCTCCTTTAAAGAACTATTAAAGAGCCACAAAGTGAACATACGAATCGACTGGACACTGGGTCTGCACGAGGCCAGCCCAGGAAACCAGGTCGCTCACGCAGCGGCGCAGGAGAGTCTTAACGTTACACCTCTGGTGGTTTATACCTCGGCTACTTCACCTGCCATGCTCATCCAGCAACTGAAGAACCGCAAGAAATACCGGTACGAACAAGTGACACCCCCTGGCTATCTCGCTAACATGCCCTCATTAACAAGAGCCGAAGAAGTATTCATAAACAAACTTTTGCGCCAATGCAGCTTACACCCCATATATCATACAGAAGTGGACGAAGGGCCCCAAAACACCCTCACCTCCACATCATGCCTACTGTAACACGAACACCAAAGCAGACCTTCACCACTTAAGTGTATGCCCATTCTTCGATGCACATCGTTCCGACACCATTCGACACATTGATCTAACCATATCTCAAGAAGCTCATGCCGCATTAGATAAGGGGGCTTCGCACGTGCTGTTCCAACCAGACCGCATGGCTCCAGATCGGCTGCGTAATAATTGCTTCGGCAAGTGAGTTAATTACTGCGTAACCCCTTGTTTTTGGTGTCATCGGACTCGTAAAGTATTCCGCTCTCGCCTGGTCAACGGACAGTCATAGGGCCCCATCTGCCTCGACGAAGCGGGCAGTAGTAGCCCAGCCGGGTGCTAAGCCTAAGCAGCGCAACGGCGACGCCGACCCCACCGCTGCTTCGGCCGCCGCTGCTGCACGTGCAGCTGCAGCCATCGGCACCGCCCAGGGAATGCGCTGCTACGCCAACACCGCCTCGTTGTGAAGAGCGACCGTCAGCAATGCCTACCGTGTGCGGCACCGCCGCTCCTTCAAGTCGGTCATCTACGCCTCTGCGCAACACGTCGCCTACAGATCCATCGGCGCTTCAATCGCCACAAGACGAAACAGTATCCCCCATGGAAGAAGACACTTCCACGCAACCCTCGACGTCTCATCCGGAGGTACAGACCCCCCAAATGAACCCTCAACTTGCCTCAATGAACTTCCAGTGGAACCGCCCTGCAGTGCGTGATCAAGAACAAGTGACCCGTTCTGACAGAGTAAGTCGCTCTCGATACCAACTCGTGCTCAGGCCACTCATTAAGTACAACGTGAATGACATTCCTAAGCACACGTTTGCGCACATAATTGGTGCAAGTGCCCCACAGTCGTATTTAGCTGAACTAGCCTCACACAAATACGACACGACTGGCAACTGCATTTACATTAACGTCTACGACGAAACGCACGCCTCTCGGCTCCTTCAAGTTGGATCAGTTTTCTTTGTCCGCCAAGGGGCCCAGCAAAGCATACCAGTAGAGATCAAGCTTTCTCCGTACAAGCCAAACACGACGAGGGGAGTCATCACAATTGAACCCAATGAATCTAACGAGGAGACCCTTCGCTGGTTAAGATGTGAGCAGGCTAAAATACTGGCATGTCATCGCTTGGGACGCACTAACCGTGCAGTGGTCACGTTTGACACACCTACCCTTCCCAAGGCTGTTAAATACTACATGGCTATAATCAAAGTTTCGCCTTACCAGCCAAAACGACTTGTTTGCTACAATTGCCATAACGTTGGTCATATGGCCCGCTCCTGTCCGGCGCAAGCTGTGTGCAAAGCTTGCGGCAAACCACACAGCGAGAGTGAAGAATGCGGCCCTCAGATATACTGCGTGGCCGGCAAAGAATACGGACACATTGCGCTGAATCCCACCTGTCCCAGCAGGATCCCAACGCCCCCGGCTAGCCCGCGAAAGGATGCCACCATAGGAGTGACTTGGGCAGATAGGGCCCGTGGCACTCACACGGATCAGTCGACATCAATCATAAGTCACCCAACAAATGCCAACTCTGAAAAAGAACCGACTGTGGCAGCCATTCTGTCCCAACTTGCTGCCCTCCGGGCGGATGTACAGCAGCTTCGGAAGGAGAACCAACAACTCCGAAATGAAAACCAAGAGCTTAAACGACAGCTAGAAAGCAAAACAGTGCCAACAGCAACGTCCAAAAGACTGCCTAACTCCCAAACCCGACCCAGCCGATCCCAGAGCACAAAACGTACCCCTACATCTCGACCAACTAGCGAATCCCCTCTCCAGTTAGCGCTCCAAACTGTCCGCACAGACATTCACCGCGAACGGCTTGCGCGTCAAGCGGAGCGCAAAAAGGACCAAGAAAACTTCGACAGCCAGATGAATGAGATCCGTAGTCTCGTTCAGTCCATTCTGCAAAAGCTCCCTTCGAGAGAAAACTCTAAGGAACCACCGCGCAAAGTGTCCATTCGGCCCAACAACCAGTCACAATGAACCGCTCACCGACAGTATTGCAATGGAACTGCCGCAGCTACTCCCACCAGCAAGTTATTCTAAAGCAGAGGATTATCCAGATCCAACCACTTTACATACTACTGCAAGAAACCCGCAGCACTCCTCAAATTCCGGGATACATTACTCATGTGAACCCATCCATCGCACCAACCACTCGGAATCAGCGGATAATGCCACCACCTGGATATGTCGCCGTCCTTGTCCGTTCATCTCTGGGAAACCAGCAAATACAAGACCCTGAATTCTCCTCGGCGGATCACGAAGTAGTGGCAATACATACGCGCCTACCAGGGGGAAAACCCATTATTGTGGCCACCGCCTATTACAAGCCAACTACCTCATCCTCCACCACTGCTTCCTTTACCTGGTTACAAGTTTTAACGTCCCGATTTCCAGGCACCCCTATCTTACTGGGTGGGGACTTCAATGCCCCCAACACCTTATGGGGTTACAACAGAACTCACCCTAGGGGTAAAGCCTTGGAGTATGCTGCAGAAGCAGCAGGTCTTCATCTCATTAACGACCCAGACGCAATCACTCGCATCGGCCTTCACGCTGCTCAACGCGACACTTCGCCCGACCTCACTTGGGCGACTGCCGGACTTGTTCAAGCGTGGACTCCATATGCGACTACGTGGGGCAGCGACCACCTACCCATCCTCATAAAGCTAAGGAGCAAGACCGTGAGATCGGCCAAAGCAGTGACCAGGGCCGACTGGAACAAATTTCGACACATTATACTAACCTCCAACCCACCGGCATCGCTGGACGAATTTTGCAACTTGATTGCTACTTCATCTGCGCAAGCGCAAGAGACCATCCAATGCCGTGACGACACTCGGCACATGGACAATCATCTGGCAAACCTTTGGCGGAGAGTGCACGAGCTTACTCGCACTTACCGAGTTAGAGGAAAAAGACACAGAGATTTACAACAAATCCGCCAGCAATATCGCCTGATTTCAGACTATCAGCGACAACTAAATCAGGATTCCTGGGCGACAATGTGTAGCGACCTCAGTCACGAGCGTGGGCTCTCGGGCCTATGGAAACTGCATCGCAAGTTGAGCGGGAAAAGCAAGGGCCGCAAGCCACTGTTCGAGACCCTCACACTGACGGCACCAGCAAGTGATGTGGAGAAACGGCTTATAACCACATTTTTCCCTGCGGCTTCTACGCTACCTCCACCACCGTTGCCCATTATCCCCATTGACAATCCTGATTCCGAATTAGATTCTCCGTTCACTATGGCGGAACTCCGTACGGCTATAAGGTTGGGTCGACAACAATCTGCCCCTGGACACGACAACGTGACCTGGAAGCACCTCTGTAATCTGCCTCCAGAGGCGCTGCCCCACCTACTCACTCAAATTAATTCTTTATGGGAGCAAGGTCTCGTTCCGGACCATTTAAAGCTTACACTCATTTTCCCCATACCAAAGCCAAAGAAGACGGCCGATAACCTCCAAAATCTGCGCCCCATCTCATTAACACCTGTATTGTGCAAACTAACCGAAAGGCTCATCAATATCCGCATCATCCACCACCTTGAATACGTAAGACCCTACTTTCATCCTGCCCAGACTGGTTTTCGACCCAACTTAGGGACGCACGACAGCCTGTGGCTATTACGGCGGGTCATGAACCGGCCCCATTACAACAGAGGAGATCCAGACCTCGTCATGGCCATCGATCTTCGAAAGGCATTTGATAATGTTAGCCAGGCGGTGATACTTGAGGAACTAGCCAAAGCCTATCCTAGCAGCAGAGCCCAAACCTGGATTCGCAATTTCTTGCAAAGCCGCCCCATACGACTGCAGGGGTCTCACCCGGGATGGGATCCTCTCACTTACTACCTGGATAGAGGAGTCCCTCAAGGATCAATCTTGGGACCCCTGTTGTTCAACTTGGCAATGTCCCGGGTAGCACGCCGGCTCGACATGGAAACCGCGGCCCGCTTCACCATTTATGCGGACGATATTACTATATGGACAGAGGCAGCTGACTTTCCTTCTCTGGAAGATCAAATAATCGAACTTCAAGCGGCTGCCCACAGTCTAGAGTCATCATTGTGTGAGTTGGGGCTTACGCTCGCTCCAGAGAAGACAGAGCTCTTGGCAGTGTACGGCTGCAAACCACCTCCATCGATCCCCACCATTCCAGTGACAATTTCGAACCAGACGATAATCGCCTCAACAGACCCCATAATGTTGCTAGGACTGCCCATTGGAACGAAGAACAGCGCTAACACGTGGCTACAGCGCCTAAAGAAAAAGTGGAAAGGCATCCTTCAAAACATTCGGCGTCTCTCTAACAAATATGGAGGAGCAACTCAAGCCGCCACACAAGCGTTAGCCAGGGCCGTCACACTGAGCACCCTTACTTACGGGGCACTGGCTTACGACCTCAATAAAACTCACACGAAGACCATACAGGTACTACATAGGGCCACTCTTCGCGTGATCAGCGGACTGCCTCGGCACACCCCCATCCACAGTTTGGAGCAATCGGTCCCCCTTCCACCTGTGTCAGCAATCATCGAAGAGGCAAAAGCACAGGCGTCCTTCAAGCGGCCGCTAACACACCAAGGGCTGTCACTGATTGCATGGGACGAACGCAAAATCCCCACAACATGCACATTTCCAGTACCTATCGCACCTTGGGCACGACCGGACTGCGTCACAGCGCCGCACTCGCACCCCATCGCACGCAGAAACCCTCAGTTGCGTAGACAACGCATTCTGCAGATGCATTCGGCGCAGCAGGACGGCGCAGTCGATATATACACTGATGCCAGTGTGACCCCTCAATGTGTTGGCCTTGCATGGACGTGCCCCGAACTTCCTGCTCTGTCGGGATATTGCACCATGATGGACCCCACCTTAACAAGTTTTGAAGCAGAACTGCACGCTTTGAACGCCGCTGTATCATCCCTACTCTATGACACTACGGCGGCTCTCCCACCTTCGCTTCGACTCAGCACGGACTCTTACGAGGTCATACAGGCACTTCGATCCCATACCACCACTAACCCCATTGTGCATGAAATTCTCTACCAAGTGCAAATTCTTCAACGGAACCACATCACTGTCCGCTTTGACTGGGTACCTGGCCACGAGCCGAACTCGACTGGTAACCAGGCGGCTCATGCGGCCGCACAGGAGTGTGCATTAACTCAAACTCCGCTGGTCTCTGCCGAGGAACCGTCTCGTTCATCTACACCATCTCCGTCATTGCGGATTCATCGCTACAAATTGGATAGACGTCAACGACTAAAAAACCTTACTCCTACCGGCTACCTAAGTAAACTTCCGCCCTTACCACGTAGTGGCCAGATCTTCATCAACAAGTTTATCACAAACACTGCCTTCACACCGGAAACAGTTCGTAAATGGTACACGCCTCACCTTCCTCCCCGATGTCCTCATTGCCAGTCAAGCCTCCCAGCCGACCTCCGGCACTTGGTCTGGACATGTCCAGCCTTCAATCGCCACCGTACCTTCACCGCCCCGAACCCTCAACCAGACCCAACTCTACTGGACACGTCCTTACTCGCACAAATAGCGACGTATTCTCTTAAGAGTGGCCTAGCACGACTGGTATAAGAGCGCCATCGGTGACTGTCGCTTGGACTATTTAGCAGTGGACACAATTAAGACTCCGGCCTATATATGTATACGACTGCCTCAACTATTGGACTTTATCGAGACATCAATGTGGACAAGTGCTTAAGTTATTGGCTTCCATTTCCCTCCTTTCTTCCCTTCCCACGCTCGGACCTCTGGTCTTCCTGTCTTAATAAAGGTTTTTCAATCAATTAGATAAGGAGTTTATTACACGAAATAGGCAAATCTGCAAGCAAAAGTGGTCTGTCGCGAATAGAAGAAAAAGTGCCTGGAGCTGAAGCAACCCGTGTAATCCCCTCCCTCATGCCCCATTTTCCCCACCATGTGGCTTTAGCCCTCCCTTCCCCAAATAAAAGCTTTACTACTACTACTGGTCGCTCGATTTGGTTTGGAGTACTAGCAGGTACCTATGGTGAGGCTAGTCACGCGAAGGCGGATTTTACAACACGTGACGACGTCTTTGAGTTTATTTATGCCCTTCGTACTTTGTGATGCGCCCGCCATTATCTACCGTGTGACTGACAATTCTTTGCACGAAGTGAAATGAAGAATATGCCTTTGCTACGTGAACGACACAGTCGTTTTTTCATAACACATTTACGGGTGCCTGGAACATTTTGACCTGTCTTGCCGACGCAAAGCTGCAACTCAACCTCAGGAAATGTTACTTAACAACTCGGAAGATGGCTGTACTGGGCCACACAATCTTGAAAGATGGAGTTCTCCCCAACGTGTATAAGTTTAAAGCTGTTGCAGAGTTGGCCAAGCTGAAATCTATGAAAGCTCTTTTGAGCTTCATCGGGCTTTGCTCCTATAGTATGCTATCGGCTCTTAGTTCGCCACTTTGCGGCCACCATTGCACTATTCACGCACTTACACTGTGTTGGCTGTAACTACCGATTCGTGTGGTCTCTTTTGTGTGAAAACGCGTTCGCGACGTTGCGGAGACTTTGCGTCCTCACATATATATACTGCGAACTTTTACCCGAATGCGCTCACTCAAGTTCGCACCGATGCCAATGGAGTCGGTTTCGACGCTGTGCTTGCACAACAGAACTTGGCGTTTGATTAATAAATCTTTGCCTACGCAAATCGAACTATTACCAAAGCCGGATCTAATCAGCCCGTCTCGAAGACGAAGTTCTTGACCACTGTTTGGGTGCTAAACAAGACCAGGCTATATTTTCACAGCCGCCACATGAACGTCTTCGCTGACTACCACGGAGACCGTTCGCTTTTCATATTGAAAACCCATTCGGCTAGCCCACCATTCGTCTGGTTGGCTAACCCGGTGGGCTCGACTGCTGCAGGAGTGCGATATATGGGCCATATACGCCGATGCCATCTCACGCCGATGCCCTTTCCCGTACTCCATTGTCTCCTGAAAATACATGCATCCTGCCTGACGGCGTAGGCATGTCGCCACTATCCCTCGTCGACATGTACTCTAAACAACGCAAGGGCTCATAAATTGCTTCACGTATACCCTTGCTCACTAAAGCTTCACCTACTGAAGGTCGTCTGGTTCAGCGCAGGCACGGTCTGCATTTCACGCTTCGTGACTAGTTCAGATGTTGTTCAGTTTCTTTTTACTTTGACTAGCCTTAGGGTACAATCAGAATATTATACACACGCTACGAGGTAACCACAGTGAAAAGGCAGCGTCGGGACGACCCTAAAAAAGGAGTACAAAAAGTACCGTGAACAGAGCAAAAATCAGACAGAAATAACAGACAAAGCCAAGGTTAACAATTAGAAATATATACTGCCAATGGTTGACCTTAACTTTGTTCGTTGTTAGCGCTTAGATACCATAGAACAAGCGATTGAAAAGGGGACAAATGGAAGTCAAACAAAAGAACTAAACATAACCAATAGTGGAGTACAAAGAATAAATCGCACATTACTAGTACTTTCATAATGCAGTAAGATGGAAACGTATAGAGTAAAAAGAAAGCCTTAACTGTACATTTACCTTGAGCATGCAAACTATCTAAAATCGCGTAAAGCTTAGATTACGTAAAAATACATAGTAAAAAAGTTGTAGAAATTACGAAAATAAGGCAATCATCTATGCAACAAAGAACCTTTAGGTATGTGTTATAAAAAGCAAGAATGGTGATAACCTTATTAGTGTAGGTCGACTGTCCTAAAACGAAATTTCTGGAAAGCAAGATGTCCTCTACTGATAAGTAGTGCGGTCTATGGACAGTGAGTAACTTTCGTTGGCTGCAAACCTAGTAGAATTATTATTTTGGCAAGGTGCCCTTCAATAAACTCATATGAAAATAAATTAATACGCAGCTGAAATAACAAAGACGCTGGGCTTTAATAAAATAAATGTTTCAACAGCTAACACACTGTTTTGTTCAAGTCAAATGCCAGATTTAGAACAGAACAACCTGCTGATAACGATACGAATAGCCTGTTTTGAATATGTTAAGGGAGCGATAGATGACAATTATATTATTACACCATGCAGCAGTACCATACGGGATATGACTGTGTACGAAAGCAAAATAAAGAGAGTGAAAAGTTGGTTCAGCTCTGCTTCCCCGTGTGAACATTTTGAGGAGGATTGCTGGAGCTAAGAGGGGGAATCACTCGGCGTGCATGATTAAGCTGCACTCAACTCTGATTGTGAGTCGCCTTCTTTACCACTAACCTCGAAGCATTGCATAGGAAAGGGCTGAGGATAGCAATTGGAGTTCCTCAGGGAGCGGCAAACGAGAAGGTCATACGGGAGAGCCAGTCTGCTACACTCCGCTTGATGGCGTCCCAGAGGTTACTGACGTAGGTAATGCGTCTAGGGGACACAAGTGCTGGAAGAACAATAATAAGGCGGCTTCGAACAAGGACAGCCTCACATGCGCACACTGCTCTTAACACTCGGAAAATATTGTGCCATCAGTGGCCCGGGAAACTTCCCATCTCAATGCCGCCATGGTCTTACGAGAGCCTTCAGTGTCAGCTACGTGTTCCTCATATAAGAGTCAAGCAAAACACGCCAGTGGAAGCAGCCAGATTTTTGGTTCTTGAACATTTGGAGAACTATTATCCCAATCACCTTGAAATTTTTGCGGATGGCTCAATCAATCCGCACAGAGGGGTTACGGCAGCGGCGTATGTCATTCCTGATGCCCAGGTTTCCTGGGCAGCACGCCTGGATCATGTGGTGTCCTCCACCGAATCCGAGTGCATTGCCATCGCGGCTGCTTTTAGGAAACTTAAGTCATAAAAGCCATAGGAAGTTGTAATTCTGACTGACTCAAAAGCAGCACTACAACTTTGCAGCGTGGGATCCCCACGAAAAGGGACTGCCAGCGTTCCTTACGGCTTGTGCAAGAACTCAGCAGCACGGGTTTTCATGTGCGGTTTCAATGGATTCCATCCAATGCTGGCGTCAAGGGCAATGAGACCGCTGATCAGATGGCACGGGATGCGCTGCAATTTGCACCGACTGTTAAAGTTTCCGCCAATCACTTGAACGAATTCAGGCGAACAGTCGTCGGACATTTCAAGTCCTTGGGAAATCCCTATCACCAGCCTTGCTTTACAAATGGACTTACTGGATCGGAGGCTACATTGCTATACCGAATCCGAACGGGCTCAGCGAAGACCGCAGCATGGCTATTCAAGGTGGGCCTCGTGCGATCGCCTCTGTGTTCGTCATGTGCAGTGATATGGGATGTACACCACTACGTAATGTGTTGCCCAGAGCATGATGTCGAGCGGACTGCAATGCTCTCAGCGATTCGAAAGCTGGCAGCCCCACACAGAACTCTGGACCACATCGTCTTTTCAAAGGGACATTGGATGCTGCGGAGAGACTTGTCGCACCTTCTACTAAGCTTCCTTCAGCAGACGGAACTGCCAAACTCGTGGTGAAAGGACGCTACCATTAACTAATTAGGAGGAGCTTGGGCGGAGCAATTGCCGGCATATCCAGCCAGGCTAACCCCGCCTGATCCCACACAACAACCACCACCACCACCACCACTTGGCGTGAAAAAAATCGGCGAAATTTTTCAAGTTCTCGAATTCCAGAAACCGTTTTACTTCTGAGATGACCAATGTGGTCACGAAATTTCATATAAGAGTCGAGATACACTCCAAAGAAAAGGACACTTGCTGTATCAGTGCAACTACGCCAACAGTGAGTGACAAGGGTTGTAAGTCATAGTTCATCATCTTCGCACCCACACTTGTCATTTCTTCATGGCGATTCATTATCTATTTACGTTGGGGTTTGTAAAAGTGTGCTTATGCGTAATTATTCTTACGTACCTCTGTTTTACGAACGGAGTTAATGTTTTGTGTCGTGATAATCTTTAAGTAAGGTTTAGTGTTACTTCGTACTTTTTTTCTTGCGCAAATCGCGTGATGGCACTGGAGTGAATCGACCTTTGTGATTTCTTTTTGTAACTATCACCCACAATTTGGCGACCTTTTGAATTTCTGTCACAAATAGTTTTAGCTTCGGTGATTGTTTTTGTGGGTTTCTTGTGGTTATGATGTGCAGTTACACAGTTATAAAGACTAATTGTTTTAATCTCGCCTAGCATGCATATTTGTGCGGACACGAGGCGTTACAGAGAAGGTGCTTTCTGATTATATTTAATTTTCATTTATTGTTATGTTTGTTTTTATTCTGTGCTTAATCGCGCAGGGAAAATGGAATACGCAGATTTTTATGGTTTCATTCATTTTTAGTGGTTTTTAGTTGCTGCATTTGCCATTGTTTTGCTTTCTGGTTACCTTTGACAAATAATCTACATTTTCGCAATAACAGCGATTAGATGTTTTAACATAGCCAATCGCACATTGTTTTGCATATACAAGCCATTACTCTTTTCGTGGCTGGGATACTCCGCAAAAAAAAATGTTTACGTATTAAAGCGCCCAAGCGTATCAGTCCCCGCTATTATTGACGTGGCATGTACATCTTTGTGCGTTAGTACAGGAGGTCGTGCATGACGTACCAGCGCCGCAAGCCTCCGCCGTCCCTTTCGTTGAGGGCGTTGCAGCTGCTTCCCTGTCTAGCGGAACGTTCCGGCCATGTCTGCCTTGACCTGTACGGACCTTTGCCCAGCAATTGCCGGCAACCGGTAGGTTATGGTCGCCGTCAATCATCTGACGAGCTATGCCGAAACCATTGCTCTGTCTGCCACGACAGTGCGAGGCCTATCCTTCTTTTGTTTGCGTGACTTCATTCTGCGCCCGGAGTCTTGAGCGCTTCTTAGACCGCTCGCGTGACTTATTGTGGAACGTTGTTGCTCGGATTCCTACTGAGTGCCACGTTGTCCGCCGCACAGGCACTGCGTACCACTTCAACGGCAGACGAACTACAATACTGAGAACTTCAACTAAGCTCTTGTGGACATGCCGCGAATAACAACTGGAACCTTGTGCTTCCCTGCGTACGTTATGTGTACGGTACAGCCATACAAGCCACAACATGTTTCTTCCCTTTCTTATTTTATGGCCGGGAAACATGAGCTCTTGACACGGCCCTTACCTACAGACCACATCCCTCAGAGTTCACACCAGCTTCTGATACCGCGAATCACGTGATAGAAAGCGCGAACTTGCAAGATCCTTCCGAGCGGAATCTGGCAATGATGACACAGTTATGGCCCCCAGATATCCACTCGGACAACTCTTCCCTCCCCTACGCCTGGATTGTGTACCAGATTTGCATCCAGGCATCATGGTATCTACCGTGCCCTCGAGCGATGGGCACGGGGACAGACTCACCCTTAGCATCTGGTCGAGGTCAGCCGGTGGCTTGACGCCGTTCCACGTCGCGACGCGGCGTAAGATGGCCGAGGCCTCTGCCAGCCGGTTCTGCGACAATAGCCATCGTGGAGATTCGGGGAGGATCCTAAAACGAACGCGGGTGGTCAAGGACAGGCAGGAGGACGGTGGCCGGCCCCTGGTCACTCACTTCCAGTAGCAGAACAGGGGCAGGGAGGAGCAGGTACACACGGTCAGCAGCATGACCCAGGTGCGCGAGAGGTATGCCACCAGAGGCAGCAGGCACATGCCCAGCGTCCAGGACACACAAGTGACGCCAAGCATCAGGGTCCGCTGCTCGGCTCCCACCAACTCCATCACTGCGCGCCGAAAGACTCTTGACATTTATG
Source organism: Haemaphysalis longicornis (assembly GCF_048455015.1). Classification (NCBI taxonomy): domain Eukaryota; kingdom Metazoa; phylum Arthropoda; class Arachnida; order Ixodida; family Ixodidae; genus Haemaphysalis; species Haemaphysalis longicornis. The sequence continues at coordinate 23,100,385 of NW_027526460.1, read as the reverse complement.
GCATTCAATTTTGTGCTCTTCACTCGACACGTGAAATGTGGAATTCGCCGCAGCACACCCGAACTTCCATTGTTCACGCCGGGCATCACAGAGTTTCCGCGGGGTGTACAGCGCCATTAACATGGGGCCGCGGAAGTAACATCGCTTCATTCGTTTTATGTGGCTCTTATATTTCAGATCACCATCCAAAATTGACAGTTTTCTGGCGTCAACGCTCACTTTATGAAATTTTAACACAAAAGCCTAAATGTTATGCCGCAAGTTACAGAAATGCTGTTTTACCGCAACAATATTCTAGCCAAATGGATTGGTTTGCCGAAGCCATCACAAAGTGGTTAAATTTAAACACCGGAATGAAACGTATGTATGTGTGTTTGCATGCGCATATACGTATGTTTATGAATGCATATATTAAGTCTCTCACTCTTGAAAATATTAAAGTGATTCTTATATAGAACGTAATCATGTGAATAGTAGGAACCATACAAATTTATATGGACACATAAAAATTCTAGTAACAACCTACCCAAATCAATTTACATAGAAATTTGTACAATGCTACATCAGGTCCATAAAGGTCCCTATGGTTCATATGCTACTATATGAAGCTATATACGAAGTCATAAATGGATAACCAGAGATGATATTTCGGCCCACACTAAATTGCATAGAAACTTAGTATGACAGGGGTAGGAATGCTCCTGTGTTCATTTGTTGGTAAGCCTAATATGTGCATTTTCTGAAGTGTCATTTTGTTTTTGTCTCCAGGTTAGTGCCAATGTCCCATTGCCTTCATGAATCATTGTACCGACTTGCCATTTAAGCACCGGTCTCTATTTTATGTGGCAATACTTTCTTCTGATGCAAGCATGTGTAATATTGCCTATTTGTTTTAACACGCACTTGTGTTTCAATATAGGTTTAGTCCTTCGGCTCTCCCCTTTTTTATCTGTTTCTCGTACCTAGGATTTATGAAATTGAAATTAAAAACCAGCTGCTGAGTAAGCGGTGAGGCACCGTCCCTTTTGCTTGTAATTTGAGATTTTGAGTGAGGTATAATTAGTAGGAAACGGTAGGGTAATCGGGAGATAGTGTTATTTGCTGCTGCGGCTTTTATGACTGTTAGGATGTGTTGCACTGCTTCGCGAGTGTCGTTGTAAACATTACACGGAAGCAAGTTTACTTGATCGATAAACTCTCCACTGATTGCAAAGTATTGAGTGGTACTGCTTAGGCGTGAGTATTGCTTAGGACTCAGCCTTCATGGTATGGCAAAGTGGCCTGAATGCCTGTTCGTTGGCGCATGACGCCCAGTGAAACAGCAGAGCTGTCTTCCGTATGCCCCGTGTCCATTGTTTTCGCACTCAAGCTGGCAGAGATCCTGCGATAACACTCTCCGCGGGAAGGACTTACGTAGCACGTAGGGCAACTGCTCCATTTGCGTGTCCAGGAGACTCTTGATGAAGCGCGTCGCCACAAAGAAGATGAAGCTAGTAGAGAGCACGGCGCCGAAACCCGAGAACACGGCCAGCGCCACGATCACGTAGAAGGTCCGCTTTCGCCCGCACCTGCAGCATAATGGCAAATGGAAACACTTTGCATTTAAAGCGAATCTTTTTTTAGCGCGCAGCCCTTAAAGCGGCCATAAAGACAAAAAACAAGTTTGTTTTATACAAAAGATTTCGTGTTTTATAGCGCCTCCAGCACGTCCGGATACAAACGATGCTTTATTCACTGAGAAATTAATCCATTTAGGTTAACATTTTGATTTTTCCGCTAAATCATGTGTTTTCGTCGTCCGCAATGACATCACGGCAACCGACCGCTCTGCAGCCAATTCTGAGCCTTGTTTACCGTTATTGAACCTAGATGGCGCCACCATACCGTTGCAAGCTGCTTTCGGCCTTTGGTTTGTTTTGACCGTATTTAAAGCTGGCTTGTTTTTGTTCAGGGAGAACATAATCGTTTTGTGATACATATTGCTCGCTCGACAAATATGGTCAGGTAAAAGAGCGTTGCTTGCGTCAGTCGGCCAGTGTCATCTGATACGACCTCAAAGAGCCCTCAGTGCTGTGCAGCGAAACCAAGAATAGTGCGCGCAGTACAAACAACAGTACGCATCGGTACTTCTGTGTTTACGTGTACTTTCGTAACTTCCACTGCATGTCCCACCATTAATGTGCGCTAAATTTTGCGCAAGTAGCTCGTTCGGTAAGCTTACAAGCTCTGCGTAATTTGCGTCTGCTTTCGCCTGCCTCCGCCAATCGCAGAGCTGGCTGGTATGACATCATAGGTTCTGTGGCGGGAAATGAGCTAGTGGGTCGCATGGTCATTCCCTTTTTTCCTAATTATATCGCTTATTTGAGCGACGTTTACGTTAAAAGTAGTGTCAGTATGATTCTAATGACGCGATCTTTTTAATGAACCAAACTTGTGTTTTGTCTTCATGGCTCCTTTAAGCGCCCGCTCATGTGGTTCCGCGGAACCGTCGTCCCTCGTTGTAACCGAGTGAACGAAGGAGGAAAGTATGGCGAAGTGTGAGGGGAAGGGCTGTATGCCGAGACGGCGCCAGACATTTCGGTGGTTACGTGCTACGAGATAACCGATGGAACGGAGGGGCCACCGAAGAAAGGGCGAGCAGGAAAGCATAGTCTGAAAGTATGGCGAAAGGCGTTAGATATGGCCCTTGGCGGCGACGCGCTACAAGACAACGACAGAGTATATCGCGCCTTCGCGCGTTCGCTAATGCGACGATCACTTCATGAGACACAGCAGGTATGCGCCTTGAACCAGAAGACGGCAGTTCGCCCAGCGCACAATCTTAGCATCAGGCAGTACGTAAACGTCAGCCATTTTTTTTCGTGCGTGCTTTGTGCTACCTTTGTACCTAACATTTCCACCCATTGTTTTTTTTTCTGTTTTTTTTCTCATTTTTTTTCTTTGGTTTCCCGGGGTCTGCTGCAGCTACTCCTGCTGCTTTCTGGCCGTGCGCACAGCTGGGTTTTATCTTACGCCAGATATTGCTGGCCTCCTCGTGCCATGCTCACGTGGTTAGGAAGCAATCGTGCGTTGTTACGATCGGAGTATTAGGTTGATTGATTGATTGATTGTAGGGTTTAACGCGCCGACGCAACGCAGGCGATGAGGCGCGCCGTAGTGGAGGGCTCCGGATTAATTTTAACCACCTGGGGATCTTTAACGTGCGCCGAAATCTCGTACACACGGGCGTTTTTGCTTTTCGCCTCCATCAGAAAAGCGGCCGCCGCGGCCGGGAATCGAACCCGCGACCTCGTGCTCAGCAGCGCAACGCCTTAGCCACTGAGCCACCGCGGCGGGTATCGGAGTATTAGGTGCGGAGCACCTTAGGACCTCACAATGTCCATCCACGTCCGCGCGCATAGCATTTACAATCGCAACAAATCACACAGGCACCGGCAGCATTCGAGCCTGTGTCTGGTAAACCAGACAGAGTTAGTGTCAGTCGTCTTACCCACTGGGCTACGACGGGTTTTTTTATTGCACACTGGGCTTCGATGGTGAGTTAGTACCCGAGAGTCAAACGGCTTACTCCCTTGCCTGTAACGGTGCGGAGTACGTTAGGACCTCCCAATGTCACTCCGGATGTCACTCGGGGCGCAACTGGGATGCCATTTCGACCCGCCGCTTATGTCTGATGCTCAGGGATACGACTGCCACTCAAGTCTGTCGCAGCGCTTCAGGCGCCGCTTTCAGTATCCCACAGCAGGTTGTATTCTCTTCTGTAGAAGTGGTTTGCAATCGAACACTTCTTAAACGACTTGGCCACAACTTCAACTTGTACCCGCGAGCACGTGGTCTTAAGCCCTCCTTACGATAGTTAGCGGGGACGCTTTACGTAACTTTCCCGTCATGCAGCATTTTCTGTCGTGTAGTGGCGTGCCTCAACTTCTGTCCACTTCCTCGTACACTTCTGTCGTGCCTCCACGTTGACCTGGCCGTGCACCAGAAGCCGAGGTTGCGCTGTTCCGACAGCTCCGGCTGATCAAGTGCGTGCAAGCATGGTTGGCAACCTGACAGCACGCGCTTCTTCGCAGAAAGGGGGTGCTTAATTCGCAATCGAACTTTCAAATTTTTTTTTCTGAAAGTAAGGGAGGTTGTTTAGTGTCGGGGTGTGCTTAGAATAGCGAAAATACGGTATTTGTTTTCCTGTGCACACGAAGTGTATAAATGAACAAGAACACCTGGGGATGAAAAATAGAATCCTGCGAGCGAACAAACTCATTAAGGGCGAAAGTGTATGGAGGCCTGGCAATAGTCTAATTAGTGTCGCATGATGGCGGCGATGGGAGCAGTCAGTTGATTTGACCCAGCCAGCCAAACCGCCTCCGCTCACTGACTAGCCAGAGTCACTGTTAATTATTTATAGTTACGCTGGCTAGTCAGTGAGCGGAACAGGTTTGGCCGGTTGGGTAGAATCAAGGCAGACTGCTCCCATCCAGTACAGCAATCCTCGCTAGTGTCGTTCCGCAACTGCAAACTGATCAGTATGTCATGATTTCACCCAACCGGACAAACTCCTTCCGCTCACTGACTAGCCAGAGTCATTATTAAGAATTAACAGTCACTCTGGCTAGACAGGGAGCGGAAGCGGTTCGGCCGGTTGGGTAAAATCAACTGTGACTGCTCCCATCGCCGCCATTATGCGACACTAATTAGACATTTGTGGCGCCGTGCATGTGATTGGCGTAACACTTGTGTGCACACACTCACCTGTCAGCCATGGCCCCGAAGATCAGGGTTCCGAGAATGCCCCCAACAGTTCCGACCGTGTACACCAGGCTGGGAAGGTGGCCGCGATCACAGACCAAGTCCCACTGAGCAACAGCGAAACAGAATAGCAATGTTTCACGCTGAATCCAAGCTGCATTTCCGAATTCTGCCATTGGTGTTGCATATTTTTCCTTCAAAGCAAAGGCCATTCCTATACAGGAAAATTAATCTCAAATACGAATCATGGACCATTCCGCTCTCTGAAGGTGGATGACCACCGAAGCAAAGCACAAGACTTAAAGGTGAAAAAAATTAAGATGAAAGTTATGAGCAAATTTTATGTATATTCAGCGAGTATATTTAATACCCCTGATACATGGTTGTTTCCAAAATATTTTCAAGTCCTTCAAACGCGTTGTTTATCGAGTGGCGCTTTGTGTATTCATATGACTCACTTGTAAGTGGTCAATGGTCGCTTGAAGTTTTCCGCGTAGGGAAAGTATAATACCTGTATACAGAGTGCGTGGCAGATTATGTTATGAGCTGACGCTTTTGTAAATGGCTGCAGGCACTGTCATTTACTTAAATAAGCATCCTAAAGAATCGCATTCAGGCTAGATATAATACTGCATAAAAGCGGCGCATGGACGGGATGACGATGGCATTGGTATTCGCCCCTTCCTCAATCCTTCGTACCATCTTTGCGATATTTTAAACCCCTAATCCGTACCATCTCACCCAGCTTTGTACCGTTATGTATTACTGCAATTTCTGCCATATTACGCGTCCCGTTCTTGTCTTAAAGTGAGGAAGCGTTATAATGGCTACTGTGTCACATTCCCACGACACGCACCTCTGTTAAAGGGACCGCGCATAGGATGTTAAAATAGGTCACGCACCTCAGGCATAGTTCTGGTCATATTTCAATCAACCTGGTCCGTGCAAAGCGGGAGCCCTTGAAGTAAAGTAGGCAGCACAGAGTCGAGCATACGAGGATAAGGTCTGGCAGCACCGGAAATTGGGTTAGATGTAATTTCTTCCTAATGCATGCGTGTCCTAGAAAATATAGTACGTCTGAGGCAAAATATAAGCTACATTTATTATGTGCTCGTGTGCTTAAATACGGGTATAGTGGGGCCACGTGGTTGTAAACATGACTTCGCATTTCGCTTGGCAGCATGGGACTTCTTCACATGATCCGCTTGCTTATTGCGGAGTGCGAATCGCATGCTGATTCGCGCCCCGGCACTGCAGTACTGATAGAGTGCATTCTCATTCTTTACGCCTGTAATAGTGCTGTTTCTGGGCTCCGATGGTCTCTTGTCGTCGGGCTGGACGATTTTCGAACTAAAGCGTAAAAAATTAGCAGTGGCTTAGCTCGGCTATGCCATGATATACGTAGCGGGAGCTAAGTTTCAGCTGGTTATTCTTAGGTTTCCTGGTTGTCTAGGATTAGCTGATTATCATGCTTACTGCTGCTAAAACGATTTCCAATTAGCCAGGCGTCGCTGCATGAAGTAGTCCACCCTAGCTAGTTCCATACCACGTCTCCACCGACGGTTCCCCCATCGCTTTTTTTAAATAAACCTTACCTTCATAGGCCCTTGCATGGCTCTATTCAGCAAGCCAATGCGATTTTTCCCCAATCCGAACATCCTTGAAATGCCAAAAATATCTCATGGCACTTATTTAGGACCTGCCACACAACTCATTGCCACTGAAATGAACTTCCCAAAGTTTTAAGGCCTGCTTAAAAATAAAGTCCGCAACTATGTTTTGCTCATGTAATGTGGTGCATTGCGACTGTGTATTTACTATGTTTACATTTTGGTACTTGCTATGAGCTATTTTGTTAATATTTTAGCTAGTGGAATTTTTGCTTTGCGCTTCTCCTTGCGTTGTGTCAGACATATGCGCCATTTTTATCCGAACATTTGACTGCTTCAGGGCGCAAACGAGTTTAAAAAATTAAATTACTCATATTTTTAATCATGTATCAAATTACGGGAACCGAAATGTGCCCTCTAATTTTCACCCTTCTACAACAGTTTCGTGCTGTCGTAAAGTGTTTTTGCGATGACTCAGCAGGGATCCCTAGCCTTATCAACAGAGGGTGTAGCCTTAAATTGCGCCCAAAGCCTCCGCGATGGAATTACCTTGTGCGGTAAAGAACAATATTTACGAGGCCCGTGCGGAGAGGGGCTCAGGAAGAATGCTACCCTCGACTGATTCCATGCCCGAAGGGATCCCCCACTGCGGCAGCACTATGAAAGTGAAACCATTAGAGTCATTGAAGCAAGACCTGTTTTATGAGATATAGGCAGGCGGTAACCGTCCTTGACACGTGCTAGCCTGACATGCGCTATTAATTATCGGGTGGCTTGGAAACATGTGCGCCGAAGCAGTCTAGAGGACTTGTCGCACCTCCATTCATAATCTCCGTAGAGGCTGCTTAAAGACAGTGATTTTTTTTCTTCAAAGAACATAAAAGTAACTGAAGCAGCTCCTGCTGGCGGGGATTCTATGACATGCAATTGCACTGCACCATCGTTAAGAAACTACTTGAACTGCATAACCTGGTTTGAGATCTTCATTCGACTGTCGGATTTTCAGATTTAATTAACGAACGGTAAAACGAACGTAATGTTCGATTCGACGGTTCAACAGTGACTAACATCGGTAGTGTTGCATCATATCATCGTTCGCATCCTTTATATTAGCCCAGCAGTAGTGCTCGCGAATTCGCAACGCATAAATGTCTAGGTCTCCTCGGATTTCTGTCAACGAATGTGCTGCATTCACTTTGGTGAAAGATGCGCGCCAACAAGAGCGAAGGGCGAAAAAGACGACACGGCACTAACTTGTAACTGCATTCTTGTCGAAAAATACAAATATCACGTGATGCTTCCTCTCACACAAAATAGGAACGAAGAAAGACTGGAAAGTTAAAAAAAGAAAAAAGAAAACGCCATATGAAAATTGACAAATATATACGGGATGTGTGTAAAAAAAGAAAGAAAAAATACAGATATTACTTGCGCAGGGTGTCACTAAAATGACAGGGCACTTTCTAAAACGAAGCTTCAGTGTCCTCACTGATGCCGCTGTACGCCAATGCGCCCTGCAGGAACGCCAACACCCCCGTACCTCCTTCCCCCAAAGAGCGATGGGAGATTCTACGGTGCAGCCCCGCCGCAACGACCCACGCGGCCCTTGTGGCCCGGGGCCTGGAGGTGCTGGCCGTTTATGGGCCCTGTGAATAAGGGCCCAACCCGTCGGAGGCCGCCTGAACGGTGACTTCAATGGCTCAAATAAAGTTGTATCTATCTATCTATCTGACGATGACGATGGACAATCGCGGGTGAAGCGAAAGAAAAAAAATTAGTAGTGGCTTAGCTCTGCTATGTCAAGATACACGTAGCGCGTGAGCTAAGGTTCAGCTATCCAGTCCAATCCACTCCAGTCCAGTCCAGTCAAGTCTTGTCCAGTCACTGCTCCTCGCGCATGCTCTGCACGGCTCTTCACGAGCCACGCGAAACGGCTATAGAGCGGCTCCGGGGCAGCGTCAGACTTGGCTACTGCGCAATTGAGGCGCACACCTGGGCACGCGCCGGCGCCAGTGCGTCTGCCGCGGCTATGACGCAACACAATCCACTTTGATCCTATCCAATCCAAGCCAATCCAAGCCAAGCCAATGTCCCTCGCGCTTGCGCAGAACGGCCCTTCACGGCAGACGCGAAACTGCTCAACCTCGGCCAGTGTAGCTTGCGCTACAAAAAAAAAAAAAAAAAAAAAAAAAAGACACGTTCTTTGTGGCCGGAACAAAACCTGCGTCCCTCGCGTTATGAAGCCGGCGTCTATATGAATTCTTCATTCGACACAGTCGCAGCAAACGCCAAGCAGCAGATACCGTTTCGAGCCGTACACCACAAACTCAAACATTAAGCTTTCGGACTGCACACCCAAGAGTTTCTGTGGGTATTCTAGAAAAGTGGTGCGTACCTCCAGAGTAGCACACACTCTCAGTGTGGGATTGGCCAACGAAAGAATCCATAACGAGAAAGCGTAGCGTTCAACCGTGGCCGTCGTCGTTAGACGGAGGGGTGCAAGAATTTTGTTATGTTAATGATAGATGTGCCGACACACCGATCGCCGCAACCGTTAATATGGATGCCTTTATCAGTACTCTAGACGTTTTCTCTAGACGCCGTGATAATACAGGCGCATCACGCCAGATGGGTGAAGACGTGGAACGATGCTGCGATAAATGTGAGCCTTCCTTTGACCCCATAGATTGATCTTCGATGGTCCTGCAATCGGATATTTACGCATCGCTCAGTTTGGCCTGCGTACAAATGGCCACTTGACAGCTTTAATAGGTACACACTACACGCTGCGCATCGAACAAAAGGCGAGCTGTGTACTAAGCACCTTTACATTCTCGAGCGTTTTGCGTCAGCTGATAACATTCGGTCACCTTATCTTACACATTTCTCAATTTGTTGGGGGCCGAGAAAACAAGTCGGATGTAATACCGACCGGCAACACTCAACCGCGGGACCACGTATGTAAGTCGGGAGTGGCCGCAGCATTTTCTTTGTGTGCAGTCGTTCACACGCTTAGCTAGAGCAACGCTTTACGCACTTATAGTCTCCTCCTGCTGTGGTGTAAGGTAGTTTAGCCACAACTGGTGCACTTATTTCAAAGTTATGGGGCTCTCAAGTCCTCCGCATTTGTTTCAACAGTTTTTGTCAAGAGCTTTTGAGATCTTTTACGCTGAAGTCAAATGTGAGGCTTCAGCTAAGCCTGTGGTCGACTGTTCCTTTATCCTCGTTATGTGCTTCCAGTCTGACTTGTACCTTTCAACCACGCTAGTCGATTGCTGTAGCTCGTTGAGGTTCTATCTGAACGCGATTGGCTAGTGGACTGAACTCAACAAATAACAGGGACCAAAATAAATAAATAAATAAATAAATAAATAAATAAATAAATAAATAAAAACACCAGGACCTAGTGATAGTTTTGTTCGTTCGTCCGTGCTTACGTAACGTCATGAAGTACCATAACCTTGCTTTCATTTTCTCGATTTAACCCCTGCGGTGGCGTAAAGGCTAAAACAAAAAGCAAGGCAAACTGCGTACGCACTGGCTGCTGCACATGTTTCTTTATGAATACGGCCTAAGCCAGTATAATATACAGTAAACACTTGTTATAATGTAGCCCTGGGGACCAAAAGCTCACTTCGCTATAAGCGGTGCTTTATTATATGCGGTAATGGTTTGTTCTCAGTGCAATACACTGGAGAATATAATACAATGTGAATAAGAATTTAACGCGCAATTTACTTCTGACTTAAGTTACACGTATTCTACACAGCTCAATATCCTTATAGGAGATGCCGGCTTCCTTATGGGTCTGATATTTGAGTTGGACATTTTTATAAGACACAAGACACCAAAAGACGAGTAACCAATTTAAGAAATGAATAAATTGCATTCGCGTTTTAATGACCTCAATAATCAGTAGACATGCAGGTACCGGCTGAAACAGGAATGGCATAGTTGCATAAATATGATAATATGACGCAGCTGTGATTATAATATAAAGATCTCCGATCGGCACGAAGCGATAGAGGAATATTGTGTACGTAAGTGATAGTCAGTAATACGAAAAGTTTGTAGTGATGTGGCGATAGAACGTTCGGTCGTCGCCGGAGGTGAGCCGACGCTACTACTTCAGTTGTTGGTGCTGAAACGCGGGATAGATTACCGAACTGTGAGTTAAAAGAAAGTCGAAGAAACGGCTGTAACCTATGTGGTTCTGTATATAAAGAACGGTTGTTCCCTTGATCTTCAGTGGTTGTGTCGACTGATCTCCGACAACGACCGAACCTTTTATCGACACTGCACTACAAGCTCCACAAAGTATGTGAGACAATGCAGTCGACGCTTGATGACCAGTTTTCTGGTTCACCGAGAACACTGCATTACAGTAGTCTAAAGAAAAAAGAAAACGTCTGGCTGGCGCTGTCCAACAATACATACAGTCAGCGCTCCAAACTGGAAATCTCATAGTCCGCCCTGTCACCGTGCTGGGTCAATAGTTTCAAGACCATGTAACGGAATGAATTACCTTCGTCGGCACAGTTTCGTCGTAGTAAAGGTCATCGTAGCGAAATTGCTCGCAGGGTTGCTTCGCCGCACTTTGATTCACCATTCCCGATAGGTTCCATGTCGCACCGTCGGAGGCGTTTCCACCAGATGGCACCGTGGTGTTGAATGGCAGTAGCGGAAACATTGAACACTCATCCTCACTTACTACGAGCTTCCGCAAATGTTCCACGTGTGAAGCGTTCAATCCCAGGGCATCCAGCTCGGGCACAACGCATTGGTGGTCGGGCTCTGACAGAAGAAAGATGAGGTTCATCGAGAAGAAAGGTAACAAAAATTGCGATGGCAGTAGAAAGAACCAGAGAAGTGTCTTCTGGAACTTGCCAAAGCCTCCCAGTTCTTCGAGTACATCTTCGAATTCCATGTTTACTTCCGTCCGCCTGTTACGAACATTCAGGACGGACTGAGATCGACGTGCGAGGAAGGCTTGTCCGGAGAGGAAAGCGCCTACAAACGCGGCCTTATCACCCCGATACGTACACAGCTTCGCAGAGACTCACTTCTGTCGGTGCGGCCGGCACGATGCCAAACCGAAGGAGAGGAGAAAAACCTTGGGCCTGATACTCGACGCCCTAGCAAGACACGCCGCGCTATTTCTATTTAATTTCCTCCCGAGAGGGACAATGCGGGCCGTGCGAGTGGGCCTGTTAGGGGCCTTGCGTGGAGTTGGCATTTGCGAGAAGCCCAAGCGGGGTGAATCCATGCGGTGGTGATGACGGTGTCCAAAAATTTGCTTTTCAGATGGAGATGGTCAAGGAAAACGCCCCTGTATCGAGATATAGGCGCGCGTTGAAGAACCCCAGGTGGTTGAAAGAAATCGGGCGCCCTCTGCTACTGCGCACCTCTTAGTCCATGTCTAGGTCCAGTGCGTCAAACCGCGTAAATTGAATTTGAATTTTGAATACGTCTAAAACTTCCGCTTTGAATTGAAATGATTGCAGTTGTGGTAATGCTTGAAGTCGGGCTAGTTGGTGTAACATTCTTATGGAAGGAGTTGCGCTGGGTGTGTTGACAAAGACGGACACAGATAAAATAGGCACTTTCACGATAAGATGGCGCTTTTCGTGAGTCTCCGTTTTTTCCTTTGTCCGTCTTTGCCAGCATACCCAGCGCAACTCCCTCCAAAAGAAGGCTGTATCTTGCACACGTCATTTAGTTGCCTGTATTTAGAGTCTGTCCGAAAGTGACGCCCATATCCCACGTTTGATTATACGCTGAAACTGTGGTTGTGACGGCTACATCACGTCGTTCCTCCTTTTTTTCCGCCAAAAATCTAATCACTCCTCTTGATTGCCACTGCGTGCCAGTCAGCCCTTCGGTCATCTGTACCACCCGCTGATATATATACAATACATAACCAAAGAAATAGGCAACCCAGTGAAGTAGACATACAGCGGCATAAACACTCAGATAAACTATAAGCTAATCACTAATTACGTAAATATTGTCGGGGCACCACTTAGAAACGTACATACAAAAAATTGGCCACGTATCTGCTCCTTTCGTTGCGAATGCCGACGTCGTTCGTCGGCATTTGCCTAGTAAATGCCTCCTGTTGTGAAAGAAGATGTTCTCTGATCCCCGCGCATGCTGCCATTATCATCATCATTATGTAAATAGAATTCATGGTTCCCTCTGTACGTCCCGGCACTTTGTCTCCTGGTTTTCCACATCATTGGTGCAAGAAACCCGGGAACGAAACCCCCTCGACGACTCGGAAGTATCCGACCTTGGGTTCAACAACGATGGAAGCCAGAGACCCCACCGATGCCGACGGACGTGCCTACATACCGAAGGGCCCATGAGAACTGTTTACTACAGCGGAATCTCATCGCGTGTTGTGGAATTTGGGTGAGTCAATCGAGAGCCGCATTTCACTGTGGAAGAATATGATGGCGGACGCGGGAAAAGAGGACTGTTTATTGAAGCTTCCTGCTATCAGAATCATTACCGTAAAACGACAGGCACTTCGTGCACTAATACAGAATATTCGAGCAGAAGCCCTTGCCGCAGTGACCTGCCCGCAGCCCAGTGGCCTAGCGCTCAAAAGCCTTCTTTATCGCCTCCAAGAACACGAAGCCAAGCTGAAACAGCTTGACAAAGAGCTTGAGCCACACGCAGCCCCCGAATGTCTCGAAGAGGAATTTAACACATGCTTTGAATATGAGGAGATTATCATCGACACGAGAACAAGATTACGGTGCGCCTTACAAGACGGGATCACAACAGAATATCAGCGTACTGCTCATGTATTATCCGGCATCTCCGACTCTTCGCTCGTAAAGAAGTCTTCAGGTAATCGTGCTCCGCATAATTCAATTCCGACACCGCCCATTACAATCGAGTACCCCGCTAATGAAGCCGTTCCGGGTGAAGCTTCAGCAGAAGATTTCCCAACTAAAAACCGTGAATTCATTCGTCCGAACAACTCAGAGAAAACACCTAACGAGAGTGACCAATGCCAGCGTGAGCCACCTTCAACAGTACTCGGCCAGGAGCAACTCCCACGGGGCCCGGATTACGACATGCTTCAGCGGATACATAGCGCACGCAAGGCAGCAGCAAAGATAGGCCTGAAGAACCGAGCCAAAGTCCTTTCTCCTTGCCAAACGTCATTCGCATCAATCAGACCTTCTCCCAAGCGCTCGACCCGTTTGACAGTTCAACTGAGGAAGCGCATCAATGACTGGACACTGTACGGACGCGGAAAGTTTAGGAGACCACCGAAGTCCTTGATTAGGCGCACCATACAGACAAACCCTCGGATACGACAGAAAACTCCTCTGTTAAGCAAGGACCCCACAGCAGAAGAATACAGTGAAACCAGCACGTGGGATCTACACAAGTATCATCATCGACGGCTTCTGATCCCAAAGAAAATCGGCGAAACTCATGAGGAACTTACTTTCGTCCAACAAACTGTGATTGTTGTCGACAAGTCCGGAGCTGCACACAAGTATGTTTGTCGGAAGCGCAATCGACGCTACAAACACCGCTGGAAGATCAAGCTGTCCTGATGGAACTGGACGAACACAGAAAGTGACCATGCCAGTGAAACGGACTGCAGGGACGGGACAACTAGTTTATTCACTCTGTTGGGGCGGGGAGGATGTTGTGAAAGAAGATGTTCTCTGATCCCCGCGCATGCTGCCATTATCATCATCATTATGTAAATAGAATTCATGGTTCCCTCTGTACGTCCCGGCACTTTGTCTCCTGGTTTTCCACACCTCCCTTCGCTTTCCCGCTCCCCTCTCATGCTGTTCCTCTCCAATCGCGCTCCTCCCAAGGTAAACACGCTTTAGGTTTGCTCAAGTGGATTCAAATTTACCGCGTTCCACTGCTCCAGGACGGGTGCCTCGATGCCAGCGCTGCCGTACGGCGGAGACACGCGTGAACTGAGGGGCCCTACTTCACCGTTATAGAACCACGTTGCCCTTTTCCACGTGCATTCCAAGCGGAACATGGAACCTACCTACTAGAACCTTTCGTAACTGTTGCCGTATGATTTTTTTAAAATACCGCCATAAGCGTTAGTGGCGCGGGCGACAGCAGGCGACAGTGAATGTTTCTGCACTAGATGTAGCATTTCATTTGCTGTCGCAAAATTCAATCATCCACATTTTTTTTTTATAAATGAACACTGCAAGTATCCCTTATGTATCGATTTTTGGCCTCACAGTTGCGTAATGTATTGTTCTCGTTCAACGAGGTACAGCATGAATATTGCCACCGTACTTAGACGTTTAGATTACGGTGTGGGTATATAAACCTATTGTGAACCTCATGTTTCCCTTTGGGCGGGGGGCTGAATCGAGTTACAGACAGACAGACAGACAGACAGACAGACAGACAGACAGACAGACAGACAGACAGACAGACAGACAGACAGACAGACAGACAGACAGACAGACAGACAGACAGACAGACAGACAGACAGACAGACAGACAGACAGACAGACAGACAGACAGACAGACAGACAGACAGACAGACAGACAGACAGACAGACAGACAGACAGACAGACAGACAGACAGACAGACAGACCACAATTTTCGCGTCTAGGTAGCCCAATAAAGACTATCGCCTTAAAAAATGCGGCTCCGCTTCATGGAACGACGCCTGTTCTTTTAGTCTTCAGCTTTCTACCCTTCTTCCTCAGTTCACTACGTATTTAAGGTGCCGGTAACTGTGCCATCTCCCTGACGATTTGTTCTCATCCGAGTTTCCAATATTTTCCTAAAATATTTTAGGTTGCGCTTCACTGTTTTCCAATAATGGCCTAGCAGACATCCCCCTGTTCGCTCTAATTTGTGGTTTTAATATGAGTGCCTAATGCCAATCAGGCGATCCTCTTCTCGACAACTTGCAGTCATAAAAAAGATATGATTGGAAGTGCTCTACGGCGTTCCCAAATGGAAGCGCCAGAATGGATGCTCTTACTACATTATAGCACATAGTTTTCTATCACAATGATCATCATCTTTATGAGGATGAAGATGGCGGGTTCTATTATTCTAGATACGTTTCTCATCGTGTAATCTATTGCTTCATATATATTTTATTATATACCGCGAATGCTGAGTGGAGGGGCAACAGTGAGAGCCTTGTAGCGGCAGGGTTTGAAAACAGTCGCTGGTGGCAACGACCCACTTATAGTCCTTTCTAGTGTCGGCGACGTTAACGACTGAGATTTTCAGTTTGTACGCATCGGAGGTTAATATTAATATGGGGAAGTGACAGTGTCCCCAAATAAAGCGTGATTTACGGGAGTTCGAGTATTTTAACGGGACAAGTGCGGGCTATAATCGCTCTGTAACCGTCTAAGGCGGGCCTCGAGTAGCACGTCAGTGTTGAGATTCTGGCAAACCTCTCGGCTTTCTCCTCTAATAAAGAGCTCTCTCTCTCTCTCTCTCTCTCTCTCTCTCTCTCTCTCTCTCTCTCTCTCTCTCTCTCTCTCTCTCTCTCTCTCTCTCTCTCTCTCTCTCTCTCTCTCTCTCTCTCTCTCTCTCTCTCGCTCTCTCTCTCTCTCTCTCTATCTCTCCTTTCCCCAAACAGGGGGGAGACAAGTCCTGACCCTGCTTTCTGAAACGTCCTCACCCAAATATTTCGTCAAATAATGTGTACAACATTTGAAGATCTCCAGGTATGTTACATTATTTATTTATCAAGTAAAACAGCCCTAGTATAGTACTAGAAATGGAGGGAAGTGCAGTTAACAAACAGACCCGCTTGCGGTCACTGAGTTACGAAACATTCAATATTCACAAGGCGCCCACCGTTTCACCTCTCTAGCCTCCACGCTGGCCTCGGGATTGGTAGTGGTGCCGAAGTCGAAATAACACACAGTGGGCACGGCCAGCATGGCCGAACACATCCCCCTGCGCTTCACCCTATGGGCCACTGTCACACCTGCGCGATGACCTCTTTGATTGCTGCTCGACTTCTTCTCCACCGGACGGGCCGCTACAGATGACCCATTTTTGTTTGCGGTAACTTTTCTTGTATCCTCTGGAGTGCTTGGCCAGCTGTTTGTTCCACTCGTTCTATCAGGTCGACTGCTGGCCGTATTTCATTTCTGTCCGCCGTTTCGTTATTTTCACTGGCGCTGGTCATAATCCCGGAATCGTGAAGTAGTTGGTCCGACGGGTGGAAGTCTCCTTTCGAGGGATATCTTTCCAATGAGTCGCACCACCCTGCGTGCCACATTGTAGAGAAAGGAGTTAAGCTTGCGCCTGCAGTGGCTGTAGTTCCACTTCATTTTGGCCTTTCTCGTCGCCATTTTTTGATCTCTTCCTCAGCTCTTCCGCCCTGTTGAGCGAAAGAGAAAAACAACAGCGGCTGCTACAGTAGGTAATACCGGTAACTGCGCTGCACAATTGTTTCAGATGTTTTATTCCTCCATATTCTAAAGATTTCTTAAAGCGCATGCATCTGTTCATTTTTCTGGCGTCTCTTTTTTTCTCTCTTCTATATAGGAACCTTCAATTTTTAAATGAAGTAATATCGTGCCAGTACATTTGTAATATTTGCCCTCGAAGAGCTCCAGAAACAAATAATGTAGTAAAGAATGAAATCCAAAACGCTGGTCGAGGTGTGTTGTACAGGACACTGTGTTTCATTAGAAAGTGAAGTCTCTGCGATAACATCGATGATAGTTCTTGATTTGTTAAACTGGAGTAGGCTGTTTGTGAATGAGGAGCTTTGTAGGAACGTACACCTAAGCGTGCAGGACGTGTTCCGTCTATAGGAAGTAATCGTAGCCTCCTAGTAGCACGCACGTGGGTTAAACAGCGTTGTTTGACTCAAAATGTTAAACTTACAACTTTATTGTGTGTCTTTGTTGCTACGCGTATACTGCGTCACCGCTTACGCACCTATTGAAGGAGAAGAACTTCTGGTCATTGCCAAACTTCTCAGCGTCTTCAACGGTCTGGCATAGAGGGTAGCTCCTGGTTTCGGGAAGAAATGCAGCCGCGATGCCCGCAGCCGTGAGAAGAATTGCCAGGAATAGGAACGGAATCCAGGCGCCGTACCTGCCCTGAGAAGAAATCAATCGGGTTACTTGGAATGTTCGCGGGATCTCTTGAATGGCGTTGCCTCCTTAGGTTTCCACGCTTTAATATTCTAAATAAACGTCCCTTTCTTAAGTGAAAGGCGGTTAAAATGCGAAGCCCTCTCAGATGCAACATAAGTCAAAGTCAAATGTCCATAATACAAACTACATTGACCGTGCCGTAATGGCGCAATCCGCTTCATACGTGAGGGACGCAGGTCCTATTCTGACCACGGAATGCGTTTTTTTCTTGAGGCGCGTGATGTCCCTCCACCTATCATCATCATCGTTTTGTGAAACCCATTGTGTAAAAGTTTGCTTTCCTGCAGTGCACTTTGCTCGGACATCGACAACATCATTAAGGCATAGAAACTTTCGCTTCTAAAAGCCACCACTGCAGTAACTAAGCGCTGCTTGTACATCATTTAGAAAATAAAAGAGCAAGACAAGACTAAAGACGAGAATGCAAGGACGCTGGACAGGCGGCCCGATTTGTGTGCCCGAACAATAGCTGCCAGAACCCCCCCAAAAATTTCACCATCTTCCCGTAGGGGAACCCTGAGTAGTATGCGAAGCAGCCATGGGGTCGAAGAAGAAGAAGAAAAAAGAAAGGAAAGGCCGGGAGGTCAACCTGGTGTACAGCCCGGTTTGCTACCCTGCACTGGGGGAATGGGGCTCAGGGAATAAAAAGGGGGGGAGAAGAGGAAGAGATAGGAGTGGGAAAGCGCGCACTCTAGTCCCGT
Organism: Haemaphysalis longicornis; assembly: GCF_048455015.1. Taxonomy (NCBI): domain Eukaryota; kingdom Metazoa; phylum Arthropoda; class Arachnida; order Ixodida; family Ixodidae; genus Haemaphysalis; species Haemaphysalis longicornis. Next base: position 23,082,168 of record NW_027526460.1, on the reverse strand, counting down.
TTCGGGCACTATAGTCTTTCAAGCAAGTTCGTTTCACTCAGGAAACGTAAAAGGGCTTTCGTCGCCTTCTGCGAGGTCGATGGGGAAGACCGATGACTTAAAATAGTTTCCACCGTAAATGGTCGATTGTCCAATCGGCTCAGCGCGGTGGCAAGCACGCTCCTCTCCGACGAGTATTCGGGGCAGCGACACAGCACATGTTCTATAGTCTCTTCCGCCCCGCAGGCGTCACTGTGGGTGCTGCTTGCCATCCCGATGAGGAAGGAGTAGGCTTTCGTGAAGGTCACTCTCAACCACAGTCCACAAAGTAAAGTTGACTGGGGTCGAGACAGCCCATACGGAATACGGCGCTGAAGAAGGGGATCCTTAATATACAGTCGGGGATTCGAAAAGTCCGGTGTATGCCATTGCTGCATGGTAATCTTGCGTGCAAGGAAGCGAAGCGTCCTGGCGGCATCGGTTCTTGAAAGCGGAAGTAGAATGGTGCAGTCGCTCTCATGGCCTGTACGGGCAGCTTCATCCGCCAGCACGTTACCGATGACTCCGCAGTGACCTGGAAGCCACTGGAAAATTACGTCATGGCCGGCTGTAATGGCTTGATGGAATTTTTCTCTTATCTCTGTCACCAGTTGGTGTAGGGGGCCGTAGCGCAGGGCTGCGCGTAAGCTCTCTAAGGCAGCCTTGGAATCCGAAAAGATTGCCCAATTTTGAGGAGTAGCTCCGATGATATGGTCAAGAGCCTCACGAACGGCTGCAAGTTCTGTAGCTGTCGAGCTCGTGGTATGGCCAATACGGAATCGAGTTGTTGCAAAATCTGCTGGCACAAACACTGCACCTGCCGAACTGGATGACGTTACTGAGCCATCTGTGTACACATGTTTCCGGTCGTTGTACCGTTCATGCAGTAACAGCAGCGTAAGCTGTTGAAGGGCCAATGATGACAAGTCGGCTTTTTTTCGAATTCCCGGAACACTGAGACGAATCTCAGGTTGGGCCAGGCACTACAACGGGGAGGTCGGTGTTGCCGCAGGGGCGTCGCTTGAAGGGATTTCAGCCCTGTGCGTTGTGATAATGGCTGAAAAAGTAGATCGTGGTCTACTTTGAGGAAGCTGCGCCAGATGGTGAGAAGGAAGCCTCGTGAGAAGCCTGATGTATAGGCGTAGTGTTTCAGTAGCCACGTACGTTGCTCTTGGGTGTTCCTGTGCGATGCAAATGGTGCCCACTGTTGATGCACAACGCGGCAAACCAAGACACGTGCGCAGAGCCTGCGCTTGGACGCTCTGTATTACCCGCAGGTTAGTGGTACAAGTGTTGGAAATTGCTGACAAGCTGTAACGCAAGGCGCCTAAAAAAAGTGCGGAGTACAGTTGCAGCATTCCTCTTACCGATGTTCCCCACGTCTTTCCAGCAATAAATCTGAATATCTGGGCAATGGTGGTAAGTTTCTTCTTAAGGAAAGACACATGTGCGCTCCAGGAAATGTCCCTGTCGATGATTACACCAAGAAATTTGTGATGCCTGGAGTAGGGAACACACCTCCCATTGATCTTGATGGAATATAGAAACATGGGCTTGCGGGTAAATGCAACCAGCGCGCACTTGTCACCCGAGATACTCAGACCTTGTTGCCGCAGGTAAGATCGCGTTACATTGGCCGCCTTTTGAAGTCGTGCCCGTAGCTGTGGTCGGTTGACCCCCGAAGGCCAGAGGCAAATGTCGTCGGCATAAATGGAGACGCAGACATTCTTGGGGAGAGCGTGCACAAGTCTGACGATCGCTAGGTTGAAAAGCGTTGGACTTAGCACCGCACCTTGAGGAACACCCCGCTGAACAAAGTGCTGTGATGTCGGGCCATCCTCCGTCATGACATAAAAAGATCTTCCGGACAAGAAGCTTTCTATCCATCGGTAAACTCGCCCACCAAGTCCGAAGTGCTCCAGGGCGTCTAGAATAGCCTCATGAACGACGTTGTCATAGGCGCCCTTAACGTCAAGGAAGAGGGCTGCTGAAATGCATTTGCGACTTTTTTCTTGCTGTGCAAACGTTACCAAGTCCACCACGCAGTCTATAGAGGAACGCCCACGCTGAAAACCAGCCATAACTTCAGGGAGAGTATTGCGTGGCCTGGCGACACCTGTGCAGCAGTGCTACCAATTCAAAGCTTTGGCACTATATGAAAACCGTCCGGAGATAGAAGTCGCAGAAGATTTCTGCATGAAGATTGCCTCTAGAACTGATGGCTATCGATCTGCAAGGATCCGTGAAGTCCCCACATCACACGATCAACGCATGGACGTGCTCTTCTCCATGGAAGATTTAGAAGCGGCTCTGGCATCCTGCCGGCGTAGCTCATCCCCCGGTCCCGATGAAATCTCCTACTCCACACTATGTCACCTCGGTCCTCAAGCACGTCAAACGCTTTTGGACATCTTTAACAAGGCGTGGATGGATGGCATGGTTCCACCGGAGTGGAAAGTAAGCCGTCTGGTCCCCTTACTCAAGCCTGGCAAATCTCCGCTCGAACTTCCATCATACCGTCCAATTGCCCTGGCCAGCTGCCTATGCAAGCTTATGGAAAGAATGATACTCACGCGGCTGCAGTGGTACCTCGAACATAACAATATATGCCATGGGGTCGAGGGGAATGAGGGGCGGGGCGGGAGGAGAATGAGGGGAGCGGAGCGCGCGCGCGCGTCATTTATACCGCGGAGCTACAGTTGCGCCCCCAGCGGAGTATGCAGCGGCTACCGTCGCGCCTGTAACCTAAAGATGCTTCGCATTATCGCGCGCGGAGCCGCAGGTGTTGCCATTCGTTGCGCAATCCCGGAGACGAGAGGAGACGAGGAGAGGAGAGGAGGAATGCCAGAGAGGAGAGGAGCGTGGGGGAGGAGAGGAGGAATTCCGGAGAGGAGAGGAGATGAGACAAGGAGTGGAGAGGAGGAGGAGGATGCGCATGCGCAGTGGGGGTGTGGATGCCGCACAACGGCGGAGGGAACAGGCGCGACCATAAGCTGCTCCGCGTCTAAAAAGCGTAGTTACTTTGCCGAAGACCTGTTCTTTCTTCAGGCACAAGGCCAACAATCTTTCACAACAGGATGCAACGGTGATATGGCTCAATAAAGCTGATGTATCAGGAACATTTAAATGAGATGGATGAGGGCCTACTACATAAAGCAGGTAACACAGCAAGACTTACAACTGGGCAAATCAATACATGGTTACTAAACTAAACTGAACATTGTAATGGAATAGGAGGACAAAAGACAGACGCTCCTTAGAGCCTTATGATCTTGGTTTTCGTGCAGGTCACGTTCCTTACTTTTGTAAAGCATTCCATAGTGTTGGGGAATTATAGCATAATGCATTCTACATGGTCTAAATATCGTATTGTAGCGCTGATACAATAGTAACGTCGAGTGGAAACAAAACACCGAACTTTCTACTACCTGGATCGCTTCACTCTCAACGAAGCTCGAAATCGACAGTATTCAGTGATATACCGACGTGTGCCAACTAAATTTGAATTCCATTATTGCAAATATTCAACAATGGACCATATTCACACGATCAATCAGGTGATAGAGAAGTGCGCTGAGTATACTGAACCCCTATATATAGCCTTCATAGATTATGAGAAAGCATTTGACTCGGTCGAAACCCTAGCAGTCATCCAGGCATTAAGGAACCAGGGGGTAGATGAGCATTATGTAAGAATACTAGAGGATAACTACAGTGGGTCTACAGCTACCATCATCCTCCATAGGGAGAGCAGTAAAATACCTATAAGGAAGGGTGTCAGACAAGGAGACACAATCTCTCCAATGTTATTCACAGCATGCTTACAAGAAGTATTCAGAACGTTGGATTGGGAACAGGTGGGAGTAAGGGTTAATGGAGAATACCTCAGTAACCTCAGATTTGCTGATGACGTTGCGTTGCTAAGTAACTCGGGGGACGAATTGCAAAGCATGCTTTCCGCACTGGGCGAACAGAGTAGAACCGTGGGCCTGCAAATTAATATGCAGAAAACTAAAGTAATGATCAATAACCTCGGGACAGCACAGCAGTTTGAGATAGATGGCGAGGCAGTGGAAGTGGTAAGCGAATATATCTACTTAGGCCAAGTTGTGACCCCAGATCCCAACCATGAGGCAGAGATAATTAGAAGGATCAGAATGGGGTGGGGTGCATATGGCAGACATTCTCAGATAATGAATAGCAGCCTACCATTGTCGCTGAAGAAGAAAGTGTATGACAGCTGCATCTTACCGGTACTCACCTACGGGGCAGAAACTTGGAGGCTCACTAAGAGGGTTCAACTTAAATTGAGAACGACTCAGCGGGCAATGGAGCGGAAAATGATAGGTGGAACATTAAAGGACAAGAAGAGAGCGGAGTGGGTCAGAGAGCAAACTGGTGTTAAAGACATATTAGTAGAAATTAAGAACAAGAAATGGACGTGGGCAGGGCATGCGAAGGCAAGATAACCGCTGGTCATTAAGGGTAACAGAGTGGATCCCTAGAGAAGGCAAGCGTTGCAGGGGGCGGCAGAAAGTTAGATGGGCAGATGAGATCAAGAAGTTTGCAGGGATAAATTGGTCACAGTTGGCACAGGACCGAGGTAATTGGAGAATAATGGGAGAGGCCTTTGCCCTGCAGTGGGCGTAGATAGGCTGGTGATGATGATGATGATTGCAAATAACCATTTGTTGTTGATTCGTCCTACCACCACGTAACATTGTGGAGACGCCGAGTGATCTCCTTCTTGGGCGTGCAGTACTGCCCCACTATGGCCTTACAAGAAATGCCTTGTAAGTAATGTGGGGAGCTTCTCAACCCACATGCCCCAGGCCGTTTGCAACATGTTGGGGCCTTGACCGTTTTGTGGGATCGGCATTGTGGTCCAGCGGCGTGGTCACTTGCTCGCAGCTAATTGCTGTCTACGTACCGCGTCCTATGGTGCCTAGCGTGGTGTGCGAACGACTGCCATAAAGGACACCATAGAACTGGCCCCCCTTTGGCACCGCCTGTGACGAAGGAAGCCCGCTTGCATCTGAACTAAGTTCGGACGTGCGCGTCGCCTGCGTGGGGACTCAGCTTGGAAGCATTCCTGGTTCCTGGACAAATACTTTTTTTTTTTGCACTCAAGCGACAGAAGGTCCTATAGCTAACTTACCATTCTTCTTCCTTAGTCCAAACCACTGTAGTATACTCGGGAACAAGTTAAGAACGACAAGACCTCATGTCACTGCGCCAAAATGGCGGACCCCGATGTCAACGGGTGCGCGCGTTTTGGAAGGAGATTGCTATGAACTGGTGATATCGTCTACCTTTCCCACGTAGTTTGTTTGTCGTCGCTGCAGTAGTTTATAATGATAATAATTCCAGAAAACCAGGGAAACGGCTAGTGCCATGTTTAAAATATTTCCAGTAACGCACTACTTGCGCCAGGCGGAGTAACATCCGACTGCGGGGATGAGGCACAGCGGCAACTTCCGTTGCCGTCTTAAATTGTACGCGAGTATAGTCAATATCGTCGGTGTTAGTAGCAGGAGATAGCTGGGTGTTAGCCTACAACGAACTTAGCGATCTAGCCAAGAGCGACACCGTACCTGCCCTTCTTGTTTATTAGAGCCCCATATTCTTTCTGGACACTTTGAGTCTATCCATCTGTCTTGAGTGCACGAAACCAAGCGTGAATCTTGTCCCACCCCTACGTGGCGAGTGCAGCTCGGAAATCCTTGCTCCAGAGTCGGGGTCGTCCCTCTAAAATCTCAAGCGCCATCCTACTGTGATGAGTGGTGAACCGTCCAGCCCCGCCAAAACGCGCACACATTTGCAGCACCCCCAGCTTGTAATTTGAGGTCTTATGCTGGTAACACCAGGTCGGACCATTACGTGAAGAGGCCTTATGACCGCAAAGTGCATTCTGTCAACTCGTGTGCTGCGGTTCCAAGTATCTTCACATCGCTTTTTTTGTATATGTGGACACAGCTGTAAGTGTTCGCCGTGATCATTTGTTTTCAGTTCGGGGAGAAAGATTTATAGACATCGCCATTTCAACGAAATCATACATATTGAAGTCATACGAAGTAGAAGTGTTCGTTTTCTTCCTGAGCCGACAGTACCGAACGAGAGATGCGTCTATTGCATTGCGATTCAAAAACTTATGATGTACAATGTGCATGACAGCTAGGAAACTCTTTAAACAGCTGCCGACGTCACCTACGTTGGTTGTCTGATGTGTTAAGGTGGCGATGTTAGAACCCGCTTGGCCACACGTGCACATACAACTGTACCAGTTCAAACGCACACACGAAACGCAAGCAGACATTCCAGGATGACCAACCAGATGAGAGAGTATTTACCGTGTCATCTCGCGCCTAATGCCCCGAAAGCAAGTAAACAGCGCTTTGTTGTGTTGCGAAACATGCCATCATGGAAGATGGTCAAAAAGTAAACGTAAAGAGATGAGGGAGAAATGGCTACTGCAACACTGTCAAGACGGCATAATATATCCGGCATGCACTATAACATGGCAAAGTACGCTACCCGAGATAAACTAACTGACGACAGGAGTTGTGAGTTCGTCTTATCTATAATCTTTTGCTCTCTTATTACACTAAACAGCGCACAGCAACTTATCCATCTATCCGTGTTTCTAGAGGTTGTATAGCTATTGGAGCGCCCTGTTAGCCAGCATAGAGTGACCTACTAGGTAGACGAGATAGGGCATGACTGCCCCTATGGAGGCTGCCAGTGCGGTGAGGACGCCCACTGAGAAGGAGCGCAGCGGCGTCGGGAAGAGCTCGGCCGACTGCTGGTACATCATCATGAACGCCGCCGTGGTCGAGAACTTGGCCACGATCGAAGCCACCAGGCCAACCGTGCCGGCTGCGTTAGAATGAATCGGTATACGTACCACATATTGTTTTAGCCAGAGCTTACTATATACATGTTTTTTATACAGTCACTAACATTTAAAAAACTAGAAAATATACAGAGGAAGGCCGCAAGATCCATCTGCAACAAATATGGGCACACTGATTCTCCCACATATATGTTGACAAGCTCTGGCCTCTAAACACTAGCAATTGGAACAAAACAAGCGCCCTTTAAATTTCTTTATCAGCTACTTCACAACCATTATAAAATTGACCCATAAATTTACATCTGTCCATCTGAATCCCGTGTAACTCGGGAAAAAACATTCACTCCCACTGAAACAGTACTCTAAGCACAATTTCAAATACTCTTTCAAATACTGCTTTCAAATACGCCTTCTTGAAGTACTTTCAAATACTCCTTTCTTCGCTTGCTATTAGGGAAGGAATTGTTTAGATACGTCTTTTACTAAAGCGAAGTCTTTATCAAACTTCGCCTCAAAAATAGAAAATATGACCTGAAACGTAACAACACTCTCAACTTCAGTGGCATTTCACCATCAGTGGAAACATATTATGGGTGAAGTGCTCACTAGATTGCTTACAAGTTCGCTCTTGTTTGCCTGTGTACCACTGTTTCATGTATAATTTCTCTTCTTCTTTGCTATTGGTTTCTTTGTGTTATCTGAGGTTAAAATGTGTGCTTTTAATATTACTTATCTTATAAATGTGTGTAAGTTATATGTGTTAGAAGTGTGCTGTTCAAGGATTTCAGCTCCGTATTATTTCTAGTTATAATAAAGAAATTTTATTTGTGTATTTTTAGCTCTTAATACTTTTCTGATGGCTGTCATTGCATTTGATTCCTGTTTCTGTTTTCTCTAGTGAAGTATCTATGTACTGCCTGTATGTACAATCTGTACGCCCTTCTGCTATGGTTTTGGAAAGAGACTAACATAATGAAAATAAATAAATAAATAAATAAATAAATAAATAAATAAATAAATAAATAAATAAATAAATAAATAAATAAATAAATAAATAAATAAATAAATAAATAAATAATGCGGTGTTTGTATGTAGAAACTTCGCATTTCTCTGCCACCCCCTACAGTTATATTGCTTGGAAAGTTGTAAAGTTGCATCTTCCCAAACACAAGCTGCTGTTGAAACTGCGGTGAAGAATGAAGAATCTCCCGCGGTCGACATTGAAATGGGGACATATCGTGACGCTTGTCGGGCAAGAAAGCTTTCGCGGCAGGCGAAGAATGTAGTAGCGTGATTCTGACTTCAATTTCCACGCTATCGCATCACTTGTGTACTTGCATGTCTAATTCCACCGTCATGCGAATGCTGTGTTCGAAACCTAGACAACCACAAGGACAGGCCAGAACCGACAGGGTTATTTAAAGAGTGCTATTGCGTTAAATATTCTCTTCCCCAGTAGTTACCTTTGTGAAGTGGTGCACTCTTTATAGGCAACTTGTGCGATCAATTTTGGGGCGAGACAGCCAGACCAAAACAGGCAGGGCTGTCTAAAGATTAGTATTCGGTAGCTGTATTAAACCCCCGTCTTCATGGACTCGCATTTTTAAAGTGGGTGGCCTCGGGGAATATTGCAGTTGTACAAGTGAGGCGAGCGGCGGTGGGAATGACAAAGCGCGCATGCTAAACTTCCCGCCTCTAAAACATTTTGATTCGTCTAAGTGGTTGCTTGGGGAATGTACGGGCTTAAACCAACCTTCAACGGTTGTTCTGACGAAATTTTACGTTAGATATATGGCGCGCAACCTTCCCCACTTCCCATTGAGTAAAGATGAAAGATTGGTGGAAGGGGTGGCCACGCTAACTAATGCGGTCGATGTTGATCACGCAAGTTTGTGGGGCCTCCGAAGGTTCACTGCACAGGTGTTACACAAATGTTACGTATGAAACCGCACTTCCCTGTTATCGAAAGAAAACTTTATTTTACTGCAATTCTGTCATCTGAATATGATTAATGGTGTTACAGCTGCGGAATTTGTTTCTGTTCCTGGTGTTCTAGTTTTAAAGCTTCCCGTATTGTTCTGCAAGTTCTGTGTTGTGGACAGCTTTCAATGCGACCAGTCCTGTCTCCTTTTCAACTTGTTAAGGTTTACATAGCTAGCTCACATTCTGGGGCGATGACGGGCGCCCAGCACGAGGTTGCCGTGAGCAGCATGAAAAATACGTTGGTCCAACGGCGTCCGAACCGGTCCATGCTCCACCAGCCGATTACATTGGCAGGTATCTCCACCAGGGCCAAGTAGAAGAAGTTGAGGAACTCGTTCCCGCTGAGCCGTGTCACATTTATGTGTAGGCCGCCGTAGGCGCAGTTGTTGCCGGACCTGCAAAGCGTCTGGCTCGTTCACCTGGAACAGTCCAACTCAGTGTGCGCCTCCAGCCGCGGCGTCACCAGGTTTACCGAGCACAAAACATCTTCGTGACGTTTACAAGGCCTTCATCGCACTCATGGTTGCCTGTGCTGGGTAGGACCCATCATGTTCTTCCTATATGTCCCTCCCATGATCTTATTGGGACTGCAGTCCTTTAGATTTTCTCTTTCTAGCTTCTTCCATCGCTTACTAGTACCAGAGTCGTTCAATGGTCGAAGGACTCTGCTAGTATATATGGCTAGCTCCGCCTCACCCACGTCTGGAACCGTCACCATCGTGATGCCATGATATTAAGCCTTAAGTGCTCTCTCTCTCTCTCTCTCTCTATTCTCTCTCTGTCTCTCTCTCTCTCTCTCTTGTAGTTCATTTCCCTCATTTAGAAAAAAAAAAGAAAGGAAACATTCCTAAGTGTTGTTTTTTTCAGCAGAGTTTGGGTTTGGGCTAGTTGGTAGCAGTAATCTATGACTTCGTGTAGCGCCCGTCGTCTCCCTCTGTCCTTGTCCGTTTTTTGCGCTACACGAAGTCAAGTTTTTTTTCCCATTCGGACCCCAAAGGATTTTTCGCTGATGGTCACCTTTATAACTACCTTAAGGGATTAAGGGAGCGACCAGTTAGACTTTGACATCCAAGACGAAATGCGAAGGGCTGCTCACCAGATGGCCGTGAGAATGAGAAGGTGCTTCCTGATTTTAGGTTTCGTGATCAGTTCAAGCATGGAACCAGAGTTCTCCATCGCATCTTCCGCCGTGATGCTTTGCTGAACTTTCTAGAAAAGAAACCACGGACACTTTTAAACTGCGGGCACATTGGCGCTCTTTGCCCTTAGTTGGCCTTGCGCCATTAAAATCGAAACATCATCATAAAACTGCGTGCACAAAGCAACCTTTTTTGTGAAAGGGGGTATGAAGGTAAGCGAAGCAACAACAATAAAAATTCAGAGGTCTTCAAGTGGCCATGAAGACAAAATAAAAGTTCCGTTCACTAAAATTTTTGCTCCGTCCCGATAACAATGATACCAATTTTATCGCGAACTTAGAACAAATAAAGCAGATATTAAGACAAACAGATGAAGCAGTGGCCTCTCGTTCCGTTCGATTGTATCGCTTGAATGCGCCACAACACACTGACAACTATGCTTTTAGTGGGGTCCTTTATTGCGTAACCATTTTCCAGTATTGCGTCGCCGCAGCGCCAAATTAGAAAGTTTATCAATATTTCTTTTGTTTTCTTTTTCGGTTAAAAACCTATTTTGCAATAAGAATGGAGCTGAGTGATTTACTAAAGACTAGTTCGTTCAGTTTGAGCAAAGTTGCGTTTGTCATGACCCTGATAAGATTTGAACGCCATAGCGTTACTTCGTCGTTGAGGGAGTCTTTTGAAACGAAGGTGCTGCAATTACCGTCCCCAATTTACATGCTCCGAAGGTCAGCTAAACGAGAGAGACTAGCAGTAACGGTGTTATAGTCACCGGCAAACGCAAAAAAACTACTCATCAATCCGTACACCGACTGGGAGAGAACGAATTCCACTGCAAACATATCGTATTGCGCTTTGGCTACGAGGGTATGCGCAACTGTGCCGCAGTTAATTGTACTGACATGACGACGTAAACAAGGTGTGCTTACAGAAAGGGCAGTTTTACAAGAAAGAAAGAGCATACTTTCTACGTCCATAAGTTAGTGGGACAGAAAAGGCTACCAGAAGTACGAGCACTGTATTGGGAACTTGAGTAACCATTAATTTTCGTTTCAACAACTGCGACACGCGATAAACTCCGATTATGACGCAAATCATTTCTAAGTACATCTGTTGGAGTGTGGTAAATTGGTTCACATTTGATACACCGGGAAGTAGTGCCCAGCGAAGCTTTCATAGAGCTTCTACTTGGATTTCAATGCACCACACAGTTACTGTCGTCATCAAGAGTCGCCGCCACGTAACGACATCGCAACACGCAGGTGCGCCGAGTATCAGCGCAGAAAAAAAACTGCCAGTTTGGAGTTCTTTTAAGATTAAAACACGCCAGCCACATGCAGTTTATTTTACGTTAGACTCCTGTAACTTTCACATACAAAGGTTCCACGCCTCGCACACCGAAACCGAAACTATGACACTCTAATTTTTTATTCTCTATTCGCCGAATCTTGTTCATTTCCATTTTTTGCGTTTTTGTGGTTCACACTGCGAGAGCTGAAGATGTAAATCTTAGGTCTTAGAGAACTTGCTCTTACGCGGCTGCGTAAAAATGTGCTCGCGGAAGAAATGCTTATTGCTAATAAACATTTCGGATCTTTTTCTCCGTGGCACAACGAGCGTAAGAAAGGGAGCCGTTAAAGTGCCTGTGCTTGGCCCTACGCGCTGTAGTGCTCCCCAGTCTACATTTCTGCTGCTGCCCTCTCTATTGCGTGTCATCAACTTCGACGCTCCGCTCCGTTTGCCCATTCAACAGCGATGTCGTAAAAACATTAGGATAAGGTCCTGCGAGCGAAACCCAGGCCATGGAGAAATTGCGTAGGTTTAACAATTGTAAACCTAGTTATCACGAGAGGAAGGTCTCTGTTTGGCCGACACACTATGAAAAGACTATGCAAACAGTGTTTTCTCAAAGTGAGGTCACACCTGCCACACTTGCGCTCCGGTGGTGGCCCGCCATCCATGGTCATACTCAGCGACCAAGCGCCAGCGAAGCAGCTCTTAAACCATTTCCGAGTAAAGAGGCACCGCAATGGTGAGGCACCGAGCGAGCGTAGCTGCAACGTCTGTCCGTGGCAGATTACGTGGCGTGACGTCACACCTGCCACACTAGCGCTACGGTGGCTCAAGGTCATTGCGACACGATGAATGATCCTTGCGAGACGTGGCGTTGTAGAGCTTTCGCTCTAAAAACGGGCAGGCAGCTGCTCGAATGTGGTAGCCTCACCCTTAGCTTGTGATCGAGGTCTGCAGGTGGCTCGACACCGTTCCGTTCTGCGATGCGGCGGAGAATGGCTGAGGCCTCCGGCAGCCGGTCCTGCGACAATAGCCACCGCGGAGATTCGGGGAGGATCCTACAACGAACGCGGGTGGTCAAGGCGGAGATGGTGGCCGACGGCCTACCCATCGTCACTCACTTCCAGTAGCAGTATAACGGTATGGCGCAGGAGGTGCACACGGTCGCCAGCATGACCCAGGTGCGCGACAAGTACGCCACCAGCGGCAGGAGGCACATGCCCAGCGTCCAGCCCAGGCAAGCGACGCCCAGCGTCAGGGTCCGCTGCTTGGCGCCTACCAACTCCACCACTGCGCGCCGGAAAATAGAACTCCTGAAATTTATGACATTTCATTTTGCGGTTTAGATTCAACATACGGAATTCGCTGCAGTTGGCCAGCACTTAGCGCCTGCTCCGTTGGAGTAAGCAGGATAGTACCACATGAAGTTTCCACCGGCTACACAGCGCCGCCATGTTGGCATCGCTGCGTCGATCATGTGCAGCTGGCATGCTGAAGAGACTCAGCACAAAATTGATGCGATCGTAGTTGTTCTTCTTACTGGGCTGGTTGCAAAGTTAGTTCTGTGAAGCTGTGACTACAAGGTTTATATAGTGAAGTTATACGCGATTGCCGGTATACTATTAAAACGAATTGTTGGGCAGAAATGTTCTTCGAAGCAAACTTTTCTTCGAATCAAAGAAGCAAAATTTCACACAGAGCTCACATTTAGGCATGAGATTCTTGAGTTTTACTGCCAGTTTACTTCCCCTCCCCCCAAAATGCACAAAAAAAAAAAACAAGAAAGGAAGAAAGCGAGAAAGGAAGCAAGCATCACTGCTGTAGAAGTCACAGCGGTCGTGAGGCTGCAAAGTGATCTGAATGCCTGCTCGTTGAACATGGCCCTCGGGGAAGCAGCATGGTTGTCTATCATTCGTGTCGTACCGGTCCTTTAAGCGCAGAGCCCTTTAAGGGCCTGGCCTGTCAACGTAGCTCCTCCGCGGTCCCGCTGTTTAGCCACCGCAGTCACACGGCGTCACGTACCCGAATAGAGTCCCGCGGAGGTACGCACCCAAACAGAGGCTTCGGAAAAAATACCCGCTTGTCCCACGATTCAGCTTCCGGCCAAGAGTTACGAGGATGCTTGAAAAAAAGGTTTATATAGTCAGAATCGTTCGAAACACTGAAACCGCTGGCGCTTGTCATACATGTCCCCATTATTTAGCACGAAGAATACTGCAGGCACATTTTAGGCAAAATATATGTATTTAACCGGCAGTCCCCGGGTCCATTTATTTGGAATGCTCATTGGGTTGGTTTTTACGATAGTATGCGATAAAAAATGGCCGCCCAAGAAAACAAATTGGCCGCGTATCTGCTCCTTTCATTGCAAATGTAAGACGATAGTCTTTATCGGCTTTCGCGAAGTAAATGCCTCCCTTCGCTTTCCCGCTCACCTCTCATGTTGTTCCTCTTGCGTCGCGCTCCTCCCAAGGTAAAGACGCCAAAGGTTTGCTTAAATAATTTTAAATTTCCCGTGTTCCACTGCTCCAAACGGGGTGGTGTCTTGTTCTTGTTCAACAATGTTGACAAGTATGAACATTACACCGGACTTAGACGGGTAGATTTAGCTGTGATTATATAAGACTATTGCGCAGGCATTGTTTTACTTTGGCCGGGTGGCTGAATCGAGTCACAGACAGACAGACGGACAGAGAGACAGACAGACCAAAATTTCTGGGTTTAAGTAGCCCAAGAAAGACTATCGTCTTTACAACGACGCGTTTAAAACGGCTCAGAAGGGCTCCACCACGTACGAGATGAAAGCAAACACAAAAAGAACAGAACTCCCATTCGTGCTGTTCCAGTCAAAATAAGAAACAAAAGCTAAAGAAGAGGATGCGAGCTGTCGAGAAGGCGCGCGAGCACTGCGAAGGCGGGAAAATTGAATTGCGTTGAACAAACCTCGGCTCTATTCATCAAGGGAGGAGGGAGACAGAGACGGGAAGAGCGTGAGGGGTGGTAGCAAAGAGCGGAGAACGCCGCCACAGCCCCTCTGGCGAATGACTGCTCCGCACTTGTCAGCTTCCATAATGTGTGGAACTGCTTTAATTTTATTTATCCAAGCTAGCGCTGATCCTTTTCGTAACAAGCTCCTTGGCAAGAACTCACGTATGATGTAGGGCAACTGGTCGATCTGCGGGTCCAGGAGGGACGTAACGAAACGCATGGCCGCAAAGACGGCGAAGCTGCTGGCGAGCACACTGCCGAAGCCCGACAACACTGCCAGTGTCACGGTCACGTAGAAGATCGGCTTGCGGCCGTACCTGCAGAAGGATAGGCAAGTGGAAACATGATTTTGGAAGTTTGTTAGCCAGCTTCTTCACCAATCACCTTCGTCGACAAAGATCCCGACGATAAATGGACCATGATTGTTTCATCCACAGCGACTACCGACCATGCGAGCAACACCGTGAAGTCGCTAAAGCTCGGGATAAACAGCTGCGATGTAAAAACAAAACTCCTTTTAAAGGCTACACTTCTGAAGCCTTGATGCGGTAGCCTGAAAATCATATGTCTAAGGCAATGATTTAGAGCAAAGAAGTTTTAATATCTTTTGGGTAAGAACCCATGACGCTAAGCTAATATTCACAGTCAACAACTCCCTCAGGGACTGAAAATTAAGAACACATATCAACACCATCAGGCAAATAGGCACTTTTCTTGGCTGATTCAAATACGCGCAACACCAGTTGTTGGGATCGCCGAGCTTGCACTGCAAAAAACGGCAATAGTATTAGATTTTAGGGGCGAAGCCCCTTAGGGGCTGGAGCTGTTGGCGTCTCCTGTCGTCGTCGTAGTCGTCGTATCATGTAGTCACGGAACTAAAACACCGGGAAACTCGCTTACGCCTCACGCTAGAACGTAACACGTACTAAAAAAAAAACAACGGGACAGCCGTTTACGCTTCGCGCTCGAGTGCTTCGCAACGCGTACTAAAAAAACACCGGGACTCTCTTTTACGCCTCGCCCTAAGTGCTTCGTGCTTCAAAGACAAGAGACTTTTACAGCAAAGCTGTATACTTTTACCCCCCGACGGTTTCACCTCCGTTGGCAAAAATGGCCAAGGCGCCAAGAATACACTTACACACTGCATGCTCCGCCCCTCCCCAGGTTTCACGTTAGTAGAGATGGCCCTAGATTTTTTACTTTCATCGTCAGCAACTTTGTACTCGCAGGCTACAACAACCCCAATCATATGACCACACGCACCAGATCATATTTGGATGTGGTCTTCGCTACAAAACAGTTGTCACTGCATTTACTCTAAAGCCATCAGCAAGTGTAGTGGTTTTGCAATAGCTTCGCTGGATCTGGATGGCGCATCAATTTCTTCATTTAATGAAAACTGCTAAGCATATTAGGCAAATCTTTCGCCTCAAGTGCGCCCGAGGTTTCTGCTTCGTCAAGAAAAGTTTAGACATACGAATATTTTTACAATTCACGCAGAAAAGAGCGTCTGCAAGTGAATATTAAAACGCTTCTTCATCGACGCTGTCGTTGCCGGGATCCTTTTTTTTTCTTCAAGCACGCCGCAGTTTTCTCTCCCCATAGCGAAACTCCGGGAAAGCGCCACACAGAGCACACGTTCTCAAAAATAGCGCACGGCATGAATGAAGGCGCCGTCGCCGTCGTGAGTGACACGCGGAGTGATCCCGGGAAAAAATCGATATGTGTGCGGAAAGCGTAGCGAAAGCGAGAAGCGCCAGAGCTGTCAGCACGCACGTTGCAAATCGTTACAGGAAAAGCAGGGCTGCGACTTGACAGCAGCGAAAAAAAAAAAAAAACGTGGCGTTCTCCACGAGCGGAGCGGGGGGAAACCCGCCGTGCTAGACATCGCCGCGACAGTGGCCTCGAGTGCGTGTTTACTATGCTCGTCAAACTCGTCAAGATTCGTCGAATGTTTTGAGCATCACAGTTTAGGCGACATCTTGAGCCGAGAAAATGCTGCAACCGTTTCTGCCCTTTAGCATAACACCACTGAAGCGTAAAGGAAACTTTTCTACCGAACTACCACCGTTTAGTCATAAACAGCAACAACAAAACGAAAGACAAGTCGCTTCAAATCAGACGGAAAAATGATCAAGAGTCGGCAGGGGTCGTAACGATCAAGCGTTCGGGGTCACGTTTTGTAATATGTTCGGAAAAAGCGCCGACATCAAATGGCGGTTCTCGACAGGAACCACCAGCCTTGAAAAGCAGAATACGTGAAAATATATTATCTTGTTTTAAAAAACTAAAAGAAAAGTTTCTGCCTCAACTCGTCGTCGTTTCAAATGGTTGTTTCTTCGTTGCGGCGACCAAGAAAAGCAATGAAGAATTGCAAGAATGGACAGTTCTGATTGCCGAATAAAAATCGCGGTAGACGCAAAGGGACTATAGCTGGATAAACAAAATATTGTAGGTCTCGCGGTTAACGCGAGCTCTCAAACGGACTCCAGAATGGCCCGACAAGTGGCCCAATTGATTAGTTTACGAAAGCAAGACAGAGATACAGCGGTTTTGTGCGTGCACAGGGTATTAATAAACAATGCCGCCTGAACAGAAAAAGTAATGATGATTACTATACACCCGTAGTGCGAAATTTGGGCGCAGCGCGGACTGCGCTCTTCTCGGTGACGGCGCATGTCTTCTGTGTCTCAGGAAGTGACCGCGTGATCAGTGAATGCACGGCGGCGCACGCTACTCTGAGTTTATCTCGGAGCGCGCCAGCATGTAGATCAAAACCGTGTTTGAACATCCCGCGAAAATGTCACGGGGTTCGGATCAGCCACGAAGAGAGGAGAAGACTTGGCGAAAGTGTGAGGGGGAGGCAGTGAGAGAGATGACGCCATAGCAGCGCATGCCGCCCTCCCCCCAGACTTTCGCCGGACTTTCTTCAGCCGTTTTATTTGTCTTCGCTCGCCCGGTTACAACGCTGTCGCCGTCGCCGTCGCCGCTACCGCCAAACCGCAGCAGCAGCCGCCAAAGTGCTGTTCACTAACAATAGAATCCTGCGAGCGAAGAAATCGACCAAGTACAAAAATGCGTGGAGGCCGTAAATGTGAGGCATCGAAGGTAGATTTTGGCGCAAGCACTTACTTGTCAGCCATTGCGCCGAAGAACACGGTCCCGAGAACGCTCCCAGCAGTTCCTATGGAGTACACCAGGCTGGGTAGGTGTCCGTGATCGCAGACCAAGTCCCACTGAGCAGGAGGGAAAAAATAGTTGCACGCTGAATATAAGTGGTTGCTACAGATTTTGGATTGGATTGGAGAAAATGCCAATTTGCTGGCGAACTTCAGTTTTAGAAACGTATATCTTGTTTGGGGAGTAACGGCACAAACGCATCGCTCGCCGTGTGCCTACACACCGCGACACACTGTTAGAGATGGACTCCCGTTGAATCGGCCTTCTTTCGAGAGCGTATAGCTTCCATTAGGATAATTGTTGCAGGTAATGTAGACAGTTTTATGAACCGGTTGTTGTGATATCGGTAAAACTCGGTGCACGTGTTTCTAGAATGAGTCCCCGGACACCAGGGAACTGTAGAAAATTTTATTTTATTTTATTTTATTTTATTTTATTTTATTTCCCTCAAGTGTCCCTGAAAGGGACATTACATGAGGGGTGGGGATACAAATGTTTGAATATTACAAAGGGTGATGTGCAAAGAAACAGTGAAAATAGCAAAAAAAAAAAAAAACGTCTGCGTAAACTACGACACAAAAATGTGTGAATACATTCGAAATGCTATGTAACACCGGCAGAATTTTTGCACGGTTGGGGGATATACAATCGCAGTGGCACAAAGCATAAGCAACTACAAGGGAACAGCAGATACAAAAGGCCAACCACCGAAATCAGTACTGCAGTTCAACATACAACATATGATACCGTTTGAAGCAAAAAATGAGAAGAGAGAGAGAGAGAGAGAGAGAGAGAGAGAGAGAGAGAGAGAGAGAGAGAGAGAGCATAAACACAATAAACAGAAATGGTCACTCGGGCTCGGAAAGGGTGATTAGTAATTTTTTTAATGTTTCTGTATCTTTAGTATTAACGATGTTATCCGGTAGAACGTTCCAGTCTTTAGCAGTGCGAATAAAGAATGACTGTGCAAACGTGTTGGTTTTAGGGCCAAAGTATAAATCTTGCTTCGAGTTGCTACTGCGAGCAGAAGAATGGGTGCGGGTTGTGATGTAGATGCTAGGCGGGGATGCATAGAAGAATTTGTGTAACAGAGCAAGTCTTGACATTTTTCGACGGTGGCTGAGGGGAGTAAGGGCGGCACGTTTTTTGTAATTCTGTCACACTGGTGAACGCTGAATAATCTGAGAACGCGAATCTGGCAGCGCCGTTCTGAATAACTTCAATGTTTTCTACCGGGTAATTCTGGTGTGGGTCCCACACACGGCTGCCGCGTACTCAATTTTTGTTCGGGTTAATGTGGTAAAGGCCAGTATTTTCAAGGGAGTGGGAGCAAACTTCGATGTCATTTGTTTGCTCGTGCCAATCTAAACCCGAGCGACCTTCATCCCTGGCCCCAGGACTACAGCCCCAAAGAAGAACGCACCGCCCATCGCAAGGTTCGGAGGCAACAGCTGCAGGACCTTCGCAGTTCCCGCCGCTGTCTTCCTCCTCTCACTTCTGATCTCTCCCTCCGCGAAGGCACTTACATCCGCCGGGCTTCTCTCCCTTCCGTGTGACCTAATTCTTCACTATATAACGACCCGAGATATATAACGACCCGAGATATAACGACCCGAGACTATATAACGACCCGAGAATGAGGTGATATAATTATTGATGTCGGTGGCCAAATTAATTAAAATTTAGTAATGAACTTTTTACTGCCCGCGGTTAGCAGGCATAGTTGTATTAAAAGTTGGACGGAATCGTGTTTCTACACTCTTTCATTCGGCAGAATTCTTCCAGCGCATCCATACTCAGAGATATCGAACTGCAAAGTTTAATCGCCGGTCGCAAGATTACGCATGCTAGGCCGCGAGAAACGGCGCAAAGCTCCTCCCTTTTGTGACGTGCCTGCTGTGCACGGTGTTTAGTTTGACAACAGGGTGGAGGCATAGGCAAAGGTGATAACTTGCACCCTTCCAGTCTTGGCTGGCGTTATCGCAATTTGCAGTGCTAGGAACCGCTGTTCCGTGCTTTCACCAGACGAGAAGGAAAGAGGGGCAGCTATTATTTTTGCCTACCTATCCGCCCCGTGGTCAAACTAAACACTGCACGTGACAAAAGGGAGGAGCTTTGCGCCGGTTCGCTCGGCCTCGCATGCGTAAACTTGCGAACGACAATTAAACTTTGCAGTTCAATATCTCTGAGTATGGATGCGCTGGAAGAATTCTGCCAAATGAAACAGCGTAGAAACACGATTGCGTCTATCTGTTCCATAGCCAATAAAAAGTTAAATAGTAAATTTTAAATAATTAGGCCACCGACATCAATAATTACCAGCTCACTCTGTGACCCCCTGGGCGTATAACCTTACTGTAGTGGTGGTCTTCATGTAGATCTAAGCGCATAATTTTTAATAGACCCGTAGACTTAACTATGATCACCCTGTATAGGAACCCACACTTTGTCGACTAGTTTTCTTACTTTTGCCTAAATTTGAAGCTGTAGTAAAATACCGTGGCGATTCAGTAGTCCTTTAGCGTCGCGAGCGGAAGAAGAGGCCTTAGTTTGGTGGAGGCAAAGTACGCATTATTCCTGGTACGAGCTAGGCCGTGCTGTGAAGAACTCCAGAAAGCGTAAATATTTACGTCCCCTTCCTCTCCGAACACACACACACATGATTATGCTGAACGTCGGGGCTCTTTACTGTTCAGCATTATAATTACGCATAAAGAGGATTCCCAAGAACACTAGGAGCAGGTAAATTCACGCCTGCGTAGACGCGCCCTGCGGCATTGCGATGCAAAAAAAAAAAAAAAAAATTTTGCAAACACGAGGAAAACCTGTTCCATCAGGGCATTTAAGTGGAACGTCCTTGGCCAGCCGTAACCGGGCGTATTCTCTCGGGCTGCTTGGCAACGTCTGCGCGCAAGCACTTTATAAATATTGTCACACCTCCACTTAATGAACGCTCCGAAGGCTCGCATCAGGGCGACTTGAATATAATGTAAAAATAAATACCATAACTATCCGAGAGAACACCCTCCCAGAAAACACCACTAACCCCCAATAAGGATGAAACCTTCAATTTACTACAAGACGCCAAAGATCGCCACCCCAGGGGTTTATCCAAAATTTCGATTTTTTTTTCGGGAGGGGGGGGGGGGGTTAGTCCATGGGCGGGGTGCTCGTGGTTGTGTAATCTTGTGGAAGTAGCTGTCCAAATCCCCGTGGGGGTGGTGTTTGGGGAGTCTCAGGGGGGTGTCGGGGGTGTGCATAAATCCCTGGTCCACCCCCTAATATCGCACTAGCTGCGACGCCTTCGAAAGCTCGGGGAGCTCCCTCCGCGAAAACATCCCGCAGCCGGGAACACTGCTGCTGTCTCGATTTCGAACATCAGAGACACAACCTGCCCGGCTTGACTGGCAGGAGGAGGAGGAAGGGGTAGCGGATCGGAAGAATAGAAGAGCGGGAATATACCGTCTTGGCATCGTTTAAGTGGTGCGGCATCTTGACAAGCTTTGACGGCGCTGAAGACAGCGAGTTCAACTAGCGCCTGGCCTCGGCGAGGGCGGAAACGGCGGGGGGACCCAAAGCTCGGGACAGCGTGGTGGACGATGGGCGGCAGCTCGTGTTCGACTCTGACAGCGACGCACGGTTCGATGCTTTTAGCGACGATGAGTGAGCAAAAGAAACGAGAATCATCTATTCATGTGTGAATGCGGTCATTTATTTGTCCTTTCCACACTTGAGCCAAAAGGTAGCCCATCTCGTATTGTTTTACTTGACATCTAGCAGTTTTTGTGGGCGGTGCGGCCACCTTTTTGTAGTTTTTCGCACCTCACCTGAAAGTTCGCCCACCCCGTATTTTTAACTTGATATCTCTGTAGTTTGGGTGGGCGTTGTTTCGAAAGTTTACGGTAAACGTTAATAAAGCAGCGACTCCTGGTGATGATGTTTTTACAATCAATGCTGCCCCACCGTGAAGAAGCAACTTGAGCAGCGTTTGCTGATGTGAGATTTTTGAGAGACGGGCTTTTACAGGACCACACTCAAAGGAAAGTAATACAGCTATTCGACTTGATAACAAGAGCTGATGTCTGCTTTGGACTACGTCTTTATTCGCATTTCGATGAGGCCGCGTTCATAGTTGGTCGTTTTATTGCGGCGTCGCGCCGTGTTATTGTAGTGAGAAATCCAGCAATGATGAAGGTAAACAGACGGGAGATTCTGTTGCCTTTGATCAAATTTTAACGTAGAATTCAGGCTCGAATGTTTTCGATTATTTGTCATCATTATCAGGCAGGTACCTCTTGATGCATTCTGAATGATAAAGACCGTTTTAAAAAAGCTTCACACATAGCTTGATCGGCATGCATATTGCACAACTTTTTTGCCTAATGCAGGATGTTCGCTATCGCAATAAATCTACTTTGTGAGTATGATTTTCCTCTTATACAAAACGCCAAGACAAATGAAACAGTAAAGCAATCTAATTAGGGTTTTACTGACATGACGGTGCTGGTTGAAGCAAAGATGCAAATGACATACTTGCATAAACTTGCGATGGAGGGCCCTTCACCAAATACTCTTCATTGTAGTAGATAAGGAAAAAGATGCAGATTTTATCCCGCAACACTCGCAGTCAACGCTTTTTTGAAGCAAAAGTACAACTCTTAATCAACCCGTCACGGTGGTGAGTCACGCGTTCTGAAATAACGAAGCGGAATGAATTACCTTCGTCGGCACAGTTTCGTCGTAGTGGAGGTCATCGTAGCGAAATCGCTCGCAGGGTTGCATCGCCGCACTTCGATTCACGAGTTGGGATAGGTCCCATGTCACACCATCGGAGGCGTTTCCACCAGGTAGCGCCGTAGCGTTGAACGGGAGTAGCGTGAACATCGAGCACTCGTCGTCACTTATGACAAGCCGCCGGGCCTGTTCCACGAGAGAAGCATTCATTCCGAGGGTATCCAGCGCGGGCACGACACACTGATAATCCGGCTCTGACAGAAGAAAAATGAGGTTCATCGAGAAAAATGGAAACAGTATATGCGCCGGCAGTAGAAAGAACCAAAGGAGGAACTTCTGGAACTTGCCGAAGCCTCCCAGCTCTTCTATTACATCCTCAAATTCCATACTTCTTATTACTTTCCCCCGCCTGTTTCAAGCATTCAGGACGGACTGAAATTCAACGCGTGAGGAAACCTCGTCCGGAAAAGAAAGCGCCTTCAAACGCGGCCCTATCACTACGATACGATCACAGTTCCGCGGAGTCTTGCTTCAGCCGCTTCTCGCTTGTATTTTCCCCCGTGGATGCGGCAGGCTGCCAAGTCGAAGGAGAGGAGGACAACCTTGTTCCTGATACATGTCGCCATAGGCAGACAAGCCGTGCCATTTCTATTTAATTTCCTCCTGAGCGGGACATTGTTGACCGTCTGAGCCTGCCTGTTACGAACGCTGGCCAGAGGGGCGTATATGCGTTTCCTAGTCAGTACAGTCAGCCGTCACCTGAGCTTGCTTATGGGGGTGATATCACAGCATAGACGTACCTAAAGCATACAAAACCACCCGAACTGAAATAAATAACACCCAAAACGGACCTGCAATGGCTTGAAAAAAAATATTCAACAGAAATAGCCGAAAACCGACCTAAAAGGGGAAAATCCGCAAAAACGTACAAGCAGTAGCTGAAACCGACCAAAAGGCAACGAAAATACCTCAGACCCCATTTATAATGCATAAAGATGTCATAAGCAGATTATGTGCGTGATAATAAATGTTAATATTCAAATATGACAAACATTTGAAAGTAAAACAAAAAGCGGTAACTGGACTTGAACCCGGGTTCGGTTGCTCGCTTCGCAGGAGCGGAACTACTGCACTACGAGACCAGGCGGTTCTGAGCGATTAATTTGAGGGCCACATACACGTGCACATAGCTTCAAAGATGCCCCTAGATGGAGCCATGCGTCGCTTGGCTGTGCTGACTAGGAAACGCCTATATGCGGCCAGAGGGGACACAGACGCTTCATGCGAATGTAGTGGGGGTGGTGGTGGTGATGTTTATTGACGGGGAACCTAGCCTTGCGTGGTATGCCGGCAATTGCTCACCCGATCAGCACCTTTTTACCGCTATGCGCGGGAATTCACCATAATTCGCTGAGGCTTGTGACCCTTAAAAATTGCACGATCAAACGAAAGATGTCCCTCCTCGTGATCCAATGGCCTTCCGGAAAAATTAAATCATTCAAAGAGGCATGCGGAGCGGCTTTCCTTCGCAGTTCTTTAAACAAAGCTAACCGCTCCTCCGCATGCTCTCGGCAGTCCATAATAAAATGACCGATGTCGCCTGTAGCACCACACGTTCCGCACAGAGGTGAAGAGATAATGTTCAGCTTATGAAGCCACGCCGGTGCCCGCGCTGAGTTGGTCCGGATGCGGAACAGTAAGGTTGCCTCTGTCCTCTTCATTCCTTTGGTAACACAAAGCCGATGTTGTGGTCCCCAAAAAGAGCGGAAATGATCTTGTATGATTGTTTTTAAAATGCGCCGTTCATCTGGAGCCACCTTCATGTACTGTGCAACATGATTATGGTTGTCTTTACATGAGCTTCTCGTTTGAGCGAAGGAAAATTTGACATTCACCTCAATGCAGCCGTACCACTAAAAAAACAAACAAACAAAAAACAGCTGTACAGCTTTCTTTTGTAGCCGTGCGGCTGTATTGAGGTGGATGTCAAATTTACCTTCACAGAAACTTCCTCCACCATTGGATTTCCCCTAAATCTGGTCAATTCCTGTTTGAATACAGCGATGGTATTTGTGATTATCCTTGCGCTTGAAATTCAATTGTTATATTTATAATCTTTCCAAATGAGACCCATACTTCCTCTCTGATTATGTACTCAAACTAACCGTGCTCGTTGATGGCTTAGTCAGCGCTTATCCCCTCCACTTCCAAAATGAAAGCTGAAATCGGTTCTTGGTGGTTTCCAATCAATACCAGCGAGCACTTCCAGCATCTGTGAAATCGAGCGATGCAGGAAAGTGGACGTCTCTGATTTTGGGGCCGGATAGATACTTTGGAACTTAATTAAGATGTAACCTTGTAGGAGCATGCACATGCCTCTCTGCCTTCATTGGTCATATACGTCATGTTCTTGGGATGCCGTATTCAGAATCAAAGAGCAAAGCGCTCCTGAAATTGTAGATACGATAAAAATGTTATTTACAATTTTCCTTTCCTAGCTTGCCGCTAGCCGGCTTTATATAGCTCCTATTAATTTTGCGTTTTAACCGTTTCTACGCACGTAACCATCTCTATTTGTTTAATCTCTGTTTTGATGGCCCTTGATAGCTTATTCCATGGCCAATTTCTAACAATTGTTTTGAGCTTTCCGTCCACCTCCCCCGTTAAGTTTTCACGCTTTTAAGGCACGAGTACCTGCGCTCCGTATCCTTTCTGCCAACTTCTTCTCATCTGAGTATTTCACCCTACGCATCTAATCCTGAGTATCTAACCCTGAGTATCTAACCCTTCAAGCATGCTCTCTGCGCAGTCCCAGTTCCACAAAAAGCCTGTTAATATCACCCTGTGCCGCCTGACTGGTAGTTTTACCAAAAGCGTCCAATGAAATCAGCCGACTGCCTGCTGGTTAACCCGCAGCCCGAACATTATTTATGCACTTTAAGCAGAGTACCATGTTACGACGATGACGACCACGATGACGATGATGATGATGATGACGGCGTTATGATATGGACCAGCCGGCGCGGCTGTTCCTTAACAAATATCAATTTCTACGTCATATGTCGTGTCCCGATGGAGGTTAATATGTTTATTTATTTGACATGAGCGCTACCTGAAATTAGGGCGGAATTAAAAGCACCCTACGGCGTCTTTTAGAATTCGAACGATACATTTGGGACAAATATGGAATTCTTTCTGTAGCGCGAAACACAACTTCCATTTCGAAACCGTATAGAAATAAAGATAAAAGGAAAAACTGATTATGCAAACGGCCTACCGTTTGCAAAATCACCCCGTACACTCTGGCGCAAATCGCACGAAACATAGGAATTACAGGAAACATTTATAGAAATTGCTTTTCGCTGTAGTGCATGGCATCAGCGTGCTTCGAAGTTCTTGTCCCTTCAGAACACATCCATGGCTCTCCGAATAGTGTACGGTATATTGCTGGTTTCCTTACTAGAGGCGGAAACATAATGAGATATGACATTAAAAAAGGCCTAACGTGTTCTTGAAAAGTGACCAACCAAGGCAGTGACCAACCCGTTCAAGTCTCCATCCCCCTTTCGGTACAGCTGCGGTGGTGGCAAATGTTAGCTGAATTTCTTTCCGCTATCGCAACCTCAACACGATGGCGCACGAACATCTGACGCCATTCGCGCAGCCGGGCGCACGGCAAGCTCCTGTTTGCTGATCCCGGATGAGATGTCGCTGAAAATCCTAGCGAGCCTGTTCTCACATGGTCATCTATCTTGGAAAAGGAGGAGGAAAAAACTTTATTCAAACGCAACATTAAGCGTCGAGAATCTATCTTGAGTGTCCGGCGGCAGGTCGGCGCTGTGACCACAGATTAAATGCGCCGTCTGTTACATCGCGGCTTTTGCGAATCGCCAGACTGCGCCCATAGACGGTTGACGACGACACTGCATGCCCGTGCACCTTGCTGCTTATGCCTAGACTCCCACGCCTGTGTTTTTTTTTTACTACAATTCGGACGAAATTATGGGAACGTTAGCGGTAACCATACTCCCGTGGATGTGTTTTGTGCGTTCCTTCGTATATGACTGTCTGCGTGTCGTTTGGTGTGACGGCGTGTCGACGTCCATTTTCACCTTTTATCATTTCCACAAGAAGCAGCGAGCCAAGCTGAGTGCTAGGCTGACCTCTTACAGCATTACGGCTTACTCTCTCTCTCTCTCTCTCTCTCTCTCTCTCTCTCTCTCTCTCTCTCTCTCTCTCTCTCTCTCTCTCTCTCTCTCTCTCTCTCTCTCTCTCTCTCTCTCTCTCTCTCTCTCTCTCTCTCTCTCTCTATCTCTCTCTCTCTCTCTCTCTCTATCTATCTATCTATCTATCTATCTATCTATCTATCTATCTATCTATCTATCTATCTATCTATCTATCTATCTATCTATCTATCTATCTCTCTCTCTTCGTCACTCTCTCTCTCTCACACTGTGGGTGTGCGTGCGTGTGCGTGCCCTGATTGCTGGTTAAGTCACCTAGCGGTTACGTACTAAGTTATCTAGCTGACAAGCGGCATGAGGAAAAGGCAATGGTTAGGCCCTTGCACAAGTCGTGCGCTAACGTTGCAGGACTGGCAAAAACGCAGACAAGATCAGCACGATTTCTATATATATATACACGGCACGCACGCGGCCACGGGGACCTCCTTAAACGTGAGCACGTACTGTGGGCTCAGTGAAAGCTCGAAGCCCGTCCCACGGCTCTTGGGAACGACGACCATTAGCGATCTATAGCAGTCCTAGCAGCCGTGCTCGGGTCGTTTGGCACTCAGGCGCCCGAGACGGCACGGAAGAACTCGAAAAGCGATCCTCTGAGAATCTCGAGCGCGTTATGCAGCAAATTCTTCGAGGATGGCTTATTGCCCGTGAAGCCAATTTATAACTTGTCACAGCGGCAAAAAATGTGCGCCGAGGTTAAGTGTGACTACCCCTCAAAACAGTCCTTGTCTCCGCCAAAACAAGCCAAAAACGTATATATTCATGGCAGGGGCAAAAATAACTCGAACATTGAGCAGGGGTCTTTCTTTTTGTATTGCCTCTCAAACGGATGCGTTTTATTCCAGTACCTGAGATGTACGGGCGCAATTTATCTTGTCGTTATTGGACCCAGAGACGGCTGCTGTGACTTCTGCAATTTTTCTAAACGGGTAATGACGATAATAATTTTCTTCATTTTCTCAGTGCCTCGGTACTAGCTGTGACATAAAACACCTGACATGTTCTCGCCTGATGTTCCTTTTTTCCGCTAAAGTCTTATTGGGCCCCAGTAGCGCGAAAGAATTTCGCGTGATGTTCTGATAGTGGAGGTTTAGAAGTCAGTAGGAATTTGTTTCCTTTTTTCTGTGCTCAGCGCGTGCCCCGAATGACGACGTCGGCGCCTGTGGAAAGGCGGCCGTCGTAAAACGCAGCTGGCTCGTCTTTGCATCTTTCTGGCCAATGCCCGAATAATTACGCGGAGAGTTACGATAGGGTACAGATGAGCTGAAGGAATGGCACAGTGGCCCTTCGTTTCAGTGCCATATCCAACCTGAAAAATAGCACCAGGAGCAGCCCATATCCTACAGGCGCTAACTTTTTCGCTCAATAGGCCATTTAGTGCTTACGCAAGTGTTGGCCAATGAATCTTTGGGGGTATGATCCGCTAAAGCGTTGGCCAATACAGCTTCACGGATATGTGCCCCATCTAAACCGACTTAAAAGGAACCTAATCATCTCATTTACGAACCCAATGCGTAGAAGAAATCTAAGGGAGCGTTTTTCTAATAAAAAATCTCCGATATGAAAATGGTAGCCTTGCTGAGGCTCTAACCAAGCACGTAAGCGCTAAAAGCTGAGAGATAACTGCTTTATCACATATTCCGAACAGCGAGCTCGTTTTGGCATAACGTTAATCTTAAGCGCAGAAAAAAAAACAAGGAGACAGTAGACAAGGACAAGCGCTTGTCCTTGTCTACTGTGTCCCTGTTTTTTTCTGCGTTTAAGATTAACGTTATGGAATACCAACTAGCCCTAACGCAAGCCCTTCGTTTTGGCAGTTTTTTTAAGACGCACAGGGCATAGATAACGAGGTATGAGTTGAGGATGACGAAAATTGATTAGATGAACATGAAAATGTTCGCTTCGCGGATGACGTCTAGGAGAGAACGATGATGGAGCCTATGTATCCATGCGGTGTATGCAGATGCGTCGTCCGCGCGGAGGCCCGTCGCCGCAAGATGTCGCAATCATCGTCGGCCGTGTTAATAGCTAACCAGTAGACAGCGCTAGGTTTAAAAAGAAGTGCAGGCTTAATCAGACTCTCTAAACAGGACTCTCTTAATGAGCGCGTCATCTTCATCACAGTCATTATCATCATCTCTTCATCGATTTCTTCTTTTTTTTTTCATACATCTGGTGTAGCAAGCTAGGCGCCTTGGCCAGGCTAACCTCACCAGTATCATTAAAGACTATTCTCTCTCTCTCCCGCATCAACTGCAGTGAATCGGAAAAGGAATGTCGCCTATGTATGAGCAAAACCGTTGGACGCGATGCCTGCACAGCGCGCATCGCTAGAAGCGCTGCTGCATCGGCTTGCGGGCACACACGTCCGGTTGCATACGTGTGTGAAGTGAATATAGAAGGTGAACTGGGATATCGCCGTCTTAAATATCTAAAGAAGAGATTCGTCGCGCCAGACCCATGAACACACACACACGACATATATTTACTTGGAGAGATTGACCGAAGAGAGGGTACGCGATACCTCTCAGGACGTCGGCACTTGTAACGAAACCCACATGCATACGCACATACTCACTCCTTAACGACATGGTGGCTGCGGGGAATTTATGCAGCAACCGGTCAAACTATGGCCTATCAATCAGCGCCTACCCTTGCGCAGAAAAATTACTCGTTTGGTCCAAGAAATTTAGCTTTACGCACGATATTCCGCAGTTGGTGCACCCGAACTACCTGCAATTTTTTTCGATTTGATATACTAAAGGTAGTGCATGGCAACCGTGAGAATTACGCTCAGAAATTTCTCACGGCAGTCGCCTCTCATGGGCTTAGAACGCTACCCGGAGATGTCATGGGATAAATATTTCCCAAAAAGCCGGGTTTTCAGCGGTACCTTTAGCACTGTGGTATAGTACTTGGTATTAAACGAGAAGGCTGGGGTTCGATTCCGACATTACGATGGTTTTTTTTTTTTTTTTGCGGTCGTCGTGAGTTTGTTATTGATTTTTTTTCTGGTTTTTACTATATCAACAGATCGACGCACAGGACTTCTAGAATGGGTTGAATTACGTTTAATATAGGTTGTGTTCTGTGTCGTTGGGCTGGGTTAGATTAGGTTTGGTGCAGTTTGGCTTGATTTGGGTAGGTTATGACGCATTCGGTTAGGTTACGCTAGGTTCGGTGATGTCATGTTATGTCACGTTACGTTGGGACGTAATATTATTCAGCAAATTTTAGGCCAGCCAGCTTTTATGGAAACTGCCGTGAGAATTTTCCTGAGGTGATTCTCACGGCTGCGGTGAGACTATACGCAGCCTATACTAAATGAACAAGCCCGAGTGCTTTTGGTCAATCCCATCGAATGAGCCCGAGGAAGTTTTCGCGGGCCATCGCGTTCATTCCGCGTGGGCCGAGGAGAAGAAGAAAAGAGGCACTAGCAGGACGCAGCCCGTTCTCATCCGCTATCAAAATGCCATCCAGGGGGAAATCCGAAACGCACTCGTAAGTAGAGTTCCCCCTCATCGAGCTCGTAGCTCGCACAATTTTAGGGACCGGAAGTGGAGCGGAGGATGGGAGCACGAAGCGAAAGACGCCGGGAGCCTGGGGCTGCCAACGTTAAAGAATTGGTAGTGCCTGTTCTCACGGCAACCGTGAGAATTGCGTCAAATTTCTCACGGAAGTCTTCTCTGATTGGTTAAGTACGTCAGCTGGAGATGCTTTGGGATTAATGTATTCCGAAAACTCGTTCCTACAGCTGTTCCTGTGGCGCTGTGGTGCAGTACTGCTGCTAAACGGGAACGCTCAGGTTCGAGTCCGCAGAAGGAACTGATTTTTTTTTTTTTAGCTTTCTGAATTTTTGAAGCTTTCGCTTATCGTAATTTTCAATGCTTTTTTTCATTCTGGTTATTACTACATCAAGCGATCGACGCACATGACTTTTAGAATGAATTGGATTAGGTTTAATATAGGTTGTATACTGTGTCGTTGGGCTGGGTTAGGTTAGGTTCGTTGCAGTTGTGCTAGAATTGTGTAGCTTATGATAGCTACACATGATATGATATGATGGCTTGTGGTAGGGTAGAATATTGTGGGTAGAATAGGTTAGGTTATAAGTTTGGTGTGGTCAGGTTGCGTTAGGTTACGTTGGGAGGTAATATTCAGAGGATTTTAGGCCAGCCAGCTTTTATGAAAACTGCCGTGAGAATAGACGCAGCCTAAATAATTCATCTCTCGGTTAGCGGCCATCTGATCACCTTAATATTTTGAAGCCTCCTTACGTATTTTGTGCTCTAATCGCAATTAAGACATACGTGAGCTTATGCTGATAACGAAATTGAAATTTTGATAATCTTAACATTTCTCCAAAGTCTCAACCATCAACATGTAACTCTACACTGCTAAGCATTCCGAGGCACTTGTTGCAGATTTACTTTATGCTCGGCCGATATGCGTGTTCATTTTAAAAGTAGAACTAGTCATGTACATAGAAAACACGAAACACAAGGACACAAGTACAAGTAGAGGGAACACAACTGTGGTGTCGCGTCGGCGACGGCCCCGAAGGGCGAAGCAGGAGGCAAACGCCCGATGAAAAAGAGTCAAGCCAAAGAAAGTGCATTTACTCCCAGTGACGTCACATATATACCCGCGGCGTAGCCCCCTGGTGGTAGAACCACGGAAACGCTGAGATGCGAAAACCCCGGATACTACAACAACACAATAACCGAATGCCCATAGCAAACTTTTACCTCCAATGGGCTCCAACGAGAGTCGGTATGTATGTAATGCTCGTTATCCAAACAAGGAAACTTTGCGCCGTACTACATGAGACCAATCCCATTACAGGCGTCAAGAGTAGGCCATAAATCTAGCAAAACACAATCAAATGCACATCAAAGCGAATAAACGTATGGGGATGGGTTCTGAAGCGTTCTTTGGAATTTGTTTGGGAGCCTTATTCGGAACTCCTCCCCGTGCGCTCCCTCTCTTATAGCAAGTTGGATTTCGTTCTTTTACTATTTTCGCCCTTCCTCTTTTTCTTAATTATCAATAAGTTTGTTGAGTTAATGGGTAAATAATTATTTACTGCGTACCGATTGGTGGTACTCTCATTTCAAGACTCTATAGGAGCTCGCCACCTCTCGAGCATGGTTAATAACTTTCTTCTGGAGCTCCAGGGTTGACTGGGCATGAGCTGCGTCCGAGTGCTGTTTTCTCCTGCGTTGTACTAGATGCAGCTTAACTCTGCTTCAAGCAGCTTGGGATCACTGCTCTTGACGTACGTCCTGCCCAATACTTCGGTTGGCACACATAATTGATTACATTTTTGCATGGCTCGTTATGCCTTTTCCGTATCCTGTTCATTAGTATACGGGAGTGTACGCGTGTGCACATGTGTGTGTGCGTTTGTGTGGGTGTACACGTGTGCGTGTGCGCATGTGCGTGCATGTGCATATGTGTGTGTGAATGCAGCTACCATCTGTCATCCAATATAACGGGAGTTCATTAAAAATAAATAAACCAATACAGTTAAACAAGGATGTAACGAACCTCGATGTAACGAATTCCTGGTTTTAAGGAAGTTTTTCAATTCCCCGTTGCCAGTCCCAGAGAAACCCACGTGTTTGCGAACTCTTTGTAACGAAGGCGTTGCTGAGGTTAACCTTGATATAACGAAATCGCTACGCTGATGAGCCATTGCTTTCGGCACTTCTGAAAAATCGGCTGCAGAAATGCACTAATATAGCGAACTTCCCCCGCACCGCAAACTACCGTGCCTTTCCAATGTGAGTGCGAAGTCGGTTAGGTGCTAGGCCCGCATGTCAGCGAGTAGTCGCCCGTCTCCATTGCCATCTGTGCTGCCAGAAAATAAAAAAAAGTTTTGTCTTTTCAAGGCAAGCTCGCAATTTTAAATGCAGTCTCCCCCCGCGAGAAAGAAGAACGTCGCCGCCCCGTACACAATCCCAGCCAGCACCATCTCAACGTTTTCGGGTGCGGAAAAGAGCACCAAGCTTGCGAAAAGGCGCCCTTTTATTTATAATTTTACACAAGTTTGGTCCTTGAAACGTGTTAAGGCACCTAAAAGTGTCAAAAGGTAGAAGTGATGCTAAAGTTACGTTTGTGAATAAGGGGGTAAGTGATATTCCTTCTTTGAAGTGCCATGTAGTTACTAAGTTCATGGGAAAGCACAGGCCCCCGTGTCGATATCAGCGCTGTCCGTCGTTCACTCTTCATTTTGTCCCTGTGTTTCTTGCGCTGTTTTTCACCATGAATCAAAGGAAATCACAGTTTTTCGCTGTTAAATAAATTCTTTAAGGGTGAGTTCAATATCACTAATGTCTAGCATTTTGGTTTCGTTTGCGCTTCGTGCACCCAAGTCTTACCTCAAAACCTGCATGTAACGAAAACCTGCATGTAAGAAAAAGTTGCGAATTTTCGTCAACTTCGTTATATCCAGGTTTAACAGTACATACTTTTTTTCATAGGCTAGGCATACATCCCTTTTTTTGGTAACTAGGCTGCACATAGATGTGGAAGTCTGTCATCAAAGCCGCAGCCGCGTCTGCAAGCCGCGTTTGCAGCGCCTCAGGGAGCTCCTTGTTGCCACCGCTTTGTACATTTCTGTTTGGTTCGCATTAGTCTTTTATGAGTAAAAGTCGAACCTCGCACGAAGTAGTATCGGGACAGCGAATTGGTTCATTATATACGATATTCGTAGTAAAAGTAGATGTAGAAATCGGCTCTAACAAAAAATCTGGCTCGCGCAGAAATACTTAATACAGAAATGCATTTTTGAGGCTTCGAGTACACTATAAACATGGTAACCCTCCCCTTTCTCTTTGTTGCGTTTCAACTTCAATGAACCGGAACATGAGTACATGAAATTACAATAGAACAAAGTTCACTTGACAATGCAGGCCTGCGTCCTTAATTATTTGTTGAGGGACGTGATCTACGTCTGGTGGCTACTCACAGCACTGAGCAGGAGGACGTTTTCCACAGTGTCCACGGACAAATGGGCCTTTATACTTCCGCAGTTACGAACGACGGTTTTTTTTTTCAATAGCTTCTCAGACTCCTGGTCAAGCATTTCTTCGTTATATCCGATATCGCGCGCGGTTCTCACGGTTTCAGTTTCGTTATAAAAGAATAAGTGTCATCGAAATAAAACGTGACCAACCAGAAGTTTCTATTTAATTCGCTATAGCCGATATTTCGCTATATGAGTGTTTGCAATAGCAAGGATCAGCTGTATACACAGTATTCTTCGTCCCTGTGAAAAACTTTTGCGCTTAAGTTTCACTCATGGAAATTGCGAACCAACTAGCTCGTCTCTCCATTTTGCTTCAGTGTATACACAGTCATCTTTCCCGTTGCCCTCAATAAAACGTGTCGCTACGTTGTTACGAGTTCGGAAAAGAATGAGGGATCAGGGGTCCCATCAGGTCCTCCCACGGGACCCACGGCGGTGCCGGCCCCATGCCGCCTGCCGCGGGGAAGATGCGGCCGACGCCCGACGTGAGCGATCACGTGCCGTCGGCGAACAACGCGGCCATGGAGGCGCTGCGCAACTGGCAGCCGGCCGCCCGCGGAGGCACGCCGATCTCGGACAGCGACACCCCTTCGGGCCAGGGCTACCACGTGCCTGCCATGCTGGCCGCCTGCCTGAGCTCCTGCACTGCCGGCACGGCGCTGGGCTTCGCCTCGACGGCCATGCCTTCCATCGAGCATGAGCCCTGGTACAACCTGCAGGCAAGCCCACCGGAGAACCGATGGGTCGCCGACGTCCTACTGCTCGGGGCCGCAGGAGGCGCCCTCTTGTCCGGTACACAGTTCACTCACGCCCTTGCTTATTCGAATAAACCCCTACCGAGTTATTTGTCACGCAACCAACGATCACGCTCACCCATTGGAAGCCGAAGGATTTATGAGGAACAATGCATAATCTGCATAATGCACTTCACATTTCGACTGCTCTCGCCTTAAAGGAGCCATGAAGACAAAATACAAGTTTGGTTCATTCAAAAGATTGCCTCGTTAGAATCATATTGACACCACTTTTACCGTAAACTTCGCTGAAATAAGCTGTATAATTAGGAAAAAATGGAAGGGCCATGTGACCCACTCGCTCATTTCCAGCAACAGAACCTATGATGTCATACCAGCCAGCTCTGCGATTGGCGGAGGCCGGCAAAAGCCAACGCAAATTAGGCCGAGCTTATAAGCTTGCCGAACGAGCTATTTGCGCTTAATTTTAGGCAACATTCTTTTTAAAGCAGTCAGAATGGTGGGACCGACATTGGAAGCTACGAAAGCACACGTAAACATAGACGTACCGATGCCTACTGCTGTTGGTGCTGCGCGAACTATGCTTGGTTTAGCTTCACAGGTCTGCGGGGCTTTGGGGTAGTTTTAGACGACACTGGCCGATTGAAGCAAGCAACGGTGTCTTACGTGACCATATTGCCGAGCGAGCACTCTGTTTTACGAAACGATTATTTTCTCCCTGAACAAAAACAAGCCAGGTTCAAATACGGTCAAAAACAAACCGGAGGCAGAAAACGGCTTACCACGGTATGGTGGTGCCATCTAGGTTCACTAACAATAAACAAGGCTTTCCACTCGGCTGCAGAGTAGTCGGTTCCTGTGATGTCATTGCAGACCACAAAAACACACGGGAAAATCAAAATTTTACTGTAAATCGAATAATTTCTCACTGAATAAAACATCGTTTGCATCCTGACAAGCGATGGGGACACTATAAAACACGAAATCTTTCGAATAAAACAAATTTGTATTTCGTCTTCATGGCTCCTTTAAACTGCAGTCCGCCACAACCAAGAGCGATGTTTCGGCTTGTCCACAGAGCGGTAGGTAACGTATCCGGGATAGTCAGCAAAGTTCTGGGCGTGCGCTGGGGCAGCCAAGGGGATGCAGAAGGTGAGCGTCGTGAGCGCCGTTTATCTGTCGCGGAAGATGCGCCGGTGGCTATCATACGCTGCCGTTCTGTGCTGGCATCAACTTCTATGTAGTTCACGACACTATTGACGACTGTACAGTCCCGATCAATTTGAGGGTGATCGCTGGAACAGCTACCAAAAGCTGCAGCAGCCCCACGTTACGTCACCCCTTTCCGTAGCGAAATAAACATTAAAGTAGTCTTCCTCTTCCTTGTCATTATTCTTTGAGCAGCTGTTACTCCCTTCTAGCAAGTTCCGGCTTGCAGCTTTTTCTTCTTTTTTTGTGAATCAACAGTCATGCGCATCTGAGCTGAAGAACACCGTGAATGTGTTATTGAAACCTGTGCATGGCCTGGTACTTCCAGTAAGAATGAAAAGCCCGTGCACTTGCACATGAACGTCGTTAGTAGCAATGCCATGATAAGGAAACGAACACAAGCAAAGGTGCTAAGCTAGACATGGGGGTGACGTTTGTAGCCCGGAAGAGCCTACGACGTGAAGGAGGCTGCTCAATTTTTACCGCAACATTTCCGAAATCGGTGGCTATGCAGCCTGAAATGCCCGCCGGTCGATGCTCCCGCCATCACCTTCAAATTGATCATGACTGTAGTATTTTGTAACTTTGCTGGCCCCGAGTATTTCTTGCGAGTGTTGGCTTAAACGCGGTGTTCCAAGCACGCTATTCCTCCCCTCCGCGTGGGACAGGCCTCCCGCTGTGGTTTCTGGGCAGCCGGAAGACGCTACTGCTGTGCGCCCTGGGGACTGGGGCCTCGTGGCTCGTGGTGGCCGCTTCCGGAAACGTCGTCATGTTGCTCGGGGCACGAGCCGCGTGCGGGGCGTGTCTCGGCCTCACCACCATCGGCGCCAGCCTGTACGTGGCCGACGTGGCGCCAATGGAGAAGAGGAGCCTCTTCGCGGGCCTTGTCGAGGTATACTGCGCATGCGCAAGAGAATCATGCGCCGCATTAGGTTCGACCGAACACAAGGAGAGAGGAGTTACACTGCAGCATTGCTGAAATGTGATTGATGTTGAACAATGTTCCCTCACTAATTAACGGAGGAGTAGAAGAACAAGCCGAAATCACCGCGGCGTGAGGCGCGTTGTCGTGTTGCGTGGCTCATGCGAAAGAGCAGACAAGTTTCCAGGGGCGAGCGGCGTTTATTGCCCCATTTTTCGTGGGTTGCGTGGCCGGTTGAGGCAAGCCTGCCGGCAAGTGGCGGCGCACGCTTTTCACAGCAAAGATGTATGCCTTTGCCACCTAACGGTTTCATCGCCGTGGGCGAAAACGATCTCCGTAGGCAAAAAGGCCTGGGCACCAAGGCATGCAAGGCATAAGACGCCAAGTGCATGTGTTGGGCTAATCAGGCATACAGCAGAGAGCTCAGAATTCGTTTAAGGAAACCGCAAAACAATCATCGAAACCGCGTTATCGATAATAAGGCGCCTGTGAACAATGGGATTTACACCACCATGTGTTTCTGCTAAAGATGGTTTGCAGATAATCGTCGAAGGCGAGGCAGGACTAGTGTTACCAAATAGAGCAGTTGTTGCCCAAGACGCCGAGCTCATGCGTAAGGGTAGGCAGGACCCAACATTGCGGCATCTTTGGACACGCTTCTGCTACTGAAACGCTGTGTTGCACGCGTTATCTTTGATTCGCATTCGGAACGACGCCAACGACGCCAGTCGTGCGATGGGCAGAGCAGGGAGGAGAAGCTAGGCCGAGCTGAGTTGAGCGATTAAAACGCATAAAGAACAAAATAGCGGCGACCATAAACCGTCGCAGTGTAAACAAATGTCACGTAATGCGAACTGACCACTGATCTTGGCGGTGACACGGAACAATAGGAGGGAAGAGTGTCGATACTCTGTAACCTTATCTAGCGACACTAACCCACCGCAAGCGACAAGCCCGCCGAGAAGACGGTAGACATTTCAAACTCTCTTTCACCACCCTTGGTTTACAACAGCTTTGCTGGACATCCACTTTCGCAGGGTGGGATGGCGGCCATTTTTTAGATGCAACGCATCTCATGCTCGCCCCTCTGTCCTTCCTGCGTCTGTCCGGCGTTGTCCGCACAGCTGCGCCTCTGCTCCTCTCCTCTCTGCGATAGCGAACACTCTCTCCCAAACAGCTGCGGGTTGGCGCAGCGCGCTCTCACTCCGTTGCTAGGCGCCGGTGGGTGGCGCTGCACTCGGCGCTGCGCGCGCTGCGCATCTGCAGTACTCTCTCTCTCCGCGCTCTCCTCTCCTTCGGGTGCTGTGAATATAAAGCGGCATGCCGCGCTCCGACGGTCTCAGTCG
Organism: Haemaphysalis longicornis; assembly: GCF_048455015.1. Classification (NCBI taxonomy): domain Eukaryota; kingdom Metazoa; phylum Arthropoda; class Arachnida; order Ixodida; family Ixodidae; genus Haemaphysalis; species Haemaphysalis longicornis. The sequence continues at coordinate 23,044,473 of NW_027526460.1, read as the reverse complement.
ACGGTCGTCCGCGTTACGCTTGCACTCTCTCGCAGTACTCGACGCAATCGTCGAGCCCCTAACTGTGCACTTTACTGACCACAAGGCGCTCATTCTCGTCTGCAATAAAGACCGTACCTGAGCATACGTGTGCTGCATGTGCATTGCATGGTGAAAATGGAAAATTACGCCCACCTCCCCTTCGAGTGAGAATCCCTGCTATAAGCGCAATCAATACGATGGAAAACGCCAATAGAACCCCCCATGAGATGCGTTGCATCACACCAGGGTTCCCGCGACGGGAGGAGGGCGTAATTTTTTTGTTCGTTTCGAGTCATTGGCCTTATCGTACTGTCGGTAAACTGCGGCTCTAGGCCCAACATCACACACGTAATTTGTGATTTGGAGGTTTTCGAGACAGCGTTACCACAGCCGTAAGCGTGTGCCGTCATATAGGTAAGACAGAGCACGTCCGAAACACGTTTGGTTCGAAAACAGAACACGGAACCGAGAGCCACTGCGTCAGCGTAGGAGTGGATGTTAATGCTCTTATGGTATATATGTACGTCTGTATGGCCGCATCATAACGCTTGCAATTAAACTGTCCCTGTTAGCTACAGCTCGCAAATATTTCACGCACCTGTTTGTACCGCTGTGGTTGTGTGAACACGGTACGCGGCTGCTGACGTGCCCAGAAAGGCAATGCAAAGCAATTCTATGGTAGTGAAGCTTCCATAGAAGCCCATACGTTCAGAAAATGGCGGCTCTTAAGCTGCTCATGCGGCTTAGCGCCATCTGTGTGAGGAGGGAACACTTCCAGCGGAACAAAAAATAAACCGGACGTGACGCAAGATCCGGTCAGAAAGTGACGTCATTTTGGTGGCATTAGCGCGAAAATTTGACTTCAAAATAGCTTTAGCAGGCCAGTGATCACTGAGGGCTCATGTCATTGCCATCTGACCCAAGTTGGCGAGCCCTTGGCGTGTGTGCTTCAAGTCAACGCTAGCTTAACTAGAGCAGACTCGTGACTAGAGAAACGTACCTAAGCATACTGTCGTATGATTCTCCTCGGTTTTGATAAAAGCGGCTTGCATTTTCTCTGAAACTTTGTTCTGTATTTATTACTTCCACTGCTGTATAAAAGCAATCAGTTGTTTACCTTGATTGCAGCGGGTGGTAAACCGGGAACCAGGCATGTACTCCCCACCCTGCTCCCGGAATTTTTTTTCTGCCATGGGATACAGAGTACAAAATGGCACTCCACCACTCTGCACGCCCCCCCCCCCCCCCCCCCCTCATATCAAAACCGGGCCCCCTCCTCACCGCGATACAAATTTGTACCAACGCCACTGCTGGGTTGTTTAACTGCGTCGCACATACGCAGGTTGCATGCGCGCCTTAAGAATAGATCAAGGTTATATAATGCTTGCTCGGTTTGTGTGCTTCAGTTCTAAGAGAAGAAATAACGCATAGTCATGCTATAATCAAGACATTTAAATTTTATTCCAGGATAAACATAAAACAACTTTACCACACTGTACAAAATCAGCACGTATACAAATAAGTACAAAATGTTCGTGGGTACTAAATGCATTAAGATTTTCTTTACGCGCCGAAAAATTGACTTTACCCGTAACACATACCGTTATGAGCAATGAAAGCCTCAACAGCAGAACTACTTCTAAACAAGAGAAAAGAACTAGGCACTGCATCTTGACACAGAAAACCAGGCCCCAGGAATGCCGATTCACGAAAGTGCAGCGAGCACATCGCAGCTGTCCCAGCGTCTTATCAATTAGACATGGGTTTCTACAGAACTTCGCCGCGGTAGAGCACGTCTCGCGAGGCAGCCTCGCCATGCCGGCATACAGCGTTCCTCCTTACAATTTCGCCGTACCTTCCTCATGCGTTTTAAAGACCATAGTCTTTCTTGGGCTACTTAAACCCGGAAATTTTGGTCTGTCTGTCTGTCTGTCTGTCTGTCTGTCTGTCTGTCTGTCTGTCTGTCTGTCTGTCTGCCTGTCTGTCTGTCTGTCTGTCTGTCTGTCTGTCTGTCCATCCGTCCGTCCGTCCGTCCGTCCGTCCGTCCGTCCGTCCTGCAATTTCCTGGTTGTATTGTTTAGGCAAGTGTCGCAACAGATAAGTAAAAAGAGAAAAAAATGGATCAATGCAAAAGAAAGCGACGGCAGTAAGTAAAAACACATAGCAGGAAAGATGTGGCAGCAGCGCAACAGGGCGCAGCACAACACAGTACTGCGATGGAAATTTGCTTGCGCCTACAAGCGCGGGAAGCTGCGATCAGTACAAATGTTGTAATGCAATAGAGAAGGCACTGAGATAGATAATTAAAGCGAATCGTTTGAATTCGAGTGGCGCACAATATTTGCGCTATTTGAATACGCTGAGAAGTCCTAGAGTAATTGACACCACTTGCTCCGAGCCAACCTGAGGTGAAATCAAAAGATAACTGTGATATAACAAAGCTTTAGAGCCATTTGTTTTCGAAGCACCGCCGCGTTCCCTTACACAACCCCCCGTGCACGTATTAACAGGGTTATAGTTTCGCGTTACCTGTGGAAATGAGAGGAAAATGGTGCAGTGAAACGCCAGGCGTACGGGAGTTGCTGTTGCAACATTGTACAACACATCGTTTCCGTAGGTACCGAGGAAAGCGCTGCGCTCCAACCGTTGGCAGCATCGTCCCGTAAGACACCGTGGCCACGGGGAACGCTATTAAACGTGTCCACCCACGATACAACGCACCTCGCAACTCCACGCACAGCAAGAACTAATTGCGCATTAACAAGAAAAAACGAATGCGAATGCGCACCAGCAAAACATGTGAGGGGCGTTTCCTAGCAGACGAACTTTAGGCGCGCCTTTCCGAACACTACAAGGACTGCATCACAGAGCAATGACATGTGCCATCTTCAGAGGGCGCCACAAAAAAGATGTTTGAGAATGAACAACATTTTCATAAAATATTTGTACACTGTCCTGAATAAATGTGACTGAAAAACTAATATCGTTCGTAAACTATAAACATTCTTATTGGTGAATAAAATTTGGTTTTTTGTTATTGTTCCCTCCTCACCTAGTCGTGCTTCAATCGCCACTCCCACAAGACCCCATGGTGATGTCGCTGGCAATAGGATCTGAACCGCTTTTCGCCCGAAGCTTCGCTACCATTTATATTTACCTTGGGCAATGCACGTGTTACCTTCTGACAGATGCCGACTTTTTGTGTCGTTGTTAAATGTAAGGACTCTCGTAACACTTACGGTAACAACCATCCCGCATGGGAAACCTTGATGCCATCAAACAAATTGTCTTCTGACAGGTATTTTTCTGTACGTTACATGTCGATGTAAATACCCCGTCGGTAAAGCCACCTTGGCTTGTCTTGGCTAGTCAATGGCTAGGGATATCCCCTGCAGGTGTCCACTAACGCGGGCATCCTGGCGAGCCTGACTCTGAGCCCCCTCTCGTGGCGAGTGCAAGCGATCGTGTGGGCGCTGGCCCCTCTGGGAGTGCTGAGCGCCGAGCGGTACCTCATCGAGAACCCGCGCTGGCTCATGGCCTTGGGGCGCAGGGACGAGGGATTCGCGGCGGCTGCGCGCCTCTACGGCTTCGAACTGCCGCCCGACTTCAAGCGGACGAGGCCGCAAGACGTCGACGCCACCACCGCCATCTTGGAAGGACCATGGCCAGTAGTCAATCAATCAATCAATCAATCAATCAATCAATCAATCAATCAATCAATCAATCAATCAATCAATCAATCAATCAATCAATCAATCAATCAATCAATCAATCAATCAATCAATCAATCAATCAATCAATCAATCAATCAAATGGTTTTTATTTCCACCAGTAGAACAGCCAGTGACATAGCGGTGTGTCCTGAAGAAGAAAAAACACTTTTTTGCGGCTTGCCAAAACTTGGCTCTCTCAGACAGCCGTGACAGGTTGACGCTCGAAAAGCAAAATAAAATGCACAATGATGGACATATTCTGCTTCATATAAGGATACAAAAGATAACATTATGGAAGCAACAGCACAGCAACAACCAAGAGAGCAATAACCAACAACCAACCATCTTGGCATAAACACATGGTTTCCTAAGAGAAGACGCATCTTTTCAACCGATACATGTCATTTAAATGTGACACAAATGCATTTCGGTCTATTTTATTGCTTAGCATCACGTGAATTTATGTAGAGCTGTTAAAAGAATATTTCCCCTAGCGTACGGGAGATGGAGTCGTTTTACATTTTATTTTTAGGAAGCGCAGTAGTAACTCACAATTTCAAAAAAAAAATATATATTGGCTGACGATTACGAAACTCCCCTTGAGCGCAGCACGAACTGCCCAGTTTTCTCGGTGGTAGCTCATAGCTGCTTCTTCGGCGCTGCGCACCTCTGGATTATGGCGTGGGTGATGCCGAGCCTGTGTTCGGGCGGCTCGTAAAGCTGGAGCGACAGACGGAGTGATTGCGTTATCGGGGAACGCACGCACGGTGGCCGGTCGCCGCGGTAGAGCACGTCTCGTGCGGCAGCCTCGGCATGCCGGCATACCGCGTTCCTCCTTACACATTCGCCGTACGCTCCTCATGCGTTTTAAAGATGATAGTCTTTCTTGGGCTACTTAAACCCGGAAATTTTGGTCTGTCTGTCTGTCTGTCTGTCTGCCTGTCCGTCTGTCTGTCTGTCTAACTCGATTCAGCCACCCGGCCAAAGTAAAATTAGTATTGCGCAATGGTCGTATATACTCACAGCCAAATGTAAACGTCTAAGCCCAGTTTTATGTTCATACTTGTCAACTTTGTTGAACAAGAACAAGGCATTACGCAAATATAAGACAAGAAATTAGTACACAAGGGATATTTACAGTGTTCCTTTTTTAAAAAATTCAGGGGTGCTAGGTTTTCGATAACAAATGATATTCTACATCTACTGCAGAAAACCGCCGCCTCCTGGCGGCATATGAAAAATCACGCGGCAAGAGCAACGAAAGGTTCCACTAGCTAGGTTCCGCGTTCTGCTTGGAATGCACGCGGAGCACGGCCACGCGGTTCTATAAACCTTGTAATCGGCCACCTCCATTCACGCGCATCCCCGCCGTACTGCAGCGCTGGCATCGCTGAACCCGGCCTGTAGCAGTGGAAAGCAGTAAATTCAAATCGTCTTGCGCAAACCTTTAGTGTGTTTACCTTGGGATGAGCGCGACGGTACAGGAACAGCATGAGAGGTGAGCGGGAAAGCAAAGGGGGGCATTTCCTTGGCAAATGTCTACATAGACTATCGTCTTTTGACGACATTTGCAACGAAATGAGCAGATACGCGGCTAATTTTTTTCTGCTCGCTCTATGGTGTCCTTCCCGTTATATCTGTTACAACGAGGCCGACGGCTAAGAACGCCATGAAACCACAGATGCGGCCGTTTAAAAGCTGCGCTTTTAAAACAAAAACAACAACAACAAAAAAAGAACAGCGTGTACGCTACTCTGTACGTATACACGATTTTGAGGGACCGTAGCAAACGCCCCGGAAAGGATTAGTGATGCTCTCTCGATTGCTAATACAGTTTCATACATCCGTAATAATTAGATGAACACGTAAAAAACTGCCCGTTCTTAGTACAATTTTATCCTTTTACTGTACGCAGTCGTGCTTGCATTTCCGGGAATGATTTGGGACAAATTTCCAACTCCCAAATTCTACCCCAGAAGTGATAAACTGGCACAGTAATTTCGCATTGCGCCGCATTATATGGTCGGCATTTTTAACCTAGCGAAGACGCTTAGTAGAATCCACCGCTGATCGTTAACTGCCGATATTAGCTTCCAAAAGTATGATCCGCTGAAAGCATGATCCGCGCTCGCGATGGACTTTCGACGAGATGATTTTTACGCTGTTGACATTGCAAGGCAATATAATCTTTCTTACCTAGACTTATGGCGGTCACTGACTAAACGAAATTACCGGGGCGGAAAAATAACACGACCGCACAACCAGTCAAAATACTATTCGAAGGTTGAGCAGAAGGATCGACATTTGGGCGAGTTAATATTGGTTGGTCTTGATCGTGATCATGATTGGCCTAACTCTGCGCAGCTCATGTGGCCTGTCACTCGGAGCCCACCTTTGTGGAACCGCTGCTTGCTCCACAAATGCTTTACGCGATCAGCAGTAACTGTTTTGTAATTATAGTACTTTAGACTCCGTGACAACGCAAAAGGATTAGAAGCTTTTCCCTTGACCGCGTTGTGAACAGGTTGAGCTATTTGCCAAATGAAGCGTTCACGTATCTCGAGCTGTGTCTCCACAATGGGCTGCCTGCTTATCCTGCTATCGACCAGCAGTGTGCGATGGAGAGAGTTATCCTTTCATGTCATTTGGAAGTGTAATGCGTTCGCGTGAAAAAAAGTAAACAAAACGCCGTGATTTTAAAGGTTAGATTATATGAAAAGGGGATTGTTAATGCCAATCGGCTATAATGACCAAAGAATATATGGTATTTTCAATTGACTACAAGGAACCAGAAGTTATTGTAGTGTTGTATCGTATCGTCGCTCATGAAAGATCCCCAGGTGGTCAAAATTAATCCGGAGCCCTCCACTATGGCGCTCCTCATCACCTATGAAGCGTCGGCGCGTTAAACCCCACAATCAATCAATCAATCAATCAATCAATCAATCAATCAATCAATCAATCAATCAATCAATCAATCAATCAATCAATCAATCAATCAATCAATCAATCAATCAATCAATCAATCAATCAATCAATCAATCAATCAATCAATGCTGTATTGTAAAGGATAAAGTTGCTTCTAACATTTCAGGGGGTTCCGTTCCCTGTCGCAGCTTTGCGTGTGATAAATGGATTTTGCTCCGTCTGCTTGCCGTCCAAGTGCACCCAACGAACCCTGGAGTTGGTCGTTGGTACAAAGTCGTTGCGATTTATCAACAGCGTCCACCGATACCTCAACTAGGTGTCCGTTGGGAAGCGATGCAGCAAAAACACGTCGCTTCCACAGCTCATTTTCTGCAGGCAGTGTCGTGCATATGTGTGCTGTCGGCGACTTTTTCTCGCTTTCTCTGGTTGTTGGATAACCCACCACCGCAGAGGGCTGACCAAGCGACGTTTGCGCCTTGAACGGCATCGCAGCATTGGCTAAAACAGTTGAAAGATGCGCAAAAACTAAGCACACGGTGTGAAACACTCCTGAACTACGCAGCGGAGCACACCGCACCGAGTGATGTTAGCAGCCCAGCGCGCACAGGCAACGCTGGTCCGCCGGAAGCGGAAGGCGCGCGGGCTGCCGAGAGAAGCGGTTTGCAAGTGTTTTCCTCCTTTCGCGGCTGCTTATGAAAAATGGTGTATAGATACCTAAATGGCAATTTTCAGTGCCTGTTATAGGCACCTAAATCCTTTCTTTTTCGGGCCTAAAGTACTGGTCTCTAGTGATATGACTCAAATAATGCGGTATGTACGTTTTCGTACATAGCGCGCGATCCAATAATGACAAACCGGCATCATGGAAACAGTACGGCATCGCTCTAGAGGGAGTGGCCAGGATAATGAAAATGAACGTGTGGTGCTTCAAAGCTTTCTCAAATAAGCACAGGGCCGTACCCATAGGGTTTTCTTTCAAGGTCTTGCTTTCCGTGCAGCCAGTTGACTTAGTGTGGATTTCCCACTAAGTGAAAAAAATTCCCATGTGACCCCTTTGTTACATTTTGAACTATGGTGGCGGCGTCTCCCATCCTAGCCGCTAACGTAAATATGCACACTATATCGTGGCGGCCAGCTGTATTAAAATATATCTGAGTTTAGAAGCAAGGGGGACGTGGTGCCACACCAAAGCCTGAGCCGTGTGTTCCACACCAGTCTTTCATCTCCCAAAAAATTGAGACATCATGAGCCAGGGATATTCCAGTGTCCTTGCGTGGGCCTTAGGGGACGTTTTTATCCGCAATATTCCGCGGGGTCAGCTGGCACTTACCGGCTCTTTCTCTGAGAGGACACGGATTGATTTTGGCCTGACACAGCGTTGGTTGTGACTTCGCCCGCGTCGTGACTATACTCGGTACCGATTAATTTCGGCAGCAATTTGCAGTTCTTGAAATGCGCTGAATGCTAACGAACTGGTGAGAGTTCATTCGCCCTTCCGTTAATGTAAACTGAAGGAACAGATAAGAACTCTGCGTCAACCTGGACTCTCAAGGCAGTGAGTGCCCGCTATGTAGCGAGGCGTTGGTCGATAGTGAGTTACCAACAGTGATTCCATTGAAGGTTCATTTAGACGCACGCGTTTTCGAGCAACACTGGGATGTTCGAACCACCTTTGTGGGATCGGTCAACCGCCCATGGATGAGACTGGAGCGTCAGGGTCAGAAAGGAGCGACCATCGAGGGCTGCGTTTAATGGAACATCGAGGGGAAGCCAGGCAAAAATAAGAAGCTGAGCTTGCGCTCACGTGCCATGGGACATGGCATGGTACTTTCGGATGGGACAGGCCAATCGTCCTGGGCTAGCATAGGAAGATTCGCCTCAGTTCTTAAAAGATGGTTCAAAGCAGCAGGCTCATGGCGGTCGATGGCGATGGCGCTGTGTTGCTCTTCAAAAGATTCTACATCCTTCGCCGGGTTGTAGTTGTTGACACACATCTGACACGTGCATGCGTGCAGGCAGCTGATTCCGTGCCTGCTGCTCCAGGTCCTGCGCGAGGCGACGTGCGCGCAGATGTTCTTCTGCCGCAGCGTGCAGACCATGGAGGGCGTCGTGGAGGACGTGGCCGCGCCCGTTGCCGCCGCCGTCATGACGCTCATCCACGTCGTCTTCGCCACGCTGTTCTGCGGCATCACGCATGTCACGGGCCGGAGGCACCTGCTCGGCGTGTCCGCCCTCCTGGTCGCCTTCGGCTTCGTCGCCTTCCCGCCCTTCAAGTACCTCGCCTTCAGGTGCCAGAGCGCTCATGCCAGACGACAGCGCGTTCCCATCGAGTAGAGCCCTTCTTCAAAGCCTGTTGTATCCTCTCTACGCCCGGAAAAGGGACAGACAACCGATTTTTGTCGAATGTATTTTTTCTATCCCAAACGAAAGGGCATCTTTTAAAACACCTTAACCTCGAAATGGTTTTGCTGGTAGCGCCCTAGAGCTTTTGAAATCAGAATTTTTAGATCTACCAGCCTTGCGTGTCCCGCCAAAAGGGATTCTGGCAACCATGGCGGTGAACCGTGCGGCCATGTTACTTTTAACTGATCGGGAGATTAAAAAAGGTGTTTAGAAAATTGTCCACGGCTAAAACAACAATTATATTCTACAGTTAGTATTCCCAATGCGGTTTTTGAATGAAGCGTTGAAACCGACGAGTGGCTTGGACACGTAACGTAGTGTCTCGTTTTGACAATACATGGCGCCATCTTTCAGACTTCCGTAGTGCCAAATTAAAACTATCTGCGCCTATTTATTTCGAAATTCGTTTCGGTTGCCCCAGTATATAAAACGTAGACTTTCAGCGGAGTTGGAGGACATGCACTCGACAAAGATCGGTTGCCTGTCTCTTTAACGGGAACGGTTCCGTGAAAAGTCCTTCCTGAAGCGAATCCGGCTTCTTTTTCGTGTAACCGGTTTTGGGGGGAACCAAACCCTGTCCGTTGAGTCCTGGTTTTAGAGCGCTGAGAGGGGAGGAAACATGCTTTTAAGCGGCCATCCCTCGTCCTTTCGTGTTACGGTTGAGTTTCCAGCCAGATGTGGGAAACTCAAGATTTCCCACCAGATGTGGGAAACCGAGCTTTGACGTCTAGGGGCGGCCGAGAAAGGAGACGCAAAACTGAGCATCCGTGGCAGTGAGCATGAGACTAAGTTCACACGCACAAAAGCTGGCTGTAATTCCACCCGCCTCTCGGTATTGAGGTGCCGACGGGCATCGCGCTTACACTTGGCGTCCGCGCGCTCGCTGTTCGTTGCACCGCGTTCGCGCCCATTTGCGACTATTTTAGGGGCGAAGCCCCGGCTCGGGCTGTTGGCACCTAATGTCGTCGTTGTAACCGTAGTCTCATGTAGTCGTGGTACTAAAACACCGGGACACTCGTTTGCATCTCGCGCTAGAACGTAACGCGAAATAAAAAACACCCAGGCACTCGTTTACGCCTCACGCTGGAACGCTTTCCAACGCGTGCTAAAATACGGGGACACTCATGTACGCCTCGCGCTAGAACGCTTTGTGCTTAAAGACACAAGACGTTTACAGCAAAGCTATATACCTCTGCCCCTCCAGCGGTTTCATCTCCGTTGGCAAAAACGCCAAGGCGCCAAGAATACGCTTACACACTGCATGCTTTGACCCTCCCCAGGTTTCACGTTCGGGGAGATGGCCCGAAATTTTTTTAACAGCGAAGCTGTATAGCAAATCGTAATTTTTGTGTCAAAAATACCAAGAAATTGCCGACGCGCGCACGTGAGCGCGGGCCTCGGGCCTCGCGGTGAGCCCCGGCAGTTAACAAACCAAGAAAATACCTAGCGTTCGCGTGTAAATGCCGCGCAATGACCTCCTAGCGTCCCCTGCGCACGTTTGTCAAGCCAAGCATACCCACTTAGGGAGGTGGGTCAAGATTTCGGTGACCACTCGGCAGTTAAAAAAAAACAAGAAAATTCCGAGCGCTCATGTGTTTGTGCCTCGCGGCGATCGCCGAGAGACGCCGGCGGCGTACATGCGTTTCCTAGTCGGTACAGCCAGCCGTCACCTGAGTTTGCTTATGGGGTTATATGTCTGCATAAACGTACCTAAAGCATACAAAACCACCCGAACTGCAATAAATAACACCCAAAACGGAACTGCAACGGTTGAAAACCACGGTGTAGAAAAATATTCAACAGAAATAGCCGAAACCGACCTAAAAGGGGAAAATCCGCAAAAACGTACAAGAAGCAGTAGCTGAAACTGACCAAAAGGCAACGATAATACCCGAGATCCCATTTATATTGCATAAAGATGTCATCAATAGATTATACGCGTGATAACAAATGTTAACATTACAATATGACAAACCCTTGAAAATGAAAAAAAAAAAAAAGTGCCCATCTCCCCGCGAGGGGGACTCGAGTAAATGCGTCGCATAGGAGGTGGGTGTATTGCGCTAACGTTTAGTGTTTGGGGAGTTGGTGGTAGTGAATGCGTTGTATCAGCAGCTTCTTGACGTAGTTTGAATGAGGCAAGGATATAAGGCGCGTTCGTAGACTCCCATTCTGTGTCGGCTTTGTGGCGCAGTGGGTAGAGCACCATGTACATTGCGTTCCGCCCGCAGGGTCGAGGGATCGAAACCAGGTGCCGGATAGTATTTTTTTATATAGTGTAGGGGGAGGGGTGCGGACTACGACTACGGACGTCAACGCGGGTGACATCGTGAGTTACTGAAATGCTCTGCATTTAAAAGTAGCGATAACGGGATTTGCACCCGGCTTAGGATGTTAGCTTCCTAGGAGCGGAACTATTACACTACGATACTTTTTTTTTCTCTTTATTGCAAATCTCGGACAGCAACACAGGCACCAGGTACAATGAAAAAGAAAAAAATTAGCCCCATCTTCCCGAAGGGAACGCTGAGGAGATGCGGAGCATCTCGGGGTTCCGTTGTGTTTCCGTTGTGTTCGTAGAACTTCATCGGAAGAACGGAGTGAAGTGGAGTCAACTGCAGCAAGCGCTCAACTGAATCATAGCGCGCTGCCCGATTTACATTCAAGGTTGAAGGACAGAAGACGAGAGGAGGAGAGATGCGCAAGCGCCGAGCATTCGCGCCGACGAAGCTCAGGGTCCGCGGCTCGCTTCAAGCGTTTGCGCTCAGCGTCGCGTGCCCTGCGCTGCGCAGCTTTGTCTTCAGTGGACGTAGCGTTGCTGTTAGTTTGTGGGGTGGTGCTGACGCTTGCTTGCGCCAACCCACCGACTGACGGGACTGTTGCTTCCATCACACTTCATCGGAAGAACGGAGTGAAGTGGAGTCAACCGCAGCAAGCGCTGAACTGAACGCGCGCAGCGCGCTACCCGATTTACATCCAAGGTTGAAGGAGAGGAGACGAGAGGAGGAGAGATGCGCAAGCGCCGAGCATGCGCCGCGAAGCAGAAGCGAGAACGCGAGAGAAGCGAAAGCGAAGCGCACGCAGCTGGTACTAGAGAAGAAGTGGCGGGAGTATCGCGCAGCTGTGGGAGAGAGGGAAGGAGGAGAGTTGCACATGCGCAGTGTGATTGCGGACGCCGACGCAGGACATTCCCAGACTATAAGATGCTCCGCATCTAAGAACCAAAGTAATGCCACCGTGATCCCCCCAGGTCCGGTGTTTCAAATTCCCTAAGCGTAGTTAGGGGTTCAGTTTTTGACAACCACTCTGGTGGAGAGTTCTTCGCTCTCTGAACTTTAACAAACTGGCACACTGTCCCTAAAATACTGCCTCGTTAGAGAGGGTAAGCCAAAGTGAGGAAGAGATAGTGGCTCTTCTCGGTCTACGCGCGCAAAAAAGGGAGCAGTTAGACTATAACAGCGACGCTTTGAAAACTGCTAAGTCTCAGCGGTAAAAACAAAGAACTACGCTCGACTGCACAAACTGCACGCGCTATGCGCTATTCGTTGCAGGACTCATTCGAAGCACGTGACTTATCGGCGGGAGTTTTAAACACTCTCCGACACCCGCCCGTTTTGCAGCCGGTGGTGGACAGGCGGGCCCCAGGACAGCCCCAGCTGGAGCGCCGTGTACTCGGTGAACCTGCTGGTGTTGGCATACTCCGTGGGCCTCTGCCACGTGCCGCCGCTGCTGACGGCAGAGCTGTGCGTGGGCCGGCGCTTCATGCGCTACCTGGCCGCCCCGGTCATGTGGGCGGCCCGCTGGACGCTCGTCTTCCTCGTGCTTCACTTTGACGACCAGCTGCTCGCGCTGTCGCCCGTCATCGCCGGCGTAGCGCTGGCGGTGCTCGCCGCTGTCGTGGTCTTTCTGATCCCCGAAACGGACACGCGCGCGATGAGCGATCAGACTGCCTGAGGCTTCGGGCTGCGCGCAAAGCCACGTGATCGCACTTTCATCGCTATATACGCACCTGAACTAATTCATTAGAGATTGAACAGTTTCACGCATTGACACATGCTAATAGAATGGGGATTTTCATCGGACTACTTATATTAAAACGTCATGTACGTGATAACTCTTCTCGACTTGCGGGTTAGTTTGTTACTGCACTACTACTGCATTCTGATTACTATTTTGGAATGAAACATAACCTCACAAAGGATGCCTAGTCAGGTATTGTGGGCTCCCCATCTCTCTCTCTCTCTCTCTCTCTCTCTCTCTCTCTCTCTCTCTCTCTCTCTCTCTCTCTCTCTCTCTCTCACTTTCTGCACGAAACTCTCGGAGGTCAAGTAACTTTCTACACGGTAAAACTTCACATTTCGAAACAATTTTTTTCAGCAATCGTGACAATGGAAGCATTTAAGAGTGCATGAAACCAGTACCCGTGACATGGCAACAATTATGATCCACCAAAATACACGACCTCACTAACATTTAATTTACGGAAGGTTTTATGGTGTAGTGTGTATACACCTTTCAGGCGGGCGGGCAACAAATCGGGCGCATGATTGAGAGCCGGAAATGGAGCTCCACATGTCTTTCCCTTTAACGTGGTACCCTCTATTGCAGATACGTGCTTCGACCACCGTGTTCGGAGTTTAGCCGCAGAGCGAATTTAAATCTAGCGATCGATGAGGTGGCTCCGGAGGCGACGGAAAGATTTTGCGAATGGTCTTCCAGTCCGTATACCGCAGCGTCGCGTCGAACTTTTTCGATGTTCTTTTATTTAATCTTCGTTGCCGTCCCAGCAGGTAAAAAATAAATGTGAGTACCGTGGGTGGTTTCCAATGGGATTTCGTCCCATTGTCGCCGCCGAGAACTCATCTGCAGCAAAGCAACAGACAGAATGCAACGGCACGATCTCACGACCGGGGATGTTCGCTTTGCCGTCGTTTTGCTTGATTGCGGGACCATCCAACCGCATTCCGAAATTTAGCAGCGCCGGAAGCGTCTCACTCTGATTTAGGGTGGTCGTTTGGATTGCTTCAAACTAATGGACGATGTGTTTTCACTGGAAGAGGATAGCAGTGTCGGCAGTTTCTTCTTGTGATTCTTCTAGTTTCTTTCAGTCATTGCAACAGTCATCTAGTTTCTTCTAGCCCTTGCAATTTCTCCTAGTCATATCTCGGAAACTGGACGCACAAAATGTTTGCATACCGATGCACAAAAATATTGCAAGCAGTGCCGGATAAGGAAACTTTGGGGCCCGGGGCTACTGCGTCGTTGGGGCCCTAATGATGATGATGATGATGACCATGACGTGATGCTCTCTGATCAGGGATAAATTATACATAATTTTACGCTTTTCGGAAAAAATAAAAAAGTTAGTATGGTTTGATTGCCGGTTCATCACAGATTCACAATTAATCGAAGCGCCCTGTCGGCCTGCACACGCCATGGTGCACAAGAGTATTTTCGTAAAAGAAGCATATTTTATTAAGCCTGTAAGGTTTTAGTTTTATTGTAAAGTTCTCGACTTGCACATATGGGAGGGGGGCTCAAAGTCCGCGCAGGCAGCTGTTACTCACAGACATCTGCCAAACAGTTAGCCGCCACGGCTTACGGGCAAAAATCCTGTAGGTTACCCGCGCAGACGAGAAAGCACGCGGCGGTTTGAACACGCGCCGCTCAGACGTGTCGCGCAATGCAACCTTCCTATCGCAGCACGATCAGCACAAAGAAGATAAGCAGAAAAATGTAGCTTTTTGGGCTGGGAAGCGGTCCGCTTTATGTGTGGGTGGTCTTGCTAGTCGGCAAGCCGTTACACATTAACGGGTCCCCTTTGGGTTGGAGAGCGACAGGTTAGCACGAGAGATGGCATCAGACAACAGTTTAATAAGGATAGAATGTCTCTGCTCACCCCCGCGTTGCTGCTCCCGTCGGTGCCGCGCAACAGTTCCAGCAGTCAGTAGTTCGTTGTCGATCGGTCTGGTCGTTGTTCGGTCTAACTGGCAGTAAAAACACGCTGAAGCTTCTCGTCTAGATACGGGGTCTACGACGGAAGGGAGTTTTGGTGGACTTTCTCGTTTTTGAGTCCTCAACACGTCTGCCGCCTCCACTGCTTTCCCGCGCTCCTTCGGGGGTTCCTCTCCTCCTGCCACCGCGCACAAGCTGGACCAGTTCTGCGGGCCGGCCTTTGGGCCGTGCCGTCCACCGGCTCATTCCAAAGCGAAAAGCACCCACGGGGACAAACAGCTTACCGTGCCTGAGTAGCGGCGGAGGTCCGTTTTCAAGACGACATCGAAGGGGCCGCACGCAGAATGCGTTTTTAAGTGGACACACCTTTCGTCATCCCGAAAGGAAACAGACGTTGTTGTTGCTTCGTTTGGCATCCACGCCTGAGCACTTCACACCACCTAGGCCTGCTGGTTCCCCAGCTCGAAGGGTGCCGCTAGGGTCGGGCTGGCCCGGCGGCCATTGCATCCACACGGAGTGGCGCCTAGAGAATTACGCTACGAATGGAGTCCCACAGACATGTAGCTTCCGCAACGCTTGTTGCTCAGGCAGCCTGCAGAGGCTACAGCACAAAGGCGCGGGCTGAAGCCGAACGACCCCGCGAGTGGCCTATACAACCTTTCAACATTTAAATGACCATATATACGCTGACCGTTCAGCGAGAAATATCGAGTTGATATCAATCACGCTTTTACGATTCAACTAATCCACTAGCTTTTTTGAACGGGTCGTCATCGCAATGAACTTTGATCCTTGTAAAGCGCTATACATTGAAATTTCTGGCAAGAACTGTATCAGCTCGTGGGCAGTGCTTAAGTTGTCATAATTACATATGACGTCCCTCAGGCTTAAACAATCTACAGTATATTTCGGAAATTATTTTATTATTCGCATGCCTGACCCTTTCTTATACCGAAACGTGCGTGCGCCGAAACGTCCGCCTACTTAGGTGTCCGTGTACCGAAAAAGACTATCGAAACGACATGTGCCGAAAAAGACCGCAGCCGAGCTCGGGCCTTTTTTATGTGGCTTATTAGGCCCGGTCAAGCTGTGTACCCACGACTTTTGGTCCAAGACGTATTCTCATAAACCTCGGGAAAACAAGGAGGAGGAGTAGGAATAACTAAATTAAATTGAAATGGACTCGAAGGTTGTCAACCATAACGTGAGGGGCCCCCCACCCCTCCCCACTAGTCACGAGTTAGTCAGCATTGGTGCGAAGGTGAGTTTGAAGTTCCTACCTTCAACTTTCAATGCGGGCATACAGCACACTCAAGATATTTTTTTAAATGCGAATGCATTTCTTAGTCGGGGGTTGTCGTGCGTTGGCCGGCGTGCGCCTAGCAACAGCTGTGGCGCGCCTAGCAACCGGAGCACCTGGTAGCTCGGGCGGGAGTAGCGGAGGGCAAGGGGGAGAGGAGGAGCGCGCTCGGCGTGTCAGGGCGCTCGCATCGCGGAGCTCGGGCGGAGTAGCGGAGAGTGAGTGGAGAGGAGGAGCGCGCTCGGGCGTGTGAGGGCGCTCGCATCGCGGAGCTCGGCGGAGAGAGCTCGCGCGCGGGGCGGGCGTGTTGCGCGATGCCGGCTCCGACACGTGCCCCACTACCATTCACGGGAGTTGCATTGATCTGGTCTTTACGCGAAACTGTGCCGCGCGTATGCTTCTCAAAGACCCTTTGACCGTGCACTTCAGCGACCACAAGGCGGTGATTGTGGCCGTCAGGTACAACGATAACACAAACAGGTGCTGATGAATGAATAAATGGTTACGTTCACACTCTCGTCTCTCTTCATTAAGTACGCCATTAATAATAATTACTCGCAGCGCACTCATCGGTGCACCCAATGCATTCGCATTTCCGCACTATCCCCTTCGGGGAGGTGGGGGGATTTTTTTAAGTGCGAATGCACTTTATAAGCGACCCTGAATTCCGGTGACCGCCGTCCGTCCACATAGCAACAGCTGCGGGTGCGCGCGCTCCTCGTCTTCCTTGGCAACGGGGGGAGATGGGCGCGCGCTGCCTGGCCGCTGACATGGCACATACCCACGTGGGGGATTGGCCAGGAATCGGGCGTGAGAAGGGCTAATGCACCCGCTTAAAGGAGTACTGGCAAGAAATTTCAAAGCTGAGATGCGCTCTAGCAATCAAGTACAACGACAACACAAATAGGTGTATGTGCATGGCACATACCCACGTGGGGGATTGGCCAGGAATCGGGCGTGAGAAGGGCTAATGCACCCGCTTAAAGGAGTACTGACACGAAATTTCAAAGCTGAGATCCGCTCTAGCAATCAAGTACAACGACAACACAAATAGGTGTCTGTGAATAAATGTTCTTTCTTTCTTTGTAGTTGTGTGTGTGTGTGTGTGTGTGTGTGTGTGTGTGTGTGTGTGTGTGTGTGTGTTCTCTCTTTCGCGAACAATACCGAACCGCGCAAATTAAACTCCTGCATTCGCACTTTCACATTCTTCCCCTCGGGGAAATGCGGGGAAATTTTTGTCTTTTTCTTATGATCGAGCGGGGCCCCTGACAGCTGGGGGCCCGAGGCTGCAGCCCCCATAGACCCCACCTTAATCCGGCACTGATTGCAAGCATAATTCAGCTACGATAATTCAGTGCTCCCTCCCTCCCTCCCTCCCTCCCTCCCTCCCTCCCTCCCTCCCTCTTTCTCTCTTTCTCTCTTTCTCTTTCTTTCTCTCTTTCTCCTTTTTTACGCCTTGTATCAGCAATCGGGCGGTGGTGTGGATATTGCTCACGCAGCTTCAACGCTGACGATTCCGGGTCGTCTTGAGCAAGTACAGGCGTCGTTTGCCTCATTTGTTTATGGGGGAGGGTTTTTTACATTGCATTCATTTGAATAATTACTGTTCTGGGCATTATTGTTTAGAATGTGGGTTGACTCGTTTCTTTTCATGTCATTTATTTCCTTTATTTCACTCTCAGGGCCGTTCAGGCGTTACCAAGGAGTGGCGTAGAAAACAAAGAAAAGTACATAGGAAACAATGGAGGGGTCAATAAAAATGATTGGCGAGTGCAGACCTAAACTGTTCAAGTTCAACTGTAAAAACGATGGCGACAGGGGAGCTGTTTCAGTCCACACTGGTTTTCGGACCCAATGAGACAAAATTAGGGTTGGGGTTGCTACTTGGCACTCCTACTGTAAGCGGTAGTCAAGACCAGGGGAAACGTATGCAGGGGGGAGGGGGCGGGCTGGAATGAGATTGTTTTAGAATATTGTTGCTGTAAAAAAAAATTGTGAGAGGGTCACAAGCCTGAAATGCGGCATCGAATAGTCAGAAATTGAAGAGTTAGATTTTTTTTTTTTTCATCAGTGATGCGCTAACCGTTCCAGCGTAACTGGACAAAATGAAACGTACAGAGCGATTGCATACAGCTTCGATGATTTACATTAATGAGGCAGTTTCTGGAACCCACCCGGAGCAGGCGTACCCTAATTTAGACCGAAACCGTTCTCTGTAAAGGAGCAGTTTTGGTGAGATGGGTGCAAGTAAAAAGGTCAGTTAAAGCAGCACGTGTCGTAAGTCGCCGTGTGTAAAGTGGTTTTTCCTTTGACAAAATTGAAATATATGCTCTGTATTACATTTCCACGATTGGCCCTCCATCTGGGCAAGAAAGTGGCGAACCTGGCTTTTTTAATTATGCTGCTTCCAGGTTTTTGTCCAGCTCACAGTTACCGGGTAATACTGACGCTCTTACATTTGTTGGGAAAACTTGATTGAAGCTCAGGGACAAATTAAGCAGCCGATCTAGAGACTAATAAGATACCTGGCTTCCCGTGACCTTGAAAGCCTTGTCAAGATAAATGATTTCACTCAATACGCCTCAATAAGCATCTGCTAAAACTGTGTCTTCAGTAGGAAATGTCTGCTCTTATGTTTCCCAAGCTTCTATCCTGGGTACAAACACGAGCCGTAAGATTTCTCGCCCACTATTGCGTAAATTACGAAGCCATATCGTCAACCTCTGCCACCGGCGAACGCCCTTCTGATCTCAATAACTGCCACTTGGAGATGAGCCATCGTAGCCACTAGTGCAAAATAGTGATGAAAATTTCTGCTCATCTGACAAACTTATCACGTGGTGATTTCTGCAGTGAAAAAGCCATTATATTACAAAAACTTAGGAATCCTTAACAACAAATTGCTCTCGGCAAATATGCGAATGTTGCGCTACCATAAACGCCCCATCGGCACGCTTGGCTGCATACATTCCCACTTTGTTTACTTGCCCTAATCTACATATGCTTCTATACAATACACCACTACGTTTTAGATTTTCGTGTTTTTTCCAGGACCCCATAAGAAAAGATCTCTGGAATGGAATACAATGTAGCATGGTGATTCTTTATTTCGACTATTCTCCAAATTGAAGGGTATCATTATTCAAGGTTACTCTGAACTCTGTAACATTCAATTGTGTAGAGAATTAGTCCTGTTGTGTCATTCCTACATAAAATTCATGACTGTTATCAAAAAACTAAGATGCGAATAAAGCATATATAAAGGCTAGTCTGGGGTGCATACAAAGCGTGCATGAGCCTTTACACTTTACGAGCGGATGTAAGACGTTAGCTGTCTTCATGTGTTCACCTTGACGTAAAGTTTATGCTCATATGCACCGTTGCTAAAAAGGAGAATTTTTCCACTAACCCTAACAGGTGTTTATAATTTATCTTGGGGCAATCATCGACGTAGACGCGGGGTCGCAGATTGGGGGTTGTACGAGTTCATTGTTTCACCCCCCGAAAGTATGGCCGGTGGGCATATAATATTGTTTTGGAATCAGCAGTGTTAAAAAATTCCCCGCATTTCCCCGAGGGGAAGAATGTGAAAGTGCGAATGCACGAGTTGAATTTGCGCGGTTCGGTAATGTTCGCGAAAGAGAGATCACACACACACACACACACAACTACAAAGAAAGAAAGATGCATTTATTCACAGACACCTATTTGTGTTGTCGTTGTACTTGATTGCTAGAGCGGATCTCAGCTTTGAAATTTTGTGTCAGTACTCCTTTAAGCGGGTGCATTAGCCCTTCTCACGCCCGATTCCTGGCCAATCCCCCACGTGGGTATGTGCCATGTCAGCGGCCAGGCAGCGCGCGCCCATCTCCCCCCGTTGCCAAGGAAGACGAGGAGATTCCTAGCCAATCCCCCACGTGGGTATGTGTCATGTCAGCGGCCAGGCAGCGCGCGCCCATCTCCCCCCGTTGCCAAGGAAGACGAGGAGCGCGCGCACCCGCAGCTGTTGCTATGCGGACGGCGGCGGACGATTCAGGCTCGCTTAAGAAGTGCATTCGCACTTAAAAACAAAATGAACAAGACAGCAAGGCCAGAACGTGTTTCGTTTTCTTTTGTCGTTCATCTTGATTGTTTAGGAGGTTTAACGCGCCGACGCAACTCAGGCGATGAGGCATGCCGTAGTGGGTGGCCTAGGATTAATTTTGACCACCTGGGGATCTTTAACGTGCGCCGAAATCTCGAACACACGGGCATTCTCGCTTTTCGCCTCCATCAGAAAAGCGGCCGCCGCTGCCCGGAATCGAACCCGCGTCCTCGGGCTCAGAGGTACAACGCCATAGCCACTGAGCCACCGTGGCGGGTTCAACCAATCAATCAATCGCTTTATTGCATTTTTTTACAGGAAAAAAAAAACAACTGAGGATGGCAAGAAAAACGTCATTAACGACTTAGCTTAGCTTAGCTTAGCTTGCTAATTCCAAATAAATATTATTTTTGGGGTAACTTTGTGTGCTAAGCAGCAAATTACTTGAAAGTGGCGTAGCCAGAAATATTTTTCGGTTGGCGTTATACGCTTTCGGTAAAAAATAAAAAAGAGAGAGGTCCTGCGCCCAAACAAAATTTTAGTCGTGTTTTGGCTTCAATAAACCGACACCGTTATTTTCTTTGCTTTTACCTTATAGCCCATACATTTACTGGGTGAATAGCATAGGCGAAACAAAGGGCGAAAGGGACTGGGAAAGAAGGATGCGGTGCTCAGAAAATTTCCAGGTTGTTTTGACACCGAAACACTCCAATCCTGGCTACGCCCCTTCACGCTGGTCTCAGTCATTGCTAAACCGATACACCTACCCATACGACTGCTACAGAGCAATATTTTGCCAATAGCCCGAATTTAAATTGTGCATTTATTATTGTCCTTGATTTGTATCTTTATATCTTAGCTTCTACTCCCCACAGGGCAAATTGAATCTCGAAAAATAAAATGAAGTCACGACATTTAACTGAGAGCTTAATGTGTGCCTTACGTTTTGCGTTATATTTAGCTGAGAGTGCGGGAATTAGTGCATATACCATGCTGTTGCCGGCGCTACTATAGCTCCTGGGGGCATTTACGAAATCTAACGGCAACAACAACAAAAGGTTCCAATAGATAGGCTTTCCGTTCCAATTGGTAGCGAAAAAAAAAAAAAAAAACACGCGTGTGTACGAGATTTCAGCGCACGTTAAAGATCCCCAGGTGGTTAAATTTAATCCGGAGCCCTCCACTACGGCGCGCCTCATTGCGTGCGTTGCGTCGGCGCGTTAAAGCCTACGATCCTGTTCCGCTTGGTACGCTTGTGGATAGGTCAACGTGGTTCTCTAAACGTTGTAGTAGGGCGCCTAGATTCAGGCGCGTCTCCGGCGTACAGCAGCACTGGCATCGAGGCACTCGACATGGAGCACTGGAACGCGGTAAATTTAAATCGACTTGAGCAAAACT
Source organism: Haemaphysalis longicornis (assembly GCF_048455015.1). Lineage (NCBI taxonomy): Eukaryota > Metazoa > Arthropoda > Arachnida > Ixodida > Ixodidae > Haemaphysalis > Haemaphysalis longicornis. The sequence goes on along the minus strand of NW_027526460.1, from coordinate 23,022,671 downwards.
CTTGCGTGTTATGCAGGGAGGAACACGACGAGAGAGGAGCAGCGCGAGAGGTGAGCGGTAAAGAGAAGGGAGGCATTCGTTTGGCAGGGGCGCCAGTCGACTATCGTCTTTCATCGACATTTGCAACGGAAGGAGCAGGTACGCGGCCGTTTTTTTTTTTTTTTTTTGCGAAATATTTTTTTCAGTATGTTTAAATGACGTAGTACGCAAGCTGGATGACATATATTCGTTTTCACTAAATGTTTGTTGTAATTTCCACCAGTGCAAGCCATGCATACGGGAGGCCAAAATTTATGCTGGGCATGGTTGTTACACAGCCGGAAAAGCAGTAGTCAGTGGTCCGCTGCTAACGATTTCTCCTAGCACGGCAATCAATACTCCAAGGCTTCCACACCGTCCTTGCGATGCAAGCATGGGCTGCGACGTGACGAGCGCTCTTAGTGGAGCCTTACTATGGGAATGAAACGGGGGTAAGACACAGCGGACACCTCGGATGAATATTTACTGCGTGTTTTGTATCATTTTACGGGCTAATATCACGTGACTTGGGCCGACCCGGAAGGAGGCGGAGAAGCGAGCGTCATTAACCGCTACGCTTCTCTTTGCTGCGTCTCCTCAACGGGCGAGCGACCCGTGCACGCCACGCTGCGAAGAAAGATGCAGTATAAAACTACAGCCGAAGGCATGAAACGGGCAAAGATGAATCAATCAGAGCGTGTCAAGCTTAATCTTTTCGTTTGTCCTCTTTGTACTCAGAGTTCTTGCAAACAGCGCAGGCAGAACTTATATAAAAAGTGGCGTCGGCAGCACAGCGCCGAGAAATGTCTTTCATGAGAAGAAGAATGTTGGACAAAAGCCAACCCCGTCCCTTGGAATTTCTCCTTCCGTCTGCGTACAACACTGCCTTGCCGATGCGGTTTTTTGAAAAGCGAGGCACACTCGGCAGAAGAGGAACAATGACACTACTGAGCCCGGACAGAAGATGAAAAGGAAGAGGAAGAGGTTCAGAATGCGAGCACTGTGCGGAAACAAGCGGGCTTGTTTTTTGGCTATTCTGCTGACTTGCTGGGTGTGAACTTGTCATAAATGAGCTTTCCTTTTCTCTACACTATGTGCGTGGGCAGGGGAACGATAGAAATTGTTCGCCAACTCGGCTTTTTGCACTGTGCATTGAGCGATATTCCACTCGAGCTCGCTTACAGTGAAAGTTTGAAAGGACCGAGGACAGAAATAAGAATCAGCTACGAAGGGTGAATTTACAAATGTTTGTGTTCATATACATATGTTGAAATAGAGGAGCCGCACTTTTTGGGAGATTAATCAAACCTCCCTCGACTCCCCTCATATTTGTGTGAATTGGGCGTAAAAAGGAAATTACACTCGGGGGACCCCCCTCCGTGCGCTTTGCAAGGGTGAAGTCTGATTAAAATCGTGCCCCTTACTTTTCTGTTGTGGGATATAGGGGTGTGAATCACGTAGTTTTTGTCGAGAACATCCGCCTTGGAAAATTTAACAGGCGATCTGGATGAATCAGAGCTTAGTTTTCTTTTTTGGTCATTCTCTTTATTATCAACTTTGTAAAATTGCGCTCACTTCTTAGTTATGTTGTTTTCTTTGGTGCGTGCCTTACTAGCTACGTTTTTTTTTGTTATCCTTCATCATGTACAGCGCAAGAAAGACGGAACACCATACCATATTTTACGCTGTGCAAGATGAACGTGTTCCGGCTAGCCCACATTTCCGCATTGGTTCTGTCTATCGTCTGCTTTCCAGTGAGCACCAACCTTACGCAATACCATTCTGATCGGCCTCTCTGTGTTACATCTTTTTGAGAATCACACTCACTCACTCACTCACTCACTCACTCACTCACTCACTCACTCACTCACTCACTCACTCACTCACTCACTCACTCACTCACTCACTCACTCACTCACTCAAATCAATCAATCAATCAATCAATCAATCAATCAATCAATCAATCAATCAATCAATCAATCAATCAATCAATCAATCAATCAATCAATCAATCCATTCCTTTTGATAGGATCCAGACACTTGAGGTCGCGAAACAAATCTGGCAAAGTGTCATTGCCCCAACACCACCTACAGTCCTAAATTCTCACTTACGTCAGACCCCAAAAACTCCGCCATATTTTGCCCATGGATGTTTGTGCGAACTAGAAATGTAACACTGACAACAGAGACGCGCCCACCGAAAGTGACACGTTCGTTGAAAGTAGCGTGGGCGGATGAAAGGGGGGAAGTACGAGGCCGTCTGCAGGAAAAGCACGTTATCCCATCCCACCCTGGCATTCCCCCCTGTCGGTTTCGTTCAATATTCATATGCCCCCAGGACGCGAATTAGGGAGCTCCATATATAGTGCTTGTCGCGCCGAACGTCGGCAATTCGGACGAATGCTTCTCCAGGGAAGTGAAGTGAAGTGAAAGAGACTTTAATGATCGCCGGCAACAGGCGTAATGTCTCCACTACGCCCGGACGTAGCCACTCGTCGATCCTGGTGGCATTCTGCTGAGCCACACTTTCGTTACTCACTGCGGGGGTGGACACCCTTGTCCCCGAAGGGAGGGCGTCGGCCCGTAGCTTTCTCTCCGGTGCTGCCGTTCGAGAGCCTTTAGGACCTGCTGGACGGCTGAGAGTTGAATGTCCTTGTCGTAACTGCGTATGAAGAAATATTGGGTTTAGGTGCTCCCATCTATACCAGCCATAGCCACCGGTCACGTCCGGTAATCGGTTGGAAAGCCTCACTAGACAGGCATGCGCCTTGTTTAGTATACAGCACAGGCGTGATTAAAACATGACTGCCTCACTCTGGCATGCCTGTAATATTATTGCGTAGCATTCTTTTCCGAGCACCCCCACAGCCAGGACCGTACAACGACTTGCATTTCCACAAAAATGCAGATTTCGCGGAAGTAACTACCTTCAATCGTTTATTAGCGTAAATGGAGATAACTTGTCAAAATTAACGAAGCTTAGGCAGCCCTCACGACATCGCAAAGGTTTAGGTCCGCAATTGCCGCCGATTCCCATTTTCTTCGCTGCCGCAACGACCTATACTCCATCGTCATTGCTATAAGTGTCAGCTTTTTTATTTTTCTGCAAGTGATAATCAATGGACATCACCTTGGAGGGGCGTACGCTATGACGTGTCTTTGCCGCTCCGAGGAAGTGTTACCACGATTACGGCGAATGCTGGAGTTTTTTTTTAAAATGCCAATCTTGGCCAATCTCCTTAAGTGGGTATGCTGGCTGACAAACTTGCACAGGGGACACTGGGTGTCGGAAAACGGCGACCCGTGTAAAGCCCTGCATTTCCATAATAAAGCAGATTTCATGGCGGTTCCATTTGTAATCGTAATAATAGCGTAGATGGAGACGATTGGTCGAACAAAATTTTTGAAAACTAAAAAAAAAAAGAAAAATAAGAAGCATACAAAGAAATAGCGAGAATGGCAAACTGCGTGACGCCCCGCGTTTCCCCAAAAATGCAGATTTGGAGGAAGTAAAACCTGCAATCGTTATAATAGCGTAAACGAAGACAATTGGTAAAACAGAATTTAGAAAAACCGCAAAAATTGGCTGTAAAGAATTCACACTTTAGACAAGCGGCATAACAATGCTACGCAATTTTTTTTATTAATGCGAAGCCTAAAGTGAAGTTTTCTGTGTTTCACATTGCCTCAAGGCACTGCAGGAAAGCGAACTTTCTCTGACAATGATGATGATCGTGGGTGAAGTGACAGATGTTTGAAACGCGAAGCTTTCTCTGGCCGAAAGCGAATGCCTTTATATTCCAAAGTCCAAATGGTTACGCCCAAAACGCACTGCAGGAAAACCAACGTGCACAATGGGTTTCCAGAAAGGCACATCAAGCGCAACAAGATAAAAAAAAAAAAACGGTTCCGTGGTCTGAATCGAGCCTGGGTCCCTCACGTTATAAGGCCAACGTCCATTCGATTGCGCCATTCCGACATTGTCGAAGCAGTTTCTGTTTTGTGCATTAAAGGAGCCATGAAGACGAAATACAAATTTGTTTTATTCGAAAGATTTCGTGTTTTATAGTGTCCCCAGCGCTTGTCTGGATGCAAACGGTGTTTTATTCCCTCAGAAATTATTCTATTTACGTTAAAATTTTGATTTCCCCGCTAAAACGTGTGTTTTTGAGGTCTGCAATGACATCACAGGAATCGACCACTCTGCATCCGAGTAGAAAGCCTTGTTTACAGTTAGTGAACCTAGATGGCGCCACCATACCGTGGTAAGCCGTTTTCTGCCTCTGGTTTGTTTTTGACCGTATTTGAACCTGGCTCGTTTTTGTTCAGGGAGAAAATAATCGTTTCGTGAAACAGAGTGCTCGCTCGACAATATGGTCACGTAAGACACTGTTGCTTGCGTCAATCGGCCAGTGTCGTCTAAAACTACCCCAAAGCCCCGCAGTCCCGTGCAACTAAACCAAGCATAGTTCGCGCAGTACCAATAGGAGTACGCATCGGTACGTCTATGTTTACGTGTGCTTTTGAAACTTCCAATGTCGGTCCTACCATTCTTACTGCTTTAAAAAGAATGTTGCCTAAAATTAAGCGCAAATAGCTCGTTCGGCAAGCTTATAAGCTCTGCCTAATTTGCGTTTGCTTTTGCCGGACTCTGCCAATCGCAGAGCTGGCTGGTATGACATCATAGGTTCTGTTGCTGGAAATGAGCAAGTGGGTCGCATGGCCTTTCCCCTTTTTTTCCTAATTATACAGCTTATTTGAGCGAAGTTTACGGTAAAAGTGGTGTCAATATGATTCTAACGAGGCAATATTTTGAATGAACCAAACTTGCATTTTGTCTTCATGGCTCCCTTTAAGTTCGGCTCGGGTTGCATAGAAGTTGCGCACGTGTTAAAGGTATCCGATTACGGCATGGCACAGTCCGTGTATGGCGCTGTGCCGTGCGGTTCGCCAAATGCGAACAAATAGATAAGCTTTATAGCCGCGACATAAAATCTCTCATGTCATGGAAATCATATTTTTTGCATCCTGGCAACGACATAAATTCGTTGCAGATGTAGTGGCTCCTCGCCAGTTTAGACTAGACTCTAGTGATGGTGCCACCCTTGTCTAATGTTCACCGAGCTAGCTGCGCCAGCACGCCTACGAAACCGTGTGCACACATAACCAACCAAGGCTTGCTATAACTAGGTGTAGAATCCCGTTTCACGAAAAACCGGTAGGTCACGTACACATGCAGCATTCGGTATAGTTATGGTCGTAGCCCCAGTCAACATGATTGATTGAGCCAGAGGATGTATATATATATATATATATATATATATATATATATATATATATATATATAGATTGCGAGAAGGGCTGTCATAGGTTGCCATAACAAATAGTACAAAATGGGTATAGCTTCTAACAAAACTGTTTATTGGTCGGCATCCGACCGAAACGTCGACCAATAAACAGTTTTGTTAGAAGCTACACCCATTTTTTTACTATATATGTATATATATATATATATATATATATATATATATATGTTTAAGATCCTAAATTGACTGAAAGCGAAACCAAAACAGTCTCTCAAAGCTGGAGTAGAGACTGGTGGTACAATGTGTCGGTGTTTCATGCAACTGTAGGTGCGAGACTGCGCTCATACTAATAAACAAAAATGGGGTTTTTCGTTCCGGAGATTTTCTATCGACGCCGCCGAAGTACATGCTTTTCATGTGTTTTAAAATGCTGTGATACCTTTGATTTTCGCTTTCCGAGCTCATGAAAGGCTACGGTATCATTCGCCACCGCTATGTTTGCCTTGACTGTTGTGTTTTCTTCATGATTTCACTCATTAATTCGATGTGCAACAGGTTGCACGTCAGGACAATATTGAACTCTTGTGACTACATTTGGCAGAACCCATTATTTTATTTTGCTCTTCCTTTCTATTGAACTTAGGGGTCTATAGGGGCGAAGCCACTTAGGGGCTGAGGCTGTAGGCGTCTCCTGTCATCGTTCATCGTTTCAATCGTCGTCTCATGTAGTCACCGTAATAAAACACCGGAAAACCCGTTGACGCCTCGCGCTAGCACCTAACGCGTACTAAAAAAAAAAAAACACCGGTGCACTCGTTTACGCCTCGCGCTGATGCGCTTCGTAACGTGTACTAAAAACCATCGGTACACGCGTTTTCGCCTCACGCTAGAGAGCTTCGTGCTTCAAACAGAATAGACTTTCACTGCAAAGCTGTATACCTCTACCTCCCAACAGTTTTACCTCCGTTGGCAAAAACGCCAAGGCGCCAAGAATACACGTATACACTGCATGCTTCACCCCTCCCCAGGTTTCACGTTAGTGGAGATAATCCGTGATTATTTATTGCAAATAAATAATAAACAATCTCTTGAGATGAGGCCAGTGCTTCTTCCCTCAAAATTATTTAGAGGATTGCGGTAAATAGGGAGAAGCAGCACCGATCACACGTTGTGTTTCTTTTGTGGGAGGCTTCCTTTCCCCTGAGAAATTTCAAAATCTAAGACAAGGCCTTAAGGGCTCACCAAAATAAAGTTCTTCAGGCCTGTCCGGTTGTATTTCCCAGAAACGAACAGCTTAACTGGACACTTACTGGTGAAGGGCATAATTCGCTCGTCAACGCAGATGTTTGGTGAGCACGGCAGAGTGAGGCAAGCGTTTCTAATAATCTCAAGAAGAGGGCGGAATTTCCATAACCGATCGGCTTCTTTATCTGCATCGGGAACAGCGAGGCATGCACACACATATGCACACGCACATGCAACACAACACACACAACACAACAAACACGACACAATACAAACGCACACAACAACACAACACAACACAACACAACAGAACACAACACAACACGTACAACAAACACACGACACACACGAAAGACATGCACAAAACACACACACAAACCAACGCACACACACAACGCGCAACACACACAACACAGACACACACACACATAGACACACACACATAGACACACACACACAACACATGCACACACACTATGACATCATGTTCCATGGTTATTTGACAACTTAGTCCCAGTGTGCAATATATTGCACATCGGATTACTTTTCAACAAGACGTCATAGCAAATAAAGAATGACATCTGTATAATAATCTCTCTACTCTAATAAATTCAACTATTTAGAAAAATGAACTGGTCTTTACTACGTCATGTCTCGGGTCTCAGGAGGATATATATATATATATATATATATATATATATATATATATATATATATATATATATATATATATATATATATATATATATATATATATATATATATATATATATATAGAAAGAGAGAGAGAAGGAGAGAGGGAAGCGTTTATTCGCTGGAGCTGCTGTACGTCCAGATGGTCGCTGGTCACCAGGTTCTCCCACAGCTCAGGGGTGGGTGGAGGGGATAGGAGGGGTCGAAGTTTGGGTTTGTGCCCACACTGTGTTATAATGTGAGGTAGAGTTCCGGGTTCTGAACAAAACTGGCATTCAGCAGAGTATTGAGTTAAGCCGTCGTCACTGCAGTCCTTTTCTAAAGAGGGATACCTTCCTTCTCTCTCTCTCTCTCTCTCTCTCTCTCTCTCTCTCTCTCTCTCTCTCTCTCTCTCTCTCTCTCGCTCTCTCTGTCTCGGTCTCTCCCTCTTTCTCTCTCTCTGTCGCGCTCTCATCTGAAAAGACGTAGGTGGAGCCGGAAGCTTTATGTGGTGGCCCCAGGTGCGGAGTCAAAATTACAAACCAGCTCCATTATGGTGCCAGGATCAGAGAAGGAAATTTTTAGAAGAATTGACGTCGTTGTTGTTCGTGAACCGAATGCCCTGTTAGCAAGCAATTGGTCAAAATGCTGAGTGCACACCAAATGCACTTTATATAAAAATATTTAAACAGAAATACCCTTTTCTAGGGAAAAGATTATGAAAAGCTGTCACTTTTTCTATTGTTTTGGAATCGTAGTACTTGTAAAAACACATCTCCTGAACATCTTCCGCATACACACACACTTATAACGTCGCAATAAACATGTCCCTATAACTACGTACACCTAGAAAAAAAAAAACACCGAAGCAACTTGCAAAAAGCAAATTTCGTAATGCTATACACTTAAAGCGCCTGCCTTGGCAACGCGCTAGTGTCTGCGGTCAATCGTCGCACGCTTTAACTGATCGTCACCCTAAATCTGTTTATAAAAAAACTTACGTGAAGTTTAGGAAAAAAAATATCCTCCTTAGCCAGGAAGAGCACCGAACGTTTTTTCATTTATACTTTTGGTGTCCATTAGGAGAAGCTGAAGGCCACGTTTTAGGCGGGTAAAAGCAAAATAGGAAGGGAACGGTGGTTGGAAGATGAAGAAGTTAGTGGAGCTCAATTTTACCTGTCGAGTGCAGCTCGAGGAAGTCGCGAGAACGGCAAGAGTGCCTCGGGTGCTACGTCTTCGGAAGGTGGATGGCTCCAAACAGCGCCAGTCAGACGACCAAGTCTCAGAGATAGGACAGAGGAAATAATGAATCCCGCCCACTAGTACAGCCCAACCCAGGCAGGAGAAGATAAAGGACAAGATGCGCTGGTTTAATGTTTTTAGAACAAAGTCTACAGGGGAATGTAGTGCCCAGTGACAAATTACTCTTTCCCGTTCCGGGCCGCTTCGCTCTGCCTCCGTGTCATCCAATTCTGCCGTGCCCTTCTGTTTTTTTTTGTTCGTGTAAGACAGGTAGATATATGCGGTTCGGATGCATTTACTTTCTCAAGCTGTTTCAGAAGAGGTTCTTCTGATGGAAGCTGCTTTCAAATACCAGAAAGGCTCGTCGAGACCTACCGACGTTACTGCATCATGTCTTTCTCTAATTTGTTTTTGGGGATGCAGTAATTCTGAATTTGGTTATGCAGGAAGCTACCTGCTGTCTTTTTTATGTGGGGTTTACTTATAACGATTTACAACGCCTACCCATTATTAGGAGCAGGAAATTCTTCTTCGAGCTGACTATAGAAGTTTGTATGAGTAAGACTTGTAATGCGGAGCATCCTTAAAGGAGCCATGAAGAGAAAACACAAGTTTGGTTCATTCAAAAGATTGTATCGTTAGAATCATACTGACACCACTTTTAACGTAAACTTCCTCAAATAAGCTACATAATTAGGAAAAACGGGAATGGTCATGCGACCCACCAGCTCATTTCCCGCAACAGAACCTATGATGTCACATGAGCTAAGCTCTGCGATTGGCGGAGGCTGGCAGAAGCAGACGCAAATTAGGTAGAGCTTACAAACTAGACGAACGAGCGATTTGCGCTTAAATTTAGGGCACATTTATTACAAAGCAATAAGAATGATGGGACAAACAGTGGAAGTTACGAAAGCACATGTAAACATAGAAGTACTGATGCGTTCTGCTGTTCGTACTGCGCACAGCATGCTTGGTTTAGCTGCACAGCACTACAGGGCTTGGGGTTGTCTCAGACGACACTGGCCGATTGACGCAAGCAACGGTGTCTTACGTGACCCCATTTGTCGAGCGAGCACTGTTTCAGGGAACGAATATATTTTCCCAGAACAAAAACAAGCCAGGTTTAAATGCGGGAAAAAACAAACCAAACGCTTGCCACGGTATGGTGGCGCCATCTAGGTTACGGAACGTAAAGAAACGCGGGAACAAACCAACACCGCTGTACAGGGTGGAGACAACCTTTGAACGGTCCCGTGCCGCCGCAATTGGGCCAACGGGCTCAACGCGTTATTCTCTTCGTTTCCCACGAGACCTAGAAACGCGAAACAGACAATATGATTCAAGCTTCTTCAGTAAACCGCGTTGCGGCGATAATTTTAGCGCGGTTTTGACACAATGACTTGCTTCGGCGGCGAGCGAGCAACCGAAAATGGCGGCGCCAGCGTATACGTGTCTCTACCCTATACGGCGGATGCGTGAATGAAGGTATTCTAGGCTGCAGAGCGGTCGGTTCCTGTGATGTCATTTGGGACCACGAAAACGCATGATTGAGCGGGAAAATCAAAATTTTAACCTAAATTGTTTAATTTCTCAGTGAATAAAGCACCGTTTGTATCCGGACAAGCGCTGGGGGCACTATAAAACACGAAATCTTTCGAATAAAACCAACTTGCATTTTCTCTTCATGGCTCCTTTAAGCGTCATCTATAGCGATACACCCTCTGGCGTAACGAAAGAAGAGAGAGAGAGAGAGAGAGAGAGAGAGAGAGAGAGAGAGAGAGAGAGAGAGAGAGAGAGAGAGAGAGAGATGAGGTTAGTAGCGAGTCCCAACGACATTACGTCCAAACCAGCAATATCCTGGTTCACAAAAACACCTTCATGACCAGGAGGATCGCCGCCGTCTTAGAATAGAAGCGCGCGACGGAAAACAGACCGATTATATCGCCACACAGTACCGCGATGACAAGGCAATTGTCGTCAGCCACTAATGAAGGCAAGATTAGCCGCACACACGCTTGCTTCGTTGGAAATGACGTCGACAGACGACAGCGTTCCTGCTTTTGCCAGATAACACCTCTAATCCTTAATTCGAGCGAAAAATAGCGGAAGGAAGGAGGGGAGCAGGAATAAAAGTAGGAAAGGGAGGTAGCGGGAAAAATAAAAACAAGTTTAGGAAGGTAGAAAGGAAGAACGTAAGATACGAATAAAAATAGAAATGAAAGATAGAAAGAAATAAATGAGCAAAAATTAAAACAAGATAGACGGGAAGGGAAAAAAAGACAGGAGTAAGAAACAAAACGCTCTGGTGATGAAAATATACAAAAACCAAACGCGAAAACATTTATCGATCCCATCCCCTTCGCCCTCCTCTCTCACATGTGAGCCAGCCAGCGGCGAGCTCTCATTCATCCCATCAATTTCCCTCTTTCCCAGGCTTTACTTTTTTGGGCTAAAAAAAGAACTAGGTTTTCACTTTCGGGATGAGAAAATCCTGAACAGCTGACCTATGAAAGTTTCACGTCGAGACAATGCTCCAGGCAGAAAACGCCGAAGCTGTGATAGACTACATGTATACAATGCGATCGGAGAGAATATATACCTCACCTCAAGACTGGCATCGAAGCGAATAAGTTCCTTGTTACGACTAGATGTAACAAATACTCGTGAATAGCTGCCATTTATTCAATCGCGAGCAACATCCCCTTCATCTCCCGAACTGTGTGCGCTCCTAATGTTTATGCAATTGTTTGTATCCTGGGTTACATGCCGCGCACGTCCAGCATATCCCCTGTACGTAAAGTCGTTGTGCAAGTGTGGCATAGGAGTGCCGGGTTTCCCCCTCCCGGACACCACCACCACATTGCAACCTGTAACATCTACTTCACCTTTTAACCTGCTTTGTTGGGCACAGTATAATATGCCGATAAATATCTGGGCATTCCGTTGTCACAGGGAACGTAAAAGCCGACCGTTAAGGCTTTCGTCAAAAAAACACCGACAGGAATTCTTCACAGAAAAGGATACTTCATCAATGGGGCACTGCTCCGACTAAATCAAAGGAAAGTATTTATGGAGTAACCAAAATTGTAACCGCAGTTTCTCGCATTGAATTTACGTAAAGTTTATCGAGACTTCAAAGACAGCTTCCTCATCACTTGGAAATTCAGGGTCACCCCCACAGGTCTGAACAAAGCTTAAGCAACCAGTTACTTCTTTCGCCGTTAACACCAAAACCTCACCGTGGAATCTGTTGTTTTATTGCAACGAGTCAACATACTATTCATTTTCTATGACCAGGGCTTGCTCTGTCGATCGAGCGCCAGGCAAATTTTAATTGTCTTAGATCTGGATGAAGTTTGCTGAACTTCGTCATTAAACAGTGTACAAAACTTTGGTCAGCCCCGTATTTGAATATGAATCAGTTGTTTGGACACCTCACCACACACACGACGCGGCTAAGTTGGAATGTCTTCAAAAAAGGCAATCAGGTTCATTTTTCGCCGCTATACGATCGCCAATTTTCACCCACTTCGCCTGGGAGCGTTTTATACTTGCAGACTCTCGAACATCGGCGCACTTGTAAGATTAGTGTCATCCTCCTGCATAAGATAGTTCACAGGGGCTCGGGTGTTCGTGCAGCCATATTTTTTTGTTGCAGCTTCTGCACGCGTGACTCGGCGGTCTCATCCCCTGTATATTGTGCCATTAGATCGACTCTTGATTGCTTTAAGTTTTCCTTTTTCCCAGGGACGGCGGATTTATGGAATGAACTTAACGGGTGCCTGAGGAGAATCGGCGCTGAGCAATTCTGAAAATAACTGTGTTATCATGTGCTTCGTTGAATTGTATTTGTTATTTGTGCTGAACATCAGTAGTACTCACTCCTGCTATGTCTCAGAAGCTCAGACATCAGTATTCCTAAATAAATGAATACATTGTTACATGCTTCCAGCAGACATTCGGCCCGAACACTTTTGTTGTTGTTTTTTCTTCTGCCCACACTGTCCAGGCGTATACCCTCTATTTACGCCACCGAGCAAAAAAAAAAAAAACACTTTTGTTGTTGTTTTTTCTTCTGCCCACACTGTCCAGGCGTATACCCTCTATTTACGCCACCGAGCAAAAAAAAAAAAAAAAAACAAGTCCAGAGAAGCTTGCACTCACGCGCAATGATTTAGTAGCGTAGCTCTTGTAGGTGAGCATTCACGGACACATAGTTAGTTTCAGTATCGTGCTTATTTACATAATGTGGTGCTAGTACTCGTTGTCATATACGATGAAGACGAAGACCTCTTCGATGTAATGGCTTCTTAATGCTCAATTGTTTCTAGAGAATGCGGGGGGCGTGGTGACCTTTCCCAAGCAGGGTGTCAGCGCATGCGCACGATGACACGAAGACGAACCAACGAGCGCCGTACGCTATGACGTGTCTTTCTTGTTTCGAGCTAGTGTTGCCCCGATTACAGCGAAGCGTGGAGTTTTTTTTTTTTTTTTTTAAAGTGCGAATGCACTTCTTAAGCGAGCCTGAATCGTCCACCGCCGTCGTCCGCATAGCAACAGCTGCGGGTGCGCGCGCTCCTCGTCTTCCCTAGCAACGGGGGGAGATGGGCGCGCGCTACTCTCCTCCTCCTCTCTCCGCTCAGTGACTGCGGGTGTTGGGCGCCTCCTCTCGTCTTCGGGCGGGAGAGCTCTCGCTCGCGTAGCGGGCGCTCCGCTATCCGACGCGTGAGGGCGCTCGTGTAGCGGCCGCGTGGCGCGGGAGGGTATTAGTCGAGCGCGCGCCGTCGTCGAGAGCGGTCGCCGGTCCTGCATCTCGATAACGATGATGGCGGACCGGGCAACGGTACCAGCAATAACGAGTGAAATATCTTTCTTTGTAGTTGTGTGCGTGTGTGTAATCTCTCGACTACTCATTAAGATCACGATATCCACCGTAATCGCGCAATCAACAACCGTGCATTCGCACTTACACACTCTCCCCCTCGGGAAAGTGCGAGGGAATTTTTTTCTAAAGCCAGTGCGCTTGCCGGGGACTCGGCAGTCGCCACGAGGCGCCCGCTCTTGAGCGCTCGGCATTTTCTCGCTACTCAGGGTTTTTTACCAGTTTTTTAGGAGCATTTCAGTAGCTCGGGCTGTCGGCGTCTTATGTTCTCAGGGTACTAAAACACCCGAAGACGGTTTTTCCAATACCTCTCGCTAGAACGTAACGCGTACTAAAAGAACACACCGGGACACTCGTTTTGCAACACCTCGCATTAGAACGTTTCATCTCCATGGGCAAAAACGCGTACTAAAAGAAGACACCAGGACACTCGTTTTCCAACGCTTCGCGCTAGAACGCTTCGTGCTTCAAAAACACGACACTTCTACAGCAAAGCTCCATACCTCTACCCCCAAACGGTTTTATGTCCGTAGGCAAAAGGGTCAAGGCGTCAAAATACACATAAAACACTACGTGCTTCGCCCCTCCCCAGGGTTCCCGTTAGTAGAGATGGCCCCCCCCTCTTTTTTTTTTTTTTCTGAAGACACTGAGCGTGCCTAGGACGCTCGGAGGTAGCCGCGGGGCACGCGCGCACGAGCGCTCGGCATTCTTTGGTATTATTTCCTGCAATGACGAACTTAGTGTTTGCAACACAGCTTCGCTGTTAAAAGCGTCTAGACGACTATAACGCCGGCTTGCTTTTTTTGTTCAATAAAGACCTTTCTGGTTCCATACATCACAAATCCCACCCCTTTAAAGGGCGAGAAGTACGCTACTACGCTCTTTATTTTCCCCTTGTGAGCATCCCAACGTGGATCGCATTTCTGGCGCTAGCTCTTGCACTTAACCCAACCGCTTCCAAGCAAACGATTTGCGAAAGTTCGCTCGCGTGATGTAGTAAAAAAGAATGGTGATCTCTCTAACGTTCCGAATTGTGCCAACGGATGGCGCTTTTTTGCTGTAATCGCTCCCCTCCAAAACACTGCGAAGACATATCCATGACCCACAATCTTCCCCATAAGAAGCAAAAAAAAAAAAAAAAAACTGAAAGGGAATGACAGCGAAGGGCGCCGAGCTGCGCTGAGGAAGGGCCAGGCGTGGACCATTCGTCGCTCTCCTATTCCTTTCGCCTTGTGTTCACTGGCGGGCGTCACCCCTTCGCTTACCTCCTCCTTGCTCCAGCGCTTCCCCATCTTCCTGCCTCTCGTGGTGCCGAGCTCCATCCGCTCCTCCTCGTCCCTCCCGTTCTCGCTGCGAGTACGCGCGCCCGGGCGTCGCAGGGCGCTCGCTCTACATGCTCTCGGTGCTCCACGCGGAGGGATTCTGAGCCCTCGGATACCGCTGCTCCCCTGCCCCACGGGATTTTCGGACCGCGCTCGCCGCCAGTGAAATTCGCAGGCTGCTGTTGTGCTGCACGTGCTTTCCAACACTGGACAGACCTGTGCGCGACGGTCGTCCATGCGGATTTGGTGGCCGCTGCACTTTAATCGACCGGGGGACAGCACCGGTAAGGCTGAAAAAAAAAAAGTTCTAGGGAAAATTGTGACCTCGGTCACACCTTTGACAACTCCACTCGGTGGTGGAAGACGCAATTAGCTGGCGAAACCATGGCGGCCATGGAGTATTGTACAACCAAAGATCGGCCACGCGCAGTGTGTTGGGTAAAAAGTCTGCACTCCGATTTCCCACCTGCTAAAGCGTTTGTCAAATGTAAAGTTCATACTTTGGAATAACAAGGGGAGTGAAAATAAGTACGGATCTATGTTTTGTAGCGATATTATGGTTTGTTACGTTATGCCGGGTTCAGACAGTTGTCGCAACTGTAAGTAATATCTTTAAAGAATGAAGTCATTTCACGTCTCAGCCAACCGAACTGCGTGGCACGCCGTTTTTTACGTCCATAGATCACAATATGGCCTTTGCGTCAGTAGTCTGAACATAGCCTTAGCAACTGCCCCATAACGGTGGCAGTAGGAGAGTGCAATGGTTTTTTAAAAAGGATGTTACAAAATTATTTCGAACAAGCGACCCCAGCGCTCTCGTAAAATTTGCTGCTGAAATGAATAGGAACACAATATTTGTCCTATTTGAATGCAAGAGAGCGAGCATTTTCTGCGAAAACTGTATAAGCGTGTTTTTTTTATGTGTGTGTGTTTTTTTTTTTGGGGGGGGGACGTCATTAGATTGGTCTGCGAGGAATTTCCGCAGCAACTGCTATGCCAGCTGCATTTTTTTGTTCACTGGAATACACTTGAGACAAGAAAGGTCATACATCAGTCGCTGCGTGCAAAATGGGACCGTAGACGTTGCACAAACACGATTCAGGAAGCTGCAACATCATGCCTTGTTAAGATATTTCCCCAAGCCTTCGCAGTTAAGAAGAAACATTTCACAGGCTGTAAATTCACACAACACATTTGTCATCAGGGCTGTGCGGGGAGCAACACGCAAATAGTTTTTTTCAGTCTACATCGAAGTAACCATTAATAAATAATAAAGTCCCAACCGTGATTACGATCAATTTAGATTAAACTTTGAAAAATACGATAAAAAATGTATTGTGCATTAGGACATGTTATGCGATATCGATCGAACCAACACTTAGATTTCCCTAAAGTAAGTCATTTTCCCGGAGTGATTTGACAAGATGATACCAATAAAACAAATGAAATATCCGGCGGCCACAATTATTGCCCTTTTCTTTTACTAAAGGCGGCACTAAACGGCACAGATATTTAGGAGTATGCGCCGGAATACTACAACGTTTAAAAATTTAAAAAGTCCCTTGTTGCAACCAAATAACGCTCATACAGAGATTACGGAAGACGTATTACGCCAGTTTCGAAAGCGTACATGAACAGCACCTACATCATACTCTAACTTTGGCTTAGTTCTTATTACGAAGCGTTTTTCCTCGCTGTTTTCTTTTCTTTTAGCATGAGATTCCTCCATAACCAGGGGGCGTGTCCGAGGTAATATAAAATCACAACAGGAATGCCGCGAAAATCTAACAGGAATTTCTGTCGTACGACAGAAAACTTTGTTGTGACAACAGAAGCCCTGTTGTTACGACAAACCCATCTGTCGTTACGACACACATTTCTGTCGTAAAGACAAAAGTCAATTTTCTCAACGACAAACATTCCTGTCGTTGCAACAGAACTGTCATTTACGCTACCCTTCACAACGGGCAATAACATTGAAAACATGTGCAACAACTGATGGAACATCAGAATCACGACAAGACACGAATTCGGCACGACGGAACATCAAAATCAGGAGAGGAATATAAATCCCGACATAACACCAGAGTCCCGACACGACAAGGCTACGACAAGACGACAGTACGACACGCGAAAATACGACAAAACTACAGGATTTTTTTCTGTCGTCTTTTTCGACTGGGAAGTTTTATGCAAGAAGAGGATAAAGTAGGACATATTTTTTGGCCGCTTTAACTTCGGGCGTTTTAATCTCCTTCGAGAGACCCACGCCACAAAAAGGCGAACAAAGAAGCTGTAGTAAGACTGGTCTCAAGAAATCTCAAGGAACAGAGATACATTAGAGCTCCGTAGGACTTCTCTATCCCCTATAGCAATTACCACAAAAGCGCACCGCTCACCCGACTGCGAGAAAAATATTCAAAGGCGACATGAAACAGTGAAACATCTTCGGCATCAAACAAATTACAGCGCGGTCCCAAAAAGAACCTTCATCATTATTTTCGTTTCTCTCTAGACCATCATTAACGCCGCTGGGATTAGACCCCCGGCTTCTTATGCGGTCCAATTCCAACTCGAGCGAGACTGATATCTTCGCCACGTGCAAGGAGCGCCGAGCCCGGCTCTATTATGCGAAGCCCCTCTGCGCCTCCTAGGGAGGAAGCTGTTCATGCAAATACGCCGACGCTTTTCGGCATACTAAATTGAACCCAAAGCAGGGTACGGCGAACCACGAGGCCCGCGTGGAGCTATAAAGCTGGCCGCATAGCATGCCTGTTCTGACCCGCGTAGCGTTATGCATTTCATTAAAACCACACGCCTCTGGGATTCGCGGCACATCTTTGCGCTTTGTTCTGCCAAACTCACACAGCTTAGTCGTGGCTCGCTCTGCTGGCCATCGGACCGCTGTATTAGAGCAGCGGCGGGAGCGTCATGACGGGCGTATAATCGCGCCTTTATTAATCTCCTCAACATGCGCCGCAGTGTGAGGGAGGAGGGGCGAGGTTGAAGGGTCGTCGCAAGGGGGAAGGATGGAAACTGAATTACGGGTACAGTTCGGCTCGTTATAATCTAATTTACGCGAATAACGCTGCGAAAATTTATCTTACTTGTCACGCAGCTGATAAAGATGGCCATGCGGCAACGGCAGACTTAAAGATAAAGATACTCTATTTTACGCAACCGTTAAGGCTTGAGCGAAAAGCCGCTGCTTTACTAATCTCTACATTAGAGAAAAACGGAAGAGCAACATTTAATGCGAAATAGCTATTAGCACACCTCAGCCAATATTGAGGGATCGGGTTGAACGTAAGTCGTGAAGCCTCTTTTGTGAAGGCTACCGTAACTTCCACTTCGAAACTGGCTTGCGCCAAGTTCAATAGGCGGCAGAGGGAAGAGTTGCGCAGGCATGTGAGAGCCCGACGTCATGTTTTGTATGCTAACCTCGTCAATCGGTCCCCGCATTTTGGCTTGCAATGACTTAGTAACGCGTGCTAAGGGAGTAGTTAGTTTATAATATTCCAGAAAATGTTAGTGCTGAACAAACAGAACACACGAGAGAAGGACGGGACTGAGGCCGAAAAAGCGGGAATAGCATTTCGCCAGTCAGTGCTGCTTCGAGTTGGCTTGCACTAAACAGCTGTGCTTTTGGCAGCATCAATTTTCTCACTAGATTATACCCAAGTGCTTGGGGACAAAAAAGAAGCAAACAAAGAGAGAAAAAAATGTGATCGTGCTACGAGCTTTTCGCTACGTATACACCCGGACCCCACAGTGTGAAGTCGTCGGAAAGGAAACCAGGAGACTTGTTTACAACCTGCCTGTCACGTGGCTTAAAAAGGGCACTCGCTTTATGAGCGCGCTTCGACTCACAGCAGCGTATCAGATCAACGTGGCTTGCCAGGTCCTGTGTCCGGAACCCCCAGCAACGCGAAAGTTTGGTGAAGTCGTGGAAATGACCAGAGCGAGTGAAATAGCACCACACTCAAGGGGAGACTGTCATCAGCCACGGTCACGAACACCGCTGAAGCCTTTCATGCGGAAACGGAGCTCGTAACTTCTCGGTCCAAATGGATGCACTGTCGGTTGAGAGCAAAGTGCTTGTACATCCAAGTATTTGTTTTTGAGGTTGCGTTGAATTTAAGTTTTTGTTGACCTTATCCCATTTTCACGTTCATTTCGTGTTTCTTTAGTTCTTATTTCTCCGGGAAAATATTCGTCGGCCTTGTGTTTGTTTGACAAGCCAGAATGTACAGTCCTGACACAGAGCGGACATTTTTTAAACTTGAAATGGGCTCAGGCTACACACAACACTTGCGTGGTAGGCGACAGGTCGTCCCCTGGGTAGAAATATTGTCAACCGGAGAGTAAACGAGGCTGGGTGAGGGGAAGGGAAGGGAAAAGAATGAAAAGGGTTCGCATTGCTGTTGACGCTGCAGCTGCTATGATGCCCTCCGTTCCTGGTATAACCGCGTAATGCGCTTGGGTGGAATGAGATTATACTAGAGTCGCAAGACGCGTGACGTCACAGAGGAACCGAAAGTTAACTGATCAAGAAAATTCGCGGTGAAGGAGAGATTCCGGCAGCGCAGGACAGGAGAGGTTTGAGGACAACGAAAGAGGCTTTCATCTTGTAGTAGGATTCAGAAAGCTGATAACGATAATGATGATGGCGATGATGCCGAAGCCGCATGTGCTATCTTGATTGGTCTGTGATATACACATTCAACGTACAAATTGCTCTGTAACAATATCCCTGAAAGCTTTAATTATATCCAGATTTGTAAAATATTGGCCGGGTGTAAGGCGGCAGCTGGCCGGAACCGGCATACCTGTTATTGTTGCAGGACTACACTACAAGAAAATAGAAAGGGGTTTCGATACACAGCGGAAAATCCACTAAGCACACCAGATTATGAAAGATTGGAGTTATACGAGACAGGAGCTACAGTGCTAATGAGCTACACAGAATTGGCTTTATACACGAGTTGCATAGAGCGGGTGCAGTACAAGAGCTACAGAGGATAGCCGTACAGGAGACCGCCATACGGAGCCCATATACGCGTACTTGTCTTTTGTAAAACTGGCTCCCCTGCGGTGCATTGGTGGTATGCGCAGTGGCTGCTTGTTTTGCGCGTGCCTTCTGCTAGGATGAGATGCAGTGTAGCTTTATGGGTGTTTACCTCGCCTGGTCGTCGAGCGATTGGAGAAGTTCACAACAGGAAAGAGGATAAAGTCGAGCCTCCAGGTTTGCGCCATACATCGTGCACAGGCATCACATTTTCGATTAGCGAGGTTAGACTGCTCGCCCGCTAGTCCTGTTCCTTTTTGAAAAAAAAAAAAAAATCATGTGCCCCTTCGTTTAACGACTACGATGGTTGGACGCGAAGCTTTCTCGTGATGGATTCTTTGGTAGGCCAGTCCCACACTGCGAGTATGCGCTGTTCTGGAGGTGCGAACCACTTTTGCTAGTATACCCGGAGTAACTCTCGGGGGTGAGCTCCTTAGGCCTAACATTTGGGTTTGGGGTGTACGGCGCGAATCGCTACCTGCTGCTCAGCATTCGCTTCAACCACGTCGAAATGGAGCAATCGGATAGACGCCGGGCTTCGTAACGTGAGGGACCCAGGTTCGATTCCGGCCACGGGAAGCGTTTTTTCTTTCACTTCACCCACGGTCATTCAACATTGTCGTCTGAGAAATTTGTCTTTACTGCGGGCCGTATTGGCGCACAACGGCATCAGTGAGGACACTTTAAAATGGGCGCCATCCCGCTCTGCGGAAGTGGATTCCCAGCGCAGCTGTTGTAAAACCCTACACATGCTGATGGGGGAAGGTGTAGGAAATGCTCTTCGTGGTGTCGGTAGGCTTGTCGCTTGCACTCGGCTTCTCTGGCGGCAAATGCTCGGTCTTGATGCATGCGCTCGGCGTTTTGGACGAGAACTGCCGGGTCCTGCCTAGCCTGACGCATGCGCAAGCCCTCGAATGACATCCCTCCCATTTTGAGAGCAGCTGCAAACGTAATCTTTACCAGAACATATGGGGGGGTCCTTATTGTTCACCGGCGCCTTCTCATCTATCATGCGGTTTTTTTTCAATGATTTTTTGTGGTTTGTTTCTTTACACGAGTACTGAGCTCAACGCAGCACGCCTGATTAGCCTAACGCACACGCTCGGCGTCTTGGGCGAGAACTGTTGGTTCCCACCTGGGTTTTTGTTTACCACTCGAAATTTGCCGGCGAGCGAGAGGCTAACTTCGCTGTAAAATGACTGTGATCGCAAAGCAACGCCATTAATTTCTTGTTGAGCCTAAGCATGCATCTGCTTCGCAAGAAAGGGCGCTAAACGACAAAGAGAAGAATGCAAGTCGACAAGAAGGGCACGGCGGCAGACATTTTCCCGTCATCTAGATCGTCGTTCGATTATGTGGAACGATTTGCGCTGCGCTAATTGCAGCCTTTCGAAGAAAACAACACGCTCTCCTCCAGTTAGCTTCGCTTTCGTTAATCGCAAATTCTCGCGTGCACTTAAACACACCGCTTGAAAAATGTGCCCTTTTCAAAGCGCTTGCACCTTGATTTATGTGAATGGTTGATAGTCTGAGTACGATCACACGCAAGACTAATAGTTCCGCGAGCATTATAAGTACGTGATCGAATGAATGATAGGGCTTGTTGGGGATTCATATTGGACAGAAGTGCACAAAAAAAAAAAAAAAACAGTGACAAAGGACAGGGGAGGGCGCAGGACAGGCGCTGACTGCAACTCAGAGTTGAAGTCAAGCCTGTTCTCCAGTGCCCTCTCTCGCCCGTTGTCCTTGTTATTTTTTTGGGTTGCGCACTTTATTCGAATAATAACACATCTTGCTTTCGTAAAGACGCAAACAGACAGACTTGTTAAACGTGTAAAAAAGACAGGGAAGATTTCGTAAAATTAGAAATAACCCTGGCTTCTCTTACAATTATTTATACTTTTTTGCATTTTATTTATTTTTCAGTGAAGTATAATACCTTGTCAAGCAAACACTTCCCGCTCGTTTGCTTGGGGTGCGGATTGATGTAGGGAATTTACGCCGACAATAAAATTTGCTATGTTTTGCCAGGTTATGCTAGGTTTTGCCAGCTTTTTTTAGACAAGTAACCGGCCTTGCTACGCGAGGCCTTCAGCTTAGCTCGGCCGAGTAATCACCCAGTCGTGTCAGGGTTCAACTACATTTATTTTTTCTGTACATCTATGTACATTTTCTCTTTAATTTCTTCTCGCATCTTTATGGCTCGCTGTGCCGCGTCCGCTCGGCTTTAGTCGATCGCATTCTCGCTTAGCAGCGCGACGCGATTCCCAGTAAGCGGCTCCCTCTTCGGGTGTGCATAGCTTCTTCGGTCTCCCCACCGCTACGTCTGGCAGGCAGGCGCTGTAAACGAGCTTTTATACCATGTGTTTCGCAGTGACTTCACGGCTTGACGGGCGCCGGTGAGGCTCGGCGGAGCCATGTCAAAGCTAGCGAAGCGAGAGCGAAACTATGCACAGCTGTGTCAGGGGTTGCTAGGCAACGCGTCGTGACGTCAGCGCTCCCCGAGGTTTTTTGGTGCGATGGACGGGCCGAGGAAACCACGAGACAGAACGACGCCGGCGCCCACCTTCACAGATTAAATCAGCGCTTCATTCTGGCGCATTCGTTCGTCGCTTTTCGTTAAAAAAAGTTTGCTCAATCATGATCGTCCCTTTAGCCCTTCTTCTAATCAAAGATTATTTCAGAAAATGACTTTGAGAATTGGTGTTGGCATTGCCACTGCCATTTTAAATTGATCGATCCCTTCAGACATCTTTTTGGAGGATGAAGGGGAGCGTAGACGCGGTCACTAAGCGGAAATGAGCTGGGCGGTGGAGTTCACTTACCTTAATGCGGGGCAGACCCCTTCGACATGCCTCGCCACTCCCATCCCATATCCGCACACGAGTAAAAGCTGTAATTCTTTCACTTGTCTTAACAGCTTTTGCAAAAAAGAAGTAGAGGATGCAGAACTCATTCTTGATGATGGTCTTTAAATGCGAAGGATTGTTAAGCCTAGAATAGACACGCACACACACACACAGTGTTGCGTCCAGGCCTCTGACGCAGTAAATGGCGGCATTATCCTTTTCACTTTCCCCTTCCCTACCAATCCCCTACCGACCCATATATCCATGGCAGCGCCCAAGCGCAATAAAATGGAATAAACGTGTCTTCAATCAATCAATTAATTAATTAATTAATTAATTAATTAATCACACACACACGCACACGCACACGCACATGCACATGCACATGCACATGCACGCACGCACGCACACACACACACACACACGCACGCACGCACGCACGCACGCACAGGACCGGGCAGCTGGACGGGTGGCGCCACCACTCGGCGCTCCCCTCGTCAGTGGAATGAGCCGGTGCATTGGACTACATAGCCCCCCGTTGTTGTTGTCGTGTTTGCTTCGGTTCTTTGTATGTTTTGGTGGCGTTGTGAGCAGACATGTGAGATGAAACGAAGTCTAAACAGATGTGTTGGGTTCTTAGATGCAGTGATGACTACGTAAACTTGTCGGACTCTTCTAAAGTTGGGTATCGGCTGCAACGGCATGAGCGCTTTTTGCAGCGATCTGCGCTTGGCTCCACCCGTTCTGAGTACGAATAAAACTACCATTAGTAGTATTATTTTCTTCTTAAATACACTAACGGCTACGCAAACTTATTGGATGCTTGTAAGGTTGGAGAAGGGCTACATTGACACGAGCGCTTTTTGCAGCGCTCTGCGCCTGGCTCCGCGCGATCTGAGTAGGAATAAAACTAATGCAATATTAGAATTCATTTCTACCACTTAAATTATCTTCACTGGTTTTAATGACTACGGTTTCCACGCCAGCCTTGGCGCTGGGATACCTCGATACGTGTGCTTTGAATAGAAAGGCACCTGCATACGAGATCGATTACCGTGTAGCCGTAGAAATGTTGCGGTAGTTTACGCTTTCTGTAACCGTGAGCTTTGTACATTCGGTTTTGGTGAGCGACACTGTGACAGCATGGGAGCCTGAAAGCCGAAGTGGAAATCCCACGTTTGTGGTGGTCATTTTATCAAGAGCCAAAGTTATTCACCAACTCAACAGCCCAAGGTACAAACCATCCCTCCTCCCCTTCCCGTTTTACCACCTGCGTAGAATTAAGGCTGGCGCCGACAGTTAAAAAATGTGGCAGTGTTACCGCCAGCTGGTGTTTTTTAATGCTTAAGTATTCTTTACAGAGTACCTAAAAATCGTGTAATGCCTGGTGAAGACACTAAAAACGCGTGATAAGTTGCCTCAAATATGGGTGCATGAGCCCGAGTCCTCCACCACAGACACATTTCCGACACGCTGGAAAAGTTTAGATTTGGAGAGGGGGCATGGAAGTTCAAAATTAAACAGCAAAATCATTTAGCCCTCCGTCTAATGATTATGATGGTTGAACACAAAGTTTTCTTCGTGCGAAATCGAATGGGAAATGGTCAAAGTCAAAGACGCTGCGATCAAAAGACCAAACTGCGCGCTGGTCAAATTCGACGCTTAATTAGTCAAAGTTTAAATCCAGAAGGCAACCAAGGAAACCCATACGATAGAGCTTTGCGATAAACCATCATCGTCGTTAGACGGAGGTGTGCCTGATTTTTCAAGCGTAGGTGGCAGCTTGTAAGCCGACCGCAGCATTCAGTTGTGAAGCTGAGTACTGGTTTCGGGCACCCTCCTGTCTTGCGTCCTTCAGCCACGCACGAATTGGTTTTTGAAAAACCATTTACCAACCAGCCAGCAACCACAATTCTTGTAAAGCAATGCTTCTCCACGACAAGCAATAACATTCTACTATCATGCGGTATTTATTCTATCAACGATTCCCGATGACTGTAGTAAGAGCATTTCTGTGAAATTAAACACGTTTCAGCCGTAGGTAATGAAGTTACGGAAGCGTCGTCCGTCACAATTTCTGTTTTGAGGTAAATCTTCGAAGACACCCTCCAACTTTGTATTCCGCTTGTGGACGACGTCGATGCCGTTTCGTCATCAACTGCCAAAGGCCAGCGCCGCAGCATTCCTAGATCGGTTGCACACACCGGCTTTGTGGGAGCATTTAGCGGCAATATACTCCTCGATTCGCGAAACTGCATGCAGGCATGAAAAAATTGCATGAAGCAACGAACTTTCACTTCCAGCTTTACTTCCAGCTTGGCGCATTTAGCGTCGTCTGCTATTTGTAAATACTGAGTATGGGTGTAAATAAGTAAATAACACACATGACATGCCTCGTAAACGTCACATCCACACTCAAGATTTACCGATCTGAAAAATGCACGTGGGGTTACGTACGCTTTGCAAGCCGCACCGCAGAAAAACGACAGAAAGACATGCACAACTACCCTGCGCTGACCGCCACCGGCATTCCACTGACGAGCGGTTCGCCACGGGCGGCGCTGTTCGCTGAAACGACGGTGGTGCCATACAACGGCCGCCCGGTCCCTATAGGAGGTCGCACGCGTAGGGTAATGACAGAAAAGAGTGAAGAGTTATGTGACTTGAGTATTACCAAGGCGCCCTGGAAGAGAATGTTCGGAAACGGAGCGATGAAGCGCCGTCTTTCCCCAGCAAAGCCGCAAAGTTATGCCTAGGCAAGGCCGCTGTCATGTTAAGAATGTTTTTGGTAGACTTCCAGTTACCTACGCAGAAGCTAAATTCGGTAGGCCTGGCAAACGCTACCACATTTAGAACCGCTACAGTAATTACAACGAAAGCCACGCAAGAAAAACCAGGGAAACAAACAGGGAATGACGCAGGGAAGCTATTGCACTTCCGGTTTGTAGCGACGACTCTTTATATACTCAACGCAGAGAATATTTTTTCGTAGAATTGTTGCCCTGCTGTTTTTTCAGTCCTACAGGAACGAAGACACCTTAAAGCAACTACCGGTATCCTGAAAGAAGATTGAACTCTCCGAGGCGCAGTAGCGCACTTTGGTTGAAGAGCGCTGTACACTTTCCAAGCGAGGATATTGCCCCAACAAACGAACTTCGTGGCACGCGAATCGCCCTCGAGTTGATCGATGATCGGCTGGATAAAATAAAATCTGGCGCCAACGGCGCTAGCCTCCTCGGCTTTTAGCGAGTCAAGAGAAGACGGCGAGGCGGCACCAGCCAGAAAGCCCCGGTTCAGCTGAAGTGGAGACGACGCCTAGGGAGCTGCCCGTCACGGTCGAAGGGACGGTGTAATAAACGCGGCCAGCTGCGCGGCACCGGACGCTCGGGAAAGGACGGGCGGATGGAAGGCGGAGAACGACGAGAACGATGTTGGATGTGAAAGAGATTGAAAGGAAGGAATGAAAGAAGAAAGGAAGGAAGAGGGAACAAACAAACAAACAAACAAACAAACAAACAAACAAACAAACAAACAAACAAACAAACAAACAAACAAACAAACAAACAAACAAACAAACAAACAAACAAATAAATAAATAAATGCCGACTGACTACCCTGACGGCACGGTCAGTGTCGTTACTCGATCTCCTGCGCTTGACGGTGACTCCTGTGTGCCCTGAGCCTATCGTAGCTTCATCTTGGGACTCCATCAGGGGTTCATATTCGACTGTGACTGCCTCAATGAACTGAATTGGCTGAAAAGCGCTGCCTCACTGGAGGATGCTGCGGCGCCAGCACCCGGCGACAACAAACCCTACGGTTGTTGGCGCGCTCCCGTCGAGCAAGCGAGGCGGGCTGTGCAACACCGGCCGCGATAGAAAGCTAGGCAGAAAGGGGTTCGCGTGCAAGTCGCGATCCCCACAAACCATACTCGTTCCGTAGATGGCCATGTATTGTAAGCACGCAGGAATTCTGTAACGTTTACACTTTGCTGTGAACTAACTAATTATCAGTCATCTTAGTGATTAATTGCCATGTATTTTGTTTCGGGGTACTTTCGATAACAGAAGAGTTAGAGCCGTTTTTTGTAATCATATTCCCTCCGCACATGACCGTGTTTCACTGTGCAAAAGGCAATGTGGGCGAGGCAGCTTACAAAAACCAAGATACCAATATTTTTAAAGCCGGCTTCGCCTCTTAACAAAAATGCATTACTGGGAAGACATTTTCTTTCAGAGGCACGATAAGCCGCCTTATAGGGAACCTGCGCTGGAGCTTTGACTGACAGGTAGCGCCGCCCTAGTGGGAGCGCCGTTTTATTTTTGGTAGTACCACCAGCAGACGCTGAAAACAAATGGCTGGTAACGCGAGCCGCGGGGGCGGGGGTCACGACGTTCCCTGCACAAAGCCTCGTAAAGTAAGGTATTGTTGTGTCTACCAGTACCACAATCGGGAAGGATTTGATGAGAATATTATGTTCTACTCCTCTCCGTCGAAACCGTTCGAGGTCGAGCGGCAATAGCGCTGGATTCAGGCGGTCCGACGGGCAAGGTAAACAATCACACTTCTCATTGCAGCGAATCTTGACGTTGCGAACTTTTGCGTGGCTAAGCGAGAGAAACAACGAGTTTACGAATATTTATTAAATCCACAGTCCAGAATGCACACCAGGGCGGCCCACATTGGACACCAGGATATGCAGTGCACTTTTGGAGGGCAACGCGAGGGGTAAAGGGGTGACCATATGCGGCGGCGAGCGACGCAAAAACCGTAACTCGTTGGGTACAGCCAATGAGCTTATACAACCTCATTGGGTACAGAGCAGGTGGTGTGCGTGACAGCGACGGACGAAAAAAATTATACGCCGGCCGCCGGGGCCGACAACATCGGCAGGCGACGGGCCGTCGCTGTCGCTCACTTTTTGCTGGCCAGCAGCGGCCCACAAGGGATTGGCAGTGACGAGCGTTGACGACGGAGAGCATTGGCGGCAGCGAATTTATTATTTTTTTTCGCTTGTCGCTTTTGCCCACACTATTTGTTTGTTGTACACATTGAGTTGCGCACGTTTTTCACGTCGCTTGTCACCGTCGCTGCATGTGGTTAAAAAAAATGCCCCATCCGGCGTACATAACATCGTCCCCCCCCCCCCCCCCCTTCCTTGATCATCGGTGGAGCGATTCGAGAGGTAAGCCCTTAGTGTGGTAAACGAAGTCGTTCTGTAAGAATCTACACGTCCTTTTTGTGGTAACCCCCCGATCCTCTTTTATTTTTCTGGTCGCCCCGTCGCGACTACAAAGTGCGGCGAGTGGCTGAAATATGGCGGTACCTGTGCGGAAGAATCAAAACAGGCCACGGCAGATGCCTTGGTCATTGATCGTCCAAATGGCAGTTATTGCGAAAATAAAGCTTCACATGCGGCAAAGGGGATGATAGCGTGTTGAAAAGTTGTGATAGGGATTGTCATTCGCAGTTGTACAGATAGCGGCGATCAAATATCTGCCACGATGCTAAGCCTAAAGTACCCAACAACCGAGCCGACCCGTGCCACGCAAGCTGGTTGCGGGTTGTTGGGGAAGCCCTATTAAACTCGCCGCGCGCAAGCGCGTTGCTTTTGGGTTCCCCTAATTTCTCGTATCGCCCCCAACGCCGGGTCACCTGTTCTAAAACTGCCGTTTAACGCTTTTAGTCGCTCATTTCGCCCGGTCAGGTGAAAAGATTACGCCCTCAAAAACATTCTCTAGTTTAATGTGCTTGGTACCATATTTGTTTTTTTCGGTTAGCTTTTTTTACGATTGAAGGAGCTCCTTCCTGTCTACTTGCACAGGTCGGCAACACGAGCTCGGAGCAGCGCAATCCCAGCGGAGCCTGATGCAGAAGGCACAGGCCTAATTGGGACAGCGAGGAGCGACAAGCCAGAAAAAGGCAGCCAAACAGTACAACAAAACCTGGGCCTAGAATTGTTTTTTCTCTTTGAAAACAACAACAAAAAAATAAAACACTATTTGGGTGCTCAGCTGTATAGTGACGTTGTAGGAAATGTCCTTCTCTTGCGAATAGCACTTGCCAGTCACACGGGAACCGTCGGGACCTTGCGGTTCCTCCACGTCGTACACGTAGCTTGCTGTACACAGCTTCCGCCCTTCATCCATGAAATGCTCTCGTAGAAAGCTTTCTGGTAGTGGTACCATCGCAGATCCATACCGCGAAATGACCGGCGGCATTCTCCCCTGGCAAACACGGCCCAAAATGTGTTCAAACAGCCCATGCGCCACCCGCGCTCAGGCCGATACACTCACGGACACGGGCGGATCGTCTGCTTCCGTACTACTAAACGTTTCTGCGCCGCTTCCCTGGGCGGCGCTTAGTGTACACTGTTCGGAACGCCTCCTACCCAGCGCAGGATCCCTATATCAAAATATGAAGGCCCTAGGACCTTTTTCATTTATTTATGATTTTTTCTATACTGGGAACCGGTTTTTGCCATCTGGATCCCAGCTGCGATCGCGACAGCAGACGACGGAGCGGTGGACAAGGCGGGTCCCTAAAAAGCTCCGCTGTTGAAAATTAAAAAAAAAAAAAGGACTACAAACCACGACAGAAAAAACAAAGAACGACGTGACAGACGCGCTTCTGTCTCATCTTTCTTCGTTTTTTTTTCTGTCGTGGTTTGTAGCGCTCTTTTTCTTGAAGCAGTATGCGCCAACTAGCCCATTAGCATATTTTGCTGATGTTGAAAATTCGTCCAAGCGGGGCGCAGAACGGCACAAATTCCGCAGGGAACTTGTAAAGCGTGCCCCACAGCATACATGGCCTTACTGCGGTGAAGCACATTGCTCCGAAAGCGTATTTTTGATATTCTTACCTGTTGTGGCCTGGGTTCCGGGCTGTCTGGCCTCGAAACAGTCCTCATGCATGTCGCTATAATTAGTCATATAAATACGCAGGTGGTGCGATACCTTGATCGATGATGTCCTAATCACGCGAGCAATGTCTGGAATGATGACAACACTCTCTCCCCCTAATAGCTTGGTTATTAAACGATCTTTCCTCCTCTCTACATGAAGGCAGAGAGGAGCTTTTCCGATTTGCGGCTCTACCTTGACATCCTCTCCGATATATACATTACATAGGCTCTCCAAGCACAATGGCGGACACGGAGGCGGGAACTCAAGAAACAACAATAGTTTATTTACCCCATTTAAACAGGGGAATGTGGAAGCAGGAGAAAAAGCCAAGAACGAGGAAGCAAGAGTATGCGAACTTTTTCCAAATGATTGAACCACAACCGTATCATTGAATGATAAGCAGAGACAAAGTTGCCAGTATAAATGGCGGCATGAATATATGTGTTAACGGATGTTTTCTACACAAGAACGAGGACAATTATATCTCGTTACACTCACATGCCGCATATGGCCTTTGGGTTGACTTTCTCGCATCGGCCCAGAGCGCGGCGGGGTCAACACAGGCGAGAGCAAACAGACAATCGCGCCTTCTCTTGTGTAATGGAAGCAATCGATAACGTTGGCGGAGGCGCTTCAGTGAAAGAAGGGAAGCAACTGGGCGTATTTTGTGTGAGGGATGACTGCCGCGGCGGCTCTGCAACGATCGGCCCAACCGCAAACAGCCGGAACAACGGAAAAAGCGCGGGTGGCTCAACAGTGCGGCAAACGACAAAACATGGCCCCTGTCAATTCACGAAATGTGCATGGTCCGAAAACAAATATTGCGGGCGTACGTACGTCACAGATTGAGGTGTCGTGACAGCACGGACGCCTGACCTGCATCTGCGTGGTCTTCGTTGTTCCCAAAGGAAAAAGCACACCGACAAAACTAAGCTTTGAAGAAACCTCAAAATCACACGACAAACCCCAAAGAACCAAACGTCTCAACTCCACCGCGATTGTCTCGTGAAACTCCCTACAATCGATGAGGAGGATTTCTTTGACTTTATAAAGTCATACGAGGAAGGATTTCTGTTACGACTGACGGCAACGCCACCCTTCATTCGGCATAGAGAGGACTCAGCGCTGTGTGTCAGATTTGTCGCTTTTCCTCCTGCCGAAGGGAGCATTCCATTTTCTGAAGTGCAATACCGACCGATCTCTCAGTTTTGTTTTTCGCGCGCTATAAAGCCGCGGGACATACACTTTGGTGCACAAATAAAATATCCTACTCCCCTGTAAACAAACATCAAGAAACACTGAAAAGATAAGCATGAAACGCCATACCGATGCTCCCAAGCTAAGGGATCACTTTTTTTCATCGTCCGGATTTTTATGTATTAGAGAATAGGCTGTCTATCTGTTTATTGCGAAGGTGTTTTCTTCTCTCATCTTTTTCTCCCCTCGTCTCATCTCTCATACAGCTGTTACTCGAAACCACCATCTTTGATCTCCTAGCTGTGCAGCGGGCGTGTTCTCCACCCGCCGGAATGAACCGGAAACAGATGCTAGGCGCGCTACAGGCCTTTCGGCAATTGCTTCGTCCCCGGGAAATTGGTTTCAACATGCAATGCGCATCGGCTTCCTAGGTGGTCGGAAAATTGTCGACTTCGGTGAAATTCGATCGGCATATTCGCCGCCGACACCCTACCAACGGGCTTCTCTTACTAAAACTACGGGCTTTAATTCTGTAGACCGATACGGCACACTTACGTCTTGTACGTATTTGGTAGAAGTGCGTGACGCGACACAAGTTTATTCCTAAACCCGCATTCGTGAGGCGGGCATCAAAAAGAGAGATTTAAAGCAAACAATTGTACGGTATGTAAAAAATAGTATAGAGTTTGCCACCAAATCTATCCGGAATATAGACATAAAGAAGATGAAAATACATATCAAAAGAGAGATGCATTATGCACGCTCTTAAAGGCTAGTAATTGCGTGTGGTATAAGGGAGCTTTGAGGCAGCGTTGTTAAAGGGACACTAAAATTTAAAGGGCCGTTAATACAAAATGCAAGTTTGTTTCTATAAAAAGACTACTTTGTGCAGTAAAAATGATGCCAATCTTATTGCGAAGATGAAACAAAGTATCTAAATAATTAATAAAACAGATGCAGCAGTGGCGGCTCACCAGCCATTTTCTGGCAATGTCTCAATGACGTCACAGGATCTTGTTTCCGCTATTGGCGGCGGCCAACCAAGGCCACCACCAAGAAACATCTTTGCGATTGTAGTGGGACCTCTACAATTCGTTAAATTTGAATGCTAACTTGCAATCATGTGGAGAATAATGCATTCCTTGATGTTGGG
This sequence comes from Haemaphysalis longicornis, assembly GCF_048455015.1. Lineage (NCBI taxonomy): Eukaryota > Metazoa > Arthropoda > Arachnida > Ixodida > Ixodidae > Haemaphysalis > Haemaphysalis longicornis. Next base: position 22,990,809 of record NW_027526460.1, on the reverse strand, counting down.
AAAAACAACTCCGACGACGCCACAATTGCAGCAGATGAATTGACACGTCACCCACCCGGATCAACTTGCAACGGCGGGGGTCGAAGGTGGGGCGCCACTCCCTCGTCTTCGCCCAAACATCGTGTCACCGTCGCGTCAAGCGGCGACACCGTCTAATTGTCCCATGATCCACCGACGCATTTCATGATCCACCGAAGCAAGCATCGACACGACAAAGCCAGGGTGGAAGGAAGGGTGGAACTCACAGACACGGCCAAGGTACCGCCGACACCATCGTGGCTGAGCACGTGTTGCTTCCGTAAGTTGAACAAATCGCTCCGAGAGGCGGGACGAAGGAGGACCAGAGGAAAGAATCCTCCTGGGCGGGACCCGAGGGGGAGTTGTCACTTGTGGAACAGGCGATGGGCAGAAGGCTATAGGGCAGCAGGGGCAGAGCCCGTGGTCCAGCCGTCAACCATTTTCAGCCATTCAAACTGATCTTGAAAGAAACCCAGCCAGACTGATACCTGGCGGGTGGAATCGAAGAGCCTGTAATACGTTCGCGACAGCCTTTGAACGCACTAGGCTGACTGTTAACTGCGGTGAAAAAAGCTTTAGGCAATGTGTGCATTTCTTGTACTGTCACGAGAACCTCTGTTTATTTTAAGGCCCATTATTTTATGCACGACAAAAGAGTCACGCTCTCTGATATTTCTCGTTTTACCTCGATTTCCTTACTCTTCACTTACCTGTAACTTTTACAAAACTTTACCTGTTTCCAACATGTTCTATTTATAAAATACCGTTGTTATCTGCTTATATAACCATGAAAGACACTAACTCTGAGAGTGTCCTTTAATAGTACTAGAAATAAGTACATTTGTGTAAAACCTATGTGTGTGTCGGATATGAGCAGCACCTATCGGCAATCCGCCTACCGCGAAGGGAAGCTGCTCCTTCGTGCGTGGCAGAACAATTGCTCCGAAGAATGCTCAACATTTCATCGAATCAGCTGGCATGCCATTCCAGGGCCGCAGCCTGCCTTCATCACACCAATCCAGCAGAGTTCCCTTCATCAGCATGCCCTCTATGCGGGGAGCACGCCTCACTAAGTCATTCCGCATGGGAATGGCCCCAGGTCTCCTTCCCTCTAATCACCAGCAGCTAGAAGTGGAGGGAGGCGTTGGGTAGCTCTGACTGGTCAATACAACAAGCCCTGGGGAAAAGAGCCCCGAAGTCACCACCAGTTTTCGGCCGGTAGCCACCGCGCTTCCCTGAACACTTGCGTAAATAAAGTCTCTCTCTCTCTCTCTCTCTCTCTCTCTCTCTCTCTCTCTCTCTCTCTCTCTCTCTCTCTCTCTCTCTCTCTCTCTCTCTCTCTCTCTCTCTCTCTCTCTCTCTCTTTGTCCGTCACGCACATGCAGAATTGGTGGAGCCAGACATGCCTCGAGTGATGTGATCAGAATAATAAAAGAAGGAGGAGAAAAGCGAACGGAACGGCAGGCAGGGCGACAGGGAAGGGGTGTTTAGGAAATGAGAACGAGGGCAGGCGAAAAGAAGGGGAAAGGAGCGCACCCGCGCACACGATCTGGAATATTTTTGGAAACTAAGTGTCGTTCAGCAAAAAATTGAAGGACTTTTGTCGCATTCTGCGAAGTGGATACTAGGGATCGACGTCTTAAGATGGTCTGCACAATGAACGGTTGATTGTTCAGTGCTCGGTGGCGAGCACACGTCTTTCTGAAGAATATTAAGGGAAGCGAAAGAGCACAAACTCGATTGTCTCTTCAACTACGCAGACTTAGCAATGGGCGCTACTGGGCATCCCGATGAGGAAGGAGTAGGTTTACGTTAAGGCCACTCCCAACCGAATTCTAGAAAATAAAGTAGAGTGTGATCGATACAGCCCACACGGAAGACGGCGCTGGAGAAGGGGGTCCTGATTGTAGAGGCGTGGCTGCACAAAGTCAGGTGTATTTCATTGACTAATGGTAGCCCTACGCGCGAAATGACGAAGCATCCTAGCGGCATCGGTCCTTGTGAGGGGAAGCAAGATGGTGCTGTTACTGTCGTAGCCTGCCCAGGCAGCTGAATCAAACAAAACATTGCCGGTGATTCCCCAGTGACTTCGCAGCCAGTAAAATAAATATTATGGCGCTTTGTGACGGCCTGATGAAATTACTATCGTATTTCTGTCCCCAGTTGGTGGAAGGAACCGTAGAGCAGGGCTGCTCGCATTCTTTGAAGGTCGCTTTTAGTATAAAAAACAACGAGCCACTTTCGGGGAGCAGCTTCAATAGAGAGTTTTAGCTGACCGTTTCTGACGGTCCGCTCCGCTCCGATAGCAAGCGGGAGCGCCATTTCGCATGCGTGGAACGCTAGTGCGCTACCGGCGATACCGGAGCGGGGCCCCGCTCCACTAACCGGGGCCTCTTAGCGGACCGTCGCGGCAGCTTACGCTACCGGGCGGAATTTTAACATGGCTGCCCCCGCAATGCGAGCGCGCTCCGGCGAACTTCGTTTCTTCAGTTGAAACACGACCGACGAAGCTGCGAAAGCGCTTCCGAATAGGCAGTGGTGCCACACACCTCAAAGATCTTTAGAACGGAAGCGAAAAACGTCGACCGAAGTGCGGGGCTGCTTCTATGCAGCGCGAGAAAGACAGCCTTGGCTTGGCTATTCCAAAGTTTATCGGCTTGTTTACTGATATTTAGAAAAAATATACCATGTCAGTGACTACATAATACAAAAAAAAAGGTTACATGAGGGCAAGAAACACGTTTATTTTGCTTTGTTTGGGTGACCAAATACAAATTCTTATGTTTCCTTTAGGTTCAAGTTTTGGTTTACAGGCGCACGCGAAACGACCAGTCACGCGAATCATTCCCCGTCGAGGGAGATACGGTTATCGCTTAGCTAAAAGCCTTTCGGCTGCTGACGCTCCGGTTGTGCTGAGCGGGACGTCGGGAGCATCGCGGAGCGTCAAAAACGGTCAGCTAAAACTCTCTAATAGCGAGTTTTAGCTGACCGTTTTTCGCGGTCCGCTCCGCTGTGATTGCAAGCGGGAGCGCCATTGCGCATGCGTGGCGCGCTTGGCCGCGAACGGCATTGGCTCCGGTTGCGCTGAGCGTGCCACCGATACCGGAGCGGACCGTCGAAAACGGTTTGCTAAGTCTCTAATAACGTGTTCACGACTCGAGCCCCGCGGATGGCTGCAAGTTCAGTAGGCATGGGAAGCACGGAATGGGATCGAATTGTGGTTAATTCTGATAGTATAACCGCCGCACCTGCCGAGCCCGAGAGCACTACAGAACCATCTTCGTACATAGGTCTCCGGTCATTGTGCCGCTCATGCAGCAACTTCACGGAAAGCTTTTCACGGCCAGTGGCTGCAAGTCGGCCTTCTTCCCGATTCCCGGAACCTGAAGACGAATCTTGCGGGATGCCAGTCACCACAACGGTGAGCACGGTGTTATCGCAGGCGTGCACTACGTCGTTACTTCAGCCCTGTTCTCTGCGTGGTCGACTTCGGCGGTGCTGCGCAAATTGGTGACATGGTAGCCTCGTGAGGAGCCTGATGTGCAGGCGTAGCGTCTCAGTGGCCACATAGTGTCTATAGGGTGGTCTTGAGCAATACAAATCGTTTCCACTGTTGACGAACACCGCGGCAAACCAGGATTTGGGCCGAGAGCCTACGCTTGAATTCTGTAGATAATAATAGAAATACAGTTCTGAGTTAAAAAGAGGGTAGTAAAAAATGGTCGTGCATATTTCCAACTTCGCGAAAACCAGAACATGTAAAATCGCATTCTAAAAATGACCGGGCCACCAACGCACAAGAAGGGCCTGAAAGACACGGAAAGAAGGAAAGAAGGATGTAGAAGAAAGGCAGGAAAGTTAACCTGGCTAGAGCCCAGTTTGTTATCCTGCACGTGGGAAAGGGAACATAGGCAAAAAAGAGAAAGGAAAAAATGAAGAAAAATTGTAGCAGACAGGTACGCCCAGCGCTGAAGCACTAAACGTTCAAGTTCAGTGATTGCCACTGGAGGCTTTCAGTCTATAATGTAGAGTTTAAACACAAGAACATAAAAAGTATCCTGCTCTTAAAGACGAACCATAGCAGGCAAACCTACTGCTCTCACTCGAAGCAGTTGCTTGCCCCTTGAACTCGCGGGGCCCCGCAGTTTGAATGAATAGGAGGCTGCTTTGCATACAGTCCCGCCAGTCAGTCGCAGGGCCCGAAGACACGACAAAGGAGTGTTCAGCATATGCGCGTGATGACAGCTTGGACATTAGGCTTTGTTCTGCCGTTCACTCCTAATGAGATACCCAAACACGGAGAAAGGGTGCAAGAATGAAATGACGCTGGAGCTGAGTATAGTGATTCAGTATAGCGGATGAAGAACGGTGGCGTTCCTAACTAAATGTTCGCGGGGGTTGCAAGTTATATACACAGATTTTGCCTCAAATGTACCTGCAGTTTTCTTTGCGCTAAACAATGGGAAGATGCATGACAAGCGACAGCGGCTCAGGAGTTTCGTACGCCCATGTCTATATAAACCACTTGGTTTTCAAAGCCTCTGAGCGACGCCGTTACGGTACGCTGTCAAGCTCTACTTGGGCCCGTGATCTCGCTGCGCCGCCTGATTCCGGCAGTCACTTGACGTCGAAGCGTCACAGCGAGTGAGCTACGACGATAAGGCGAGCCCATAAAGTGCTCTTCACATAAAACATATTTAAGTTTAAATGAGAATTTAATCTAGCACTCCAGAGTGCGAGTCCAGCGCCCAACAAGAATCAAACAGCGCTCGTGCTCAGGTGGCCCTTTTTATGATCGACGCGTAAAAACAAGAATACTGGCGTGTGGATATTTTGGTGCACCCCATGGTAGTTCAAATTAGTACGTAACCCTAGACTACAGTGCACTTCGGAGCACGCCTGTTGCTTCGGAACGCGAAATTCCAGTTTGATTTCAGACTCAAAATGAAGCTACAGGGTTAAGTAAACTAAAGAGAAGAAAAACTTAGCAGTGGCTTAGCTCGGCAATGCCAGGATATACGTAGCGTTAGCTAAGGTTCAACTGGTTATTTTTAGCTTCCCTGGCTGTCTAGGATTAGCGTGATTATCATGCTTACTGCTGCTTCAGTGACACCCACCCGGTATACGCATTATGTATATTTATCCGGCCAGGGCTTCTTGCCTCTCTCTCATTAAAGCCAATCAATCAGTCAATCAAGCGGCTCCGACGCAGCGTCACCAATCGCCCCAGAGCTAAGCTGGTTCCACAGGCGCACTCCGGTGTTGCTGCGACGCACGAGCCATCGGTTCCACACCCGGCCATCCCTCGCGTGACCATCAAGTGGACCGAGCGGAACGGAGTGCGGAACGGAGGTCGGCGAAGACGCTGGGCGCGTGGGTTCTGTGTGAGAGACGCCGGGCAACGAGCAACGTTCTGTGCGCCGTGTGACGACATCGCTCCTCGCGCATGCTGAGCACGGCTCTCCAGGAGCCACGCGAAACTGCTCAACCTCGGCCAGTGTAGCTCACGCGCTACAAAATCTTTTCGAACATAGTTGCACAGGACGCGTCCTCGGAAGAGCCTTCGGATAATGCTGCTCAAAAAAACATCCCAACGCAGGCCGCTTGCAGGTGTTGACAACCGGCAGCGTACGCGCTCACGCAGCGTCGGCGATAGGGCAGCGCGCTTTCCTCTCAGCACTTTTAAATTCCGATAATGCATGTTGCCGTCACTGTTTTGTGATTAGCTTTCCCGGCGAAAAACCGTGCCTGCAGTGGTGCGGCCATCGAGCGAGACTCCTTAAGCTTCTCGAGATGCCCTGCGCATCCCGCAGCGTCCTGCACTAGCCCGAGCACGTGTCCTGTCGCCTTAACTGGGTCTTAAGGGCGGACGCAGCCTGATCGGTGCGCGCAATTACGGGCCAGGTTTATACACGGCTTTCACGCCGTCGAAAACAAAGAACGCTGCGAGGCCTTGCGCAGTTCCTAATGGTTTAGGGGGACGCGACAAAGACAAAACCCTGTGCTTAGCTAATTTATAATCTAAAAGCTGGCTGAGTGATTAAGAAGGTTTACACGGTTTGTGTTTCTCAGCATTTTATAGGTGCGCTTAACATGGGGTGGATGCGTAATTACTGCGTGGTCTACGCTGACTAATATACACGAAAAAGAAAAGGGGAAAGCCGCACGTCGTATAACAGAAATGCAAGCTTCGGCTGCTGTGTTTCAGTTGCACTGCTATTGTCTTGTTTTGGTATTGCGGAGGCCTCGGAGGCCTCTAGCAATCTAAGGTATTGCGGAGGCCTCTAACAATCTAACAAACAGCGCTGTGATGCCCGAGACTTAAGGGTAGTGTGGACGTGACGTAGCGCTTTAGCTGGGATGATTGGACGAGACAGTGTGCAAACACAGCAAGGAAGACCATTAAAGAAACAGAACAGACCAAACACTACCAACAACTAAATATAAATAAAAGAAAAATTAAGCTTGGTAATAATAATGAGAATCGTCAACGAGGATGCGGAGCTCACTGACGGAGGGCATTAGCGGTGGCATGTGCATATTCAATTATTGACTCCAGTTACTTCGCTTACTTTGATTGTTTTCGAGATTTAGTTTGCCGAAATCAATGGTAAACACTTTGCGAACGAAACCACTAAGCACCTACAACAGAGAGAGAGAGAGAGAGAGAGAGAGAGAGAGAGAGAGAGAGAGAGAGAGAGAGAGAGAGAGAGAGAGAGAGAGAGAGAGAGAGAGAGAGAGAGAGAGAGAGAGAGAGGAGAGAGAGAGAGAGAGAGAGAGAGAGAGAGAGAGAGAGAGAGAGAGAGTAATAAATTTTCATTTGTCGAGCCGAGGCTCATGCCACGGGCCTCATCTCATGAAGGCATCCCTAGTCCAGGATATCTTTACTTCGACTGGCTTTGGCTTTGGATTCCTTGGCATTGACTGGCTTGGCTTTGACTTTGCAAGAGAGTACTTTGAGGAGTTTTGATTACATTGTGTTTGTATGTTCGTATGCCGGCGGGGTGGCAGGTGCGGTCCCGCAGGAACGCGGAGACGAATTGGTAAGCGCGGTGTCCGCAAAAAAACAAAAAAAGGTTATCGAGGATGGCTTGGTGCGTAACGTTGTCGAAGGCCCCTTTGGCATCGAGGGTGAGGAGTGTTTTGGGGGTGTCACGGGTGAAGTGGCCGAGAAGCTGTTCTTTTATTTGTATAAGGACGTCTTGGGTGGAGAGATGTTGGCGGAAACCGAACATGGTAAAGGGGTACAGGTTACGGTCTTCCAGGTAGGTGGCGAGGCGCTGGTGAACTAGGGGTTCATAGATCTTGCCGAGGCAGGAGGTGAGGGCGATGGGTCGGAGGGTGGTGGCGGAGACGGGTTTGTTGGGCTCGGGTCTGAGTGGCGCCACTGTGAGGGGCACGTGCCGGCTTCCCAGTGGCTGTTGTAATAAGTGAGGAGGTCTTCAAGGGTGTCGCCCTGGAGGTTGCGGACAGTTCTATAGGTAATGTGGTCTCTGCCGGGGGTGGTGTTGCGGGTGAGGCGGGTAAGCATGTCGTGGAATTCGGTCATGGTGAAGGGGAGGTCCATGTCGGCGTTGAAGGGGGTGGGGGGGGGGGGGGGGGGGGGTCCGGTGTATTGAAGGTTCGGGACAGGGGGATGGGAGACCGGATCACCAAAGAGATGCAGTATTGGCAAGTATTGGCAAAAAACAGAACAGGGCGCAGCAAACATTGAAGACGGTGAGACTATCAACTGTTCCGTTCAGAAGGTTGACTAACATTAGAGGGGAAAGGGGGCGGGGAGGTGGATGAACCCACCACTCCTGGATGACAGGAGCAGGCTGGACATGACAGCGCTGTGATTTTGGCATGACAGCGCTGAAGCTGTTTAGAAAATCGTAATTCGTTTGTCTGCAGCTAAAAATACAAAAAAAATGTATAGTGCCCTTGAGAACGTGCCTCACAATGACCGACGGGCAGTTAAGGAAACCAAGAGAATGCCGAGCGCTCGTGTGTGCGTGCCACGCGGCGACCTCCGAGCGTCCCCGGCGCACGTTTTTCAAGCCAAGCACACCCCCTTAGGGAGCTTAGCCCAGATTGGTCAAAAGAGAAACTCCAACGTTCTACGTAATCATGGCAACACTTGCTCGGAACGAGAAAGACTTTACGGTAGCTCACACTTATAGCAACAATTATGGAATAATGGTCGGAGCGGCACCGAAGAAGAAGCAAACTGGCTGCAATCATGGACTTAAACCGTCGTGATGGTCGTGAAGGTTGCGCACAGCTTCGCCACCTTCAAGTCTTACGCGTTAGTGTGAGCTTCCCAGCATTTTTGTCCGTACCGCTGGTGTTTGCGGCTAACCGAGAGAGGGGAGAGCCGGAATATCCTATCGCAAGCTACATTACAATCATTTAGCCCTGAAGCAGTGGTCGAATCGCTTCAATTACGGGAAAAATGCAGTCCGGTGAAAGTAACCGGCAAATAGGGGCTGAAATTGAGAGGGAAGAAACCCGTGATGCTGAAACGCATTGTAAGCGCTCGCTGCGGGGTTGACGCTTAATTTGTCACCTTTCGGTAAAATGACGTATCACAGCAGGGGGAGGCTGTTTTACTTCCGGAAGGTCAGTCCTGGGCAAAGCCTTAAGTTTGGACGCGCCATCTCTGGCTAGAAAGTTCCTTTGCATAAGCTTCAGTGAAGATCGTTTCCCCGAAGTCCGGTGTCGATCAGGAATCCAATCGCCCGGGCTCCGGTTGATTTGGCAGGAGGCTGGCTGGGTGATGGTGTTGAAGTTCTTGGAGGCGGCGGTCCAATTGACGAACTCAAGGCGTTGGGGTTGATTAAATGAGACGAATGGTTTATATGCAGCTATTTACAGTGGGAAAACTGGGTACATGAATAATAAAGGAAAAACTGCAAACTTCAGCTAGACGCTAGCTCCGAGTGCGCACAAATCACTCGAGCTCCTCAACTTCGCCTAACTCTTCCTATTCTCGGAGCGTACACAAACCGCTCGAGAAACGACGGCCGAGACTCTGTCTCGCCGCAAGATCCGTCTAGTTGCCCGGTGCGGCGCTGCACCCTGAACCTCCGACGCGATCTTAACCTCGACTAGGGGGCTCCCAAATCCCAACCTAGCGTTAACGGTCGAGACTCCTTGTCTCGCCGGGAACTGCCAGCTCAGCGCTCAGACGAGAACGATTTCCAACGGCCAAGTTGGGTCTTATATAACCTCGAGATCACACTCTCTCGGGAACGCCCCTGTAGCGTTCGTACACGCGTATGGGCGTGCCCAAATACACGTAGACAGCTGTCACTCAGCACGCCACGGAATATTCATTGAGGCGCCGCCACCTTCGGGTCAACGGCACGCTCGTAGACAGCAAGTTCGAGCGACCCCGCGGGGCGAAAACGAAAGACGGCGACAGTGCGTCATGCTGACCCGGGCGCGACAACAATAGAGACACGCCGGTAATCCCAGCGAGTCCGGCAGGCGTTCCTGGAATCCGGCGCCGCCGTCTGCCCTCTCAATGGGGGATTATCCTTGAGGAATGCGAAGGGCCAGACAATCCGTCTCCCGCGCACGCCGCGACGAATTAGCGGTGGCTGCAGCGCAGTGTCGACAGTGCTACGTCGCCAGACAGAGCGGCGCGTTCTCACGCGCAGCCCGGGCACCTGGCCGCTACTCATAAGTGGACCTTACAACTCCCCCCTTTAAGAGGGTTACTGGGCCTCTTGGTTCAGTCAATCCGAAAAGAATTTAAAAGGGCCACTCGTTTCAACTCTCCTTCCGCAATAACAGCGGGATAAACAAACAAACAAACAAAAAACACGTGGAAGGAGCTAGGTATAACCACAAATGAGCCCCCTTCTATTTCTCCAGCTGATCCAACTCCCTCTAGCCTAAACTACAGACGCAACCTATTCACTAGCCGTCAACAGGGGCAGAATACTCTAGCAAACCGGAAACACACACACAAAAAAAAAAATGCTAACAACACTAAGTGCGAGTAAAAAGAAATTGGGTCGTGTCTCCGGAGCGCGTAAACGCCACCAACAACGGGACAACTCAAGCTATAACACTGATGCGCGCTATAACCGCAAACGCGCACAATCATTCCGGCACTCGAAAACAAGAACAAAAGGAATAAGAACTGGTAAAGAACGCGGGCAACTTTGCAGTCAACAAAAATAAAACGTTAAGAAAGTTTGCATTGCCACTATGCGCACGCGCGCCAATGTTCTCCGTGACGGCGTAGCATGATAACGTTCCTTCAAGAATGTCCAGCTGTGCTTTCGCTCACTTGCGGTGCACAGAAAGTTCAGTTCGGTGCGCGGATCGATCAATTCGGTGCACGGATCGAGCACCCGAGGCATTTCGTCGCGCACAACCACGGCACACACACACACACACCACCAACGAAAAAGGACGGGTGAACGGGAACGTTCACGTCCGTCGTGGCGGTGTTAAGGCTCGGAGGCAATTCAATACTAGCCTCCCCAAACAACAATCTGAAAGCAGGGGAGTGCATTCGCGTACTTCCCGCCCCCTCTGCAGATGATCCAGACCGCGTAGCGTTGCAATGTCAACGCAAGTCTCGACAATTTAGCCCCATGAGGCGAACACAACTTCGGGGAAGACGGAGTGGTATCGCAAAATGCGACTTCGCTTCCTGTCCCATAGGCCAAGTGGCCATGCCTCTCCAATGCCCCAACGTAAGGCAATACTGCGCGCTGGCCGCGTGAGCGCAGGGTTGATGCTGGAGCGTAATGGCGGCCCGCGAACGCGACGACCTTCTCGGGATCATTCTTTCCCTTACGCACAGACTGGCCCACAACAACAACCTCACAAGCACCTGTCACTACCAAAAACCGCTCGTGCACGCTAGGTGCATTCTGAGCAGCGGCCTGACAAAGACAGTTTTTCGGCTGCCCCAGCACGCACTCATCCTGGCACAACTCAGAACTAGGGCCTGTGACACACTGCCAGGTCGCAGAGCTTAGTGCGTCAACCCATCCAGCGCGGCTCCCGACTAAATCTCGGTAATGGCCGCAACCACCACCAAAGCTACGAAGCTCTATCTCAGACACCGGTTTCGCGAGATCACCGATTGCGCCTCGTTCCTCTGTTTCAACTGTAGCTGCCTCCTCACATGGTTTTTCCCTCTCCTTCACAACCTCCTCGGGAGCTCTCATTCTTAGTTTCGCAGTCTCCACGCCTGCGTTTTCATGTTCTCCATCGGCCTCCTCGGTTACACTCTCACCCTCTAGACTACCAAACCCACGCGACATCTCCGTATCGTTCCTACCCTCGTCAAACGCCCCGAGCTCCTCATTCTCCGTCTTCTCGCGTTCTCTCTCACTTCCTCTTCCGTTTGCTACATGTGCAACCCAGCCTACCTTCTCAAGTCCCTTATCCGCCTTCTTTTCCTCAGCCCGATCGTCAGCTCCGTCTCTTTTTCGCTCCGTCTCATCACATGCTTGCTCGTCTTCTCTATCCCTTCTCCTCTGGGCGAGCGCCTGAACGCCCGACACGGCGTTCACTTTCTCGTGAAACTTTCGAGCGGAATTTAGAGCGCGGCGGGCCCCGAGACTTTCCTGCGCGACTCCAGTCTCCTCCGGTCCACTGATTAGAGTTTGGGTACTGCCCGTGCCAGCAAGTTCCGCATGCATTAGCGCAGTGTCCGGCGCAAAAGCAGCTGGCGGCTCTACACTCGCAACAACGGGGCTACCCCTTGACTCTGCTCCTATACCGGACGCGCTCGTCTTCTTTTCCATGCAGCTGTTCACGGCGAAGCCGCTCGCTTCCCGTGCGCAGCCACGGCCGCTTATCTCGTCCTCGCGCGGCTTCAAATTGAAAAACGGGCTGCACCCATCCAACTTTGCTGTCAGCGCGTAACTGGGCCTGTTCGAAGGGTTCTGTCTCATGCGCTGCAGCTCCATTCCCAAACTTTGCCTGCGAGGCTGCTCGTCATGTTCGAGCATCACTTCATTACACCGCTCTACGGTATCACTGGCCGCGCCTACCTCGTCGCTCCTCATCCCAATGTCCATCTCCGCGCGTTCGACATCGGCGGAAATGCTAGCCTCGTGTAGGGAGTCACGGCTGCTTGTTTTGTCATCGCAATGTACAACCTCCAAACACTGGCCTGAACCATTCAACTTCGCTGTTGCTATACAACTAGCTGGGTCTGTGCCCCATTGTTTCTGCTCGCGGGTGTCCGAGCGCAAGGGCGTCTGCCTTCTCCGCTCCAGCTCCAACTCATACCTTCGCAACCGCTCTTCAGATTCGAGCTTCAGCTTTTCCATGCGCTCTTTAAATTCTTGCGCGGCTTTTCTCTTTCGTTCTTCGAATTCACGCGCTCTTTTCTCTTCTCGCTCTGCCGCTTCGCGCTCTGCTTTCTCCTTTCGCTCTTGAAACTCCAATTCCATTCGCCTAATAATCATTATTTCGGACTCCACTTGGACCACCCCTCCTGCCGCCATGTTCGCCAGCATGCTCCGCGTGACTACCATGCAACTCAAGACAGCCTACACCGCCACAACGAAGCGCAAGAAATCCCACTCACCCGCACCTTCGGTGGTCGGCTGCCGCGTCGCCGGCTCCGTGCGCTGGCTTGGCTCTGCCGCTCCACTCCGCGCGGAGCTCGGCTGGTGCCGATGAAGACGGGCTTGCGTCCGCTTGCTGCCCTTGGCTGTGGCCTGGTGTTCTCTTCTGCCAAATCCTGTCGGCTGCGCCAGTGAAGATCGTTTCCCCGAAGTCCGGTGTCGATCAGGAATCCAATCGCCCGGGCTCCGGTTGATTTGGCAGGAGGCTGGCTGGGTGATGATGTTGAAGTTCTTGGAGGCGGCGGTCCAATTGACGAACTCAAGGCGTTGGGGTTGATTAAATGAGACGAATGGTTTATATGCAGCTATTTACAGTGGGAAAACTGGGTACATGAATAATAAAGGAAAAACTGCAAACTTCAGCTAGACGCTAGCTCCGAGTGCGCACAAATCACTCGAGCTCCTCAACTTCGCCTAACTCTTCCTATTCTCGGAGCGTACACAAACCGCTCGAGAAACGACGGCCGAGACTCTGTCTCGCCGCAAGATCCGTCTAGTTGCCCGGTGCGGCGCTGCACCCTGAACCTCCGACGCGATCTTAACCTCGACTAGGGGGCTCCTAAATCCCAACCTAGCGTTAACGGTCGAGACTCCTTGTCTCGCCGGGAACTGCCAGCTCAGCGCTCAGACGAGAACGATTTCCAACGGCCAAGTTGGGTCTTATATAACCTCGAGATCACACTCTCTCGGGAACGCCCCTGTAGCGTTCGTACACGCGTATGGGCGTGCCCAAATACACGTAGACAGCTGTCACTCAGCACGCCACGGAATATTCATTGAGGCGCCGCCACCTTCGGGTCAACGGCACGCTCGTAGACAGCAAGTTCGAGCGACCCCGCGGGGCGAAAACGAAAGACGGCGACAGTGCGTCATGCTGACCCGGGCGCGACAACAATAGAGACACGCCGGTAATCCCAGCGAGTCCGGCAGGCGTTCCTGGAATCCGGCGCCGCCGTCTGCCCTCTCAATGGGGGATTATCCTTGAGGAATGCGAAGGGCCAGACAATCCGTCTCCCGCGCACGCCGCGACGAATTAGCGGTGGCTGCAGCGCAGTGTCGACAGTGCTACGTCGCCAGACAGAGCGGCGCGTTCTCACGCGCAGCCCGGGCACCTGGCCGCTACTCATAAGTGGACCTTACAAGCTTCATTGAGCTAAAAGGAAAAGGTGGAAGAGTGGCTAAACGCTGCGAGCGGCAATGATGGTTCGCTGCCAATATGCTTCCGGAAACCGTCGGTTAGATGGGCGTGATAGAGGTGCCTAACCAGAACGAGGGCGTCCAAAGCATATTCCGGCGTTGGCATTCGGTGGAGTGTTCTCGCAGAAAGTGGTCATTTCAAAGACACTTCATTACTTTTCTTTTAGAAATTCAGAAGGCGGTCATGTCTCGGGTGGAATTGGTATGGCAATTCTGTTGCATATGCGTTGCAATACCGGTTTCATTAGCGTATCGTAGGAGGAAGCAACAAAAACGCTCTGATAATCTCGCCCATGACTGGAGTGTGTCAGAGACATTATTAATGTAATTATTTGTAATATTTTATTCTTTCTGTGCGCCGTAACACCCTTTTCAAGTTGCGTTACCAGCGAGTACATTTCGCCATCCTGCTGAGTTATGCAACTGGCTTGAGCGGAAACGTGAATACCGATTAAATGACAGACTTGTTGCGAAAGTAAGGCTGCACGCCAAGAAACTCTGATATGCGCGGTTTTTCATATATAACGCCGCGACTGAGAAGTAATCGCAGCTCTTTTAAAAGCACCCTGGCGACACGAACGTCGATGTTGCCGCCATCAAGACGCAAAATGGGAAGGAAGTTTGTACGTCTAGCGCTGCTGTTGCGCAATATAGACGCAATCTTTGGTGCTATCACTGACCTTTCTCAGTTATTTGTAATAGTTATTCGGCAGATACCAGAAGAATATAAGAAAAAAAACGAGATATGCTAGCGTTTACGGTAAGGCAAAAAGAGTTTTTGAAAGAACAGCCCTGTCCTGGGGCGTTTGTTTGGCACGAGTTGCGCCAATATTCGAGTGAATGGGCTTTGAATTTGAGCCCTCTCATCTCTAAACATGCACTTTTTTCTGGCCCAGAAGTGTTGCAATACTTTTGGCACAAATAGAGGGGATTTTATCGTTATCGCTTTTCGCGGGCGGCTATTCTTTTACGCTGCCTCAAGTGTACATGGCTTCTCGCTGAGGCTGGAGCGTGGAGGCGTGTGTTCGCGGTTCGCCGATTTGCCCAGACAAATGGTTTGTCTCGAAGGAAAATGCATGCTCTTTGGGTTTGAGAAACATTGGTGGCAGAATCAGCAGGAGTTTGTTGATACTTCTTTTTTGCTTAACTCTGCCCTACACAACTCGATTACTTATTCTTTGGGCAAAAAATTAAAAAAAATAAGAGACGTCGTCAGACGAAGCCATGCTATTTTGGTTTCGAAATCTAAGAAACTTTTATGCATTTCAGTTTTTCTTTTGATTCCAATATTCTTCCCGCTTTTTATCCCTATATCTCATTTCCGTTGGACCCTCCCCAAACAGCACAGTATCTTGCCCAGCCTTCACTCTCTCTCACCCCCCCCCCCCCCCCCTGGCACTTCCTTGTCATTTCTAGCATTGTAAGTCTTTTACACGAATGGCATATGTTGTTTTAACCTTGGGCTGTGCTTTCTTTGAGTGCTCGAACTCCGATATCCCCAGCGCATGCGCGTAGTGCGCTCTGGTCATTTCCCCCCCCCCCCCCCCCACCGCCTTAAGCCGTCCCATCGGCGCCTGTGAACTATCGCGTGCAAAGTCAAATGCTTCGCCGGCGCTCCAAGACTAATGTGCGCTTGCAGTGAGACGACCGATAAAGTCGTAAGTGGGCGCCTGCGCGCTGGTGCTTCGTAAGAAGCCGGGTTACAACAGCGCCTCGTCAAGCTTGGATAAGCAAACAACTTCTTTCGTTTCTTTTGGCTCCAAGAAAGCAGCGTCCGAAAATCCCAACAAACACTGAGGTACTCGGGATGTCTACAGTAATTCACACTATCGACATCAGAACGTGCCAAAGTTCGTGCGGCATGCTTTTAGGCACATTCATTGAAATTGTCGTAAGCCTTTTAAAGAGACCTGAAATAGGGTGGTGAAGGCTATAAGGTATGGAGCTTTCCCTCTTTCCTTGTGCCTCAAAGCGCTGTTGGATTGTACGAGCTGATAAGCCCGAGAAAAACAACCCAGAGACACTTGTCAGGGCGGCGACGAGTTTTGGCTGCTGCGGTGTGTGCCAATTCGAGCGAGGTCCATGTCCACGCCGACGAGCGAGGTCCACGCCGACTTTTTGGGAATTCTCATTGGCAGTGTCCACGCCATAGAGAGGCGACAGCGGTGTTAACGGCATATATGTACCGTGTACCGCGGAAAGTATATTCGCATGCAAGCTAAGTACTGGAGACTGTTTATATATGATATATGCGCATTTGGAGAACACTGACAGAAAGCATGAATGAGATAGGAAGCCGACCGCCGACGGCTCCAAGATAAAAATAAATCAAGATAATATGACGCGATAGCGGCCGACCACGCCGACTTTATGAGAATTCTCATTGGCAGTGTCCACGCCATAGAGAAGCGACGGCGGTGTTAACGGCATATATGTACCGCGGAAAGTATATTCACATGCAAGCTAAGTACTGGAGACTGTTTATATATGATATATGCGCATCTGGATAACACTGACAGAAAGCATGAATGAGATAGAAAGCCGATCGCCGACGGCTCCAAGATAAAAATAAATCAAGATAATATGACGAGTGAAAAGTCTTTATTAATGACGATCAAGACGCAATACAAACATTGCGAAATAAAATCGAGACAAAACATCAACCAATTATTCGACATGAGTTTCTGTCAAATTGCATCGGGGTGCCGTGATAGCCCCCATCTTCTTTTTTTCTGATTCCCGTCTAACAGGAAGGAGATTTCGTCACAAGGACCTAATGGGAGAGCTTTCTTGCATTACACATGGGTGCACAGTGATGCGCGCTTGGGGGTTTCGGCAGCCGGCAATCTTCATTGCGGCTAGCTTCAATCAGCTGGCTATCTTCATTGCTGGGCGGTTACAGCGATTTCGCGTGCGGCTTGTCCACCACAAGGCGGCTGATAACCAGTGGAAAGGGGTTGTGTCGTAGTTGCGGGAAAAGCCTAGAAGACGGCGGATGCACCAGCGGAATCGTTCTGCGCGTGCGCTGTACTCTCACTCGTTCCGCAGCTGCCTACCGTGATGAGGTGCTGACCCATCCACCGGACGGCGCTCCCGCGATGTTAGTAAAAAATTCGGCGGCTGTACATGAGGCGCCGATCAAGAAAATATCTCGAAAATCTTCCGGGGCCTAGAAACAGCTCATCATAACGTGGCCGGCGTATCGCCAAATGTTGCACCTAGGATTGCCGATACGCACATATCTATCTCGCGTCCAAAGGCAAGGCACATGCGGGCGAAAAAATAATAAGACGCAGTTAACAGCACAATTAGAAAGTCTGGCGTAAATCGTCGTCCTGGCTCTCAAGGCAAAACTACAACAATAAAAAAATCCCCGGCCATCTCCACTAACGTGAAACCTGTGGAGAGGTGAAGCACGCAGTGTAAAAGTGTATTCTTGGCACCTTGGCGTTTTTGTCACCGAAAATGAAACCGTTGGAGGTAGAAGTATACGGCTTTGCTGTAAAAGTCTTGTGTCTTTGAAGCACGAAGCATTATAGCGCGAGGCGTAAACGAGTGTACCGGTGTTTTTTTAGTACGCGTTACTTTCTAGCGCGGGGAGGAAACGTGTGTCCTGGTGTTTAAGTACCGTGGCTACATGAGACGATGGTTACGACGACTACATGAGCCGCCAACAGCCCTAGCCCCTAAAGGACTTCGCCCCTAATATTTATTCCGCTATTCAGCAACGTAAACGGCCAGCGGTGATTGCAGTATACTGGTATGAATATTTGGAACGAACTTCCTTCTGCAGTTCGTTTGTCTTTAAATCAAAGTACTTGCAATATTACGGCCTTTCTAAAAGTGTATTCTTTGTCTTCCTTGTTCTGAAATAACACTTGTTTACGTGGTACAGCTCGCTGATCATATTTATATATTACGGCGCAAGCGATAGGAAATATTATTTCATGAATTTCCTTGTTTTGGTTCTTGGCTAGTCAAAGATATTGATCGAGAGCTTTCACATCATCAAGTTTTAACTCGTGATGCCTAATATTCCTGGTTCAATTTCTTGCCATATTTTTTGTGCTGTGCTGCTCAGGCTACCTTTACATTTGCATGTTTTTTCCATGAATTTTTGTATGTGTACCTATATTCCCCTGTCAATTTCTGTGTTTTGAATGGATCGATAACTAGCCAAAAGTTAAGGATGCTGACGTGGTTGTTTGCATTTTGTGCCTGTGAAAGCTGCACAATGAACCATTTCAAGTACAATTTCCGCAATTGAAAAAATGCACACCTTTTACAACCGTTCAAGACATGCACACTTCGAGCTGCAGTTTCATAGCAAAAGAGTAAGCGATTGGCCGGCTTGCTCAAGCAGGAGCTTCAGAAGCACGAAAGACTCGAAGAGGATTTGAGGGGACCTGCCTCTTTTGGATGCCCGGCAGTCAAGGCATGCCCTAAGTCGTTCAAAGTACAGTCACCAGGCAGAACAGCGCTCAAAGTGCTTAACGCTAATATGAAGCCCAAAGGCATTTAAACATGCCCATCGGTGGGAGAAAAAAAAAAGAAAAAAACGCCGCTTTCACAAGTCACCTGGCGCAAATTTTGAAATGCCCACATGCAAGCGCAGCTTTACTTCGTGTGCTTTTTGTTGCATCGCAGGATTCATGTGTAAATACTTCGTTGGCAATACATTGGGCTTCTTGCTTGTATTTGTCATTTTTATTCGCACAGAAAAAAGCTGAGTCTTCGCTTATAAAACGGTTCAGTTTTAAGGTACAGGAGCAATTCCGGGAGGTCAGCTATTTATTGGGGTATAAGGTGCAAGCTTTGGGAATGGTTTTTACTATGTATATGCTTTCTTCTGACATTTTTTTCTCGACTAGTTGTAGTAATTTTTACGGGTAATTTGTGCTTGCTCTCCGTTGCTGTTGGAAATAGCGGGAGGTGAAGCACGCGGAATGTTATGCAAGTTTGTAGCGAGACTATTCTGGTGCGCCTAATTTCCAAATGTGAGTTCTGCGCATTAAAACACGCCTAGCAACACGGATGTATTATGTCGCGATTGCTCCAACCGCAGCAGACAGCTCGGGTAGTGCGGAAAAAGCGTGACTGCTGCGCATCTAGTGCTAGTGGCAGCCACAGTCATTGAATTTCTTACAATATACACTAGAGAGGAATCTGGCGCTAGCGTCTATACGGCTCACATCAAGGCCGTCTGTGTCATCATGGGCCGCCATTACATCATGCACTCGCCTTAGTTTCATCATTGACTTGGATTGAAACGGTTAGTGACGGCAAATCTAAACAAAGTGCCTAAAAAATGCGAATAATAGTGTGCGCCTTGACCTTGACCTACTTGACCTGCTACCACCTTGACCTGCTATTCTGCATCTTCAGGCCAAGGTGGTAGTTACGAACAATGTTAATATTGGGGGGGGGGGGGGGGGTAGGGGGACTCATTAGATTAGAGAATCCTATTTTATTAATTTTACGATTGTTTTAAATAATACGTTGTTTGAACAGTTTGGAAAGTTTTTAGAGCGTGCTTATGAAAACGTCTCATTCGCGGTGAACTGGTGCACCGACCGTCAGCTACAGTTTAACAAGAAAAAAGAAAACGTGGTGTTAAACAGTTGTGGGCGGTGACAAGATAGGACGTATACAGGCGCCCGCATCTGTCGTATCTGGTCTTCGTCGAAGTACGTTTTGTTGATTTTTTTCGTCAGCTACAAATTTCGCGGTGGCATACGCCTCATACGCCTTTCAACTGCGGCATGACCAACGTCAGGTACCATCACGCACTGCCTGCTGCTTAACAGAACACGGCTACCACAGAACAGGGAGGATTTCGGCTTCCTTGTAGCACTTGTAGCTCGTATACGTGTTAATGCATAGTGAAGAAAGCAAATCCTCAAAACCGCATAAGAATCTAATTGTCATGCCAAGCCCAAGCCAAAGCTGCGTGTTTTGCCATAAACCCCCTCGACGACATGGATTACCAGGCGCAGTTTCCTCTCTAGTATACTTACTAAGAACCTCTATTGTCACAGTACCTGCAGCGGAGTGTGGTAGAGTACAAGAAACTGTGGAACTGACTTAGTTAAAGTATCTTTGAACGTGCGGTGCACTTCATAATTTGGGCTTCACTGCGCCTTTCTGACAGGTCCCATGAACGTATGCCACATTTCATAAGGATTGTCAAGAACACAATTTTTAAGGTTACCCACTGCTCATATGTTGCATCGCCTCTTTGCCACCCCCACTGTTCCTTCTCAAGCACCTCAAACTTGGCATTCATAAGTAGCAGGTTTCCAATAGTCGTAGAGATGCTGGAAGAAGGGGGGCTCAATCTAGGGTATCCCTTACTTGGCGGATCAGCCCTGGGGCGGCATGGAACGAACCAAACGGGGCGCAAGCGTGCAACCATTTAGAGGGAAAACGGCCGCTCTCCCTTCCCTCACTCATCTGGCGCTATTCTACTCCGCGTTCGGCATCCATTCCCGCAACGAGGCGACATGAGCAGCGGACGCAGTGTGCAAACTATTCGTGCCCCGAGGGTGCATGCCTGGGTGTGGGTGCGGCGAGCATGGAAGTTTAATCTGGAACGTTTCCGCCCCCGAGTGTCGGAAAAGCCCCGCTTTCTTAGTGAACAATGTGCGCTCGTTAGCTCGCTTTAGAGCTCCGGGCTGCTCATGCCTCGCCTAAATAGTCGGCAGCGAGTAGTTTTCTCAGGCGTCTCTCGCCGGCACGGTGCCATTGGCCATTCACGCCAAGTGTATGCAAAGAACAGAGACGCCAGAAGACTGAGTCCCAATGTACTGTCTATTTATCAAAGCAACGTCTTTTCATTTAGAATGCCATGCCGAAATAGGCATTCGAAATCGAAATAGGCATGAGGGTAGCGAAATTAAATGGATAGGGCTTTCGCATGCGCGGTTCAAAAAAAAAAAAAAAAAAAAAAAAAAAAAAAACTTTTAGAGCACACTCTCTTAATCGCAAGCTACACAAAAATTATAGAAAACATAACAGCTTAAGAGCTATATATGAACGGTTTAGCTGATATATAGGCTCTCTAAAAAATATTTCAATGTTCTGTCTAGTGGCAGTCAATTGCCTGTTCGGAGGTACAAAAAACCCTTTTAACATGGCGTGGCGCCTAGGGGCGCCCAGCCGTTAAACAAAAAAAAAAAACATTGAAACGGTGCCACAATTTTCTGCAATGATATAGGGTGATAAAGTGCGAGAACCTAAGCGGTTCTTCTTTTTCTAGTTTTGTTGTACTTGTTATGCAGGAGCTTTTTTTTGTTTTTTTTTTTTTTTCAAGCGGCGAAAGTAAAGCATCCAGGACAGAACTCCGCCAAACTTTACTGAAGTTTGATTCTGGGGTTTAACGCGCCGACGCAACGCAGGCGATGAGGTGCGCCGTAGTGGAGGGCTCCGGATTAATTTTGACCACCTGGGGATCTTTATCGTGCGCCGAAATCTCGTACACACGGGCGTTTTTGCTTTTCGCCTCCATCAGAAAAGCGGCCGCCGCGGCCGGGAATCGAACCCGCGACCTCGTGCTCAGCAGCGCAACGCCTTAGCCACTGAGCCACCGCGGCGGGTAACTTTACTGAAGTTACAATTGAACCCACGGAAAGAAATTTTATTACGGTTGAGGAACGCCTTCCTTAAATTTGCTATAGAAGAGCTTAATTTCGTTGGCAAAGCTCAAGAAAGGGAATATTCGAAATTCGGAGCACATTCATCAATATATACTACACTTCTTGGGGACTGATATTACAGATGCAAAAGCACAATGACATAAACATACGTCAATAATAATGATGATCTTTTTTCTCGATGAACTGGATACATCTGCGGCCCAGTCCAAGACAAAAAAAGGCTTGTGGGGGCATGATAGGCAGTTACTTGTATCGCTACGGCCGTACACCATGGACGTAGCGATACAAACATGTTCGTTTATAAAGGAAAAGAAAAAAAAAATAAAAGGAGAAAGAAAAAGTGATCACGTCTCCACCTTAACTCCATTTGTATTTTTACATGACTTAATAATATGCCCTTAAGGGTTAGAAAACTTTGTTTCCTCATCTCGAAGCTGGTGTTAGCCCCGGAGAGCGCTGTCTTGTGAGAGCTTTTGCGGCAACCAGTGTATTGCCGCGACTAGAAACGTTTGCGACAAATGAAGAAGAGTGTGATAGGAGAAAGCTTTTCGGAAGCCAAATAGAAAAAGCCACCAGGCCAGCTTTGGCTTTTTCCTAAGAGACCAATCGAACTCATAGCGCTGGAAATGCGTGCCAGCCACAAATACAGGTCAGAAACAACGCACAAACAAGTAATCGTCGCCGATAGCCAACCACGTCTGCGTGTTTGCTGCCAGGAAGTAATCGGTGGTCCAATTAGGTCCGCCAGGAGATGGCAGATGATTCGGATAAAGTAAGAAAACATAATCAATGGAGGGAAAGCAGATCTAGAAAAAGGAATGGAATTAGTGCACGACAGCACGTCCCTCCTGTGTCTGCACTCCACGTTTTCTGGTCTTACTGTCAACGAGAAAGAAGCAGCACGACACAGGTCAGAGCTAGGCGACGAGGAAGTAGAAGAAATAGAGGAGAAGAAGAGTAATAAACGCACACGGCGTAACTCATTTCCGAAACAATTTCCCGACTACTCAGCCTGGTCTCTCAGCAGAGCAACGGCTAACAAAATTACCCCGGATGGCATCCACCAGCCGGCAGCGTCATCAACGGCCACTTGGCGGACGCGCCCGGGCACTTCACCTGAGCCCTTTCACGAGTCCGCTAACGGCGAGCACAGACTGGCCTTACAACTCGTCGTGGAAGCAGCATTAGCGTGCTTTCTAAAGGTGGCGAGGATCAGAAATAGTTTGCAAGGGAAGACACGGGCCGGCACTGATAGCTGCGAGCAACGCTCATTGCTATACGCGATTACCTGCTGGATCGTCTTCTGTTGCTGCTGCTGCTGTTGCCGTTGTCGTTGCTGTTACTGATGAGAATGATCGTGATGATGGTGTGGTTCTTGTTAAGTCGTACGGGAACAGTTGCTGTAGCCAGACAAAATTTACAAATGCCTTCTTGTGCAATTAGTTATGTGCGGGTACTTTGAGCAATAAAAATGTCCGTATGTATACATGTCCCGTGCAGTGAAGACACGCGGGACACGCCCGATTTCGACACGCCCGATGCGTACGTTGCCCTGACGTAGTTTCCCTCCACCTAATCCGCACAGTTCAGGAGCGTCTAAGAATACACCGGAGAACGTTTCTGACGCTTTCGTTTTTGTGTAAGCTTTCATATTTAAATACGGAAGGACAATGGCACGTTCTTCCTGCATGAACGCATTTGAGCCTCAAATATTTCCCCTGCCGCTTCTGCTATGGGCCACCTTTCAGCAGCGGAAACCAGCCGCTTGCTTCCACTAATTCACAACAGACATCGTTAAACTTTCTTTTAGTGAAATGGAGTTCCTTCCGTGTGCTGTGCCTGAGAGCCAAAACTGATACTTCTTCATTTTTCAGGCGTCCGATCACTTTTTGGAACGGGCTAAAGCAGAAGAAATAGCAAAAGTCTCGTAAAAACCTTGTGTTGTAGGTTTTTTCCGTTCGTATTGCGATAGGGCCTCTGTAAGGTGGGAAGGGGAAGCTCCTTGTCTATTTCTGAATGATGCGTGGGGTGTAAACTGCACTTGCTCAGAGTCTTATAATAAGTAGTTCTTCGGGTTTTCTGCGTGGAGGAATGTCAGTGATACAGTCAGACGGTGGGAGTAATTGTTAATAATAGTTCTTACTTCCTTGTTGGAAACGTTAGTGTTGCAGCACACGCACTGAACTCGATTCGTTTTTTTTCCCTTCCTATACAAGCTTATGCCCTCTGTTCTTTCAGCGGGCTACCCAATGTCGATCGCATTGTTATGCACTGTTTTAACTACCAGAAATGAAAGCATTGCTTCTATATTTGCCTCTTGAAATGTGAGCGAGGAGATCCTCAACCCTGTACGTCTCAGTGAATTGACATTACGTTACTTGTACACAAGTTATGGGGATTCATAGGGGAGAGCCGCCGTCAGCGCAAGAAAACGCAGCAGGCCTCATGGGTAAGGGCCACTCGGCAGGGGCGGCGCGGCGGCTTGAATTGTGGCAACAGGTAGCCGCAATTCAGCCTTGCGTTTCTTTAGGCGAGGCTTTAACATTTCGCCGTATACAAGAGAAGCTGTGTGTGAACAGCGAAGCTTTTGTACAAGCCGTAAGTTCGCCGTTGCAGGAAAAATACCAAGAACATGCCGAGCGCTCGTGAGCGGGTGCCTCGCGGCCATGGCTGAGCGTCCTCGGCTCATGCAGCGGCTATAGCAAAAAAAAAAAAAAGAGAACCCCAGCGCTTTCGTCCAGCGCTGCCAACCGCGCATGCAAAAAAAAAAAAAAAAAGAAAGCTCCAGTGCTAACATAAAAGTCGAAAAGCACCCTGCTAGGGAGAGGTCACCGCGGCCGCCGCCCTCTCCAAAAGCCATTATGGATACTGGCATGGCTACGAGTCTGCGAATCCTTTCCCAGACGACTTGGAGACCCCGCCACCGCCGCCTCGAGTCGATAGCGAAGAGCTGGTGGAAGTCTACAACGATGAGGATGACTTTGCACCCACCACTCGCCGCGAAGAAGACGACTACGACCTCTTCGATGCATATGACGACGCTTACTAGCATCGCAGCTGGCCAAATAAACAATGATACTGAAACTTAATTATGTGTGCGGCAACGCTCACCTACAACAACTTCGCCATTCAAGTCTTGCTCGTGAGTGCAAGCTTCTCTGAATTTTTGCTCTGGGTCATTGGTTCTGAACTACGAGGCAAGGATGCAGGTTTGAAATGAGAGTGCTGTAGCTTTAGGTGCGGTGGCTAAAACGCCCAGCGGTATTCTGCAAAAAGGACGATAGTACAACGAAAGAATGACGAAACAACAAGCGGACACTTGTTGTTTCCGCTTGTTGGGTTGCGACACCGTAGGGAAATCCTTGATTGCGCTGCATCCTAGAACCCCGTGGGCTGATGGAGTATGCGTGCCGGCGCTAACAACAACTGTCAACAAAGAGGAATCATACGAAAAGAGTGGACGAGAGACGTACGGCAGGACGACAAGCGTCTTTCGATGGAGGATGCTTTGGTGGTTTTGTCCCAGTTCTAGCGCGCGCTGTATGTGAGCCAATGTGATTTGGGAAGGTAGCCGCCTGAGTTAGCCATGCCGGGCCGAGAGGGATGGGTAATATTGTCAGAGGGGGAAGGTAGAAGATACAATTGAATGGTCGGATATTTCCACAGTACATGAATCTCACTGCTATGACAAGTGGGGGAGGGTCTGTAGAGACGGAATTCAGGGATGGGCTTTTGCTGGTGTCAATAAGGTTTTTCTTTGGGCGTGCCGGGGAATAATGAGGGATAGAGTAAAAATGAAGCACGGGCGCTGTACTGTGTTAGGTCTACGTTCAGTGGACCGCTCATGGTTAACTGCTACCGTAAATAATTTAGTTTCATCGTCTCACGCTTCTGCAAAACGAACTTTACGGAACAGCTATGCAACACAGATTTAAAAAGAAAATGAGCACACAAACGCAATATCGTTTGTCATTAGCCCCATCCCCCGCCACTTCCCTCTCAGAGCTGTAATTATGACCGTTGCTGTATATGAGCAACGTTATGTCTCAGTGTGAGCTTGCTCCTTGACGGCGTAGCGCTATGACTGCGCAACAGTCTACGACGATCCTCCAATTTCTGGCTGAATTATAAGGCGCCATGCAAATTTCCACTTGTTTCGCGGCACTTTCAATTTACTTAATTTTCCTGGTTCCAGATAAACGGAAACGCAGAAGTCCACCCAACACATGTGGGCTCTTCTGGAAATAAGTGCCTCCCCCCCCCACTTCCCTTCAGAGCTTTAAAGAGTCCTACGCAAAGCACTTTTCTGTTTAGCAAAATGTTTATGCCCATTTCTTCCCTGTCCTCATTTTTGTCTTGACCTGTTGGTTCTTTTTCTAAGCAGCAGGATTAAACCACGGCGACGGACAATTGTTTCCCTGTGAAAGAATTGAATTGCCTTTGGGGCAGAGTACCGTTCTGTTTTTTTTTGTGTGTGTGTCCTTCGCTGCCTTCTGTTATTTACCGGAACCAGGACATTACGTCGCCCATGGTCATTGTGAGATTGGATTGCCGATACACGGAGCTTTTCTTCACCTCATTTTGTCAGGAAGAGAGTTATAAAAAAAGATTGTCATCAACCCTGATATGAGGTCTTTTAGGGTACCCCACACGGTAATTCGTTCAAAAGAAAACGACAAGTATAAAAAATGGGAAAAAATCATGTGACAGGAAACAGCAAAAAGGGGCTCTACCACAACTTAGCGTCGTTCTTGCCGCAGACAATAGCCGCCTCCGCAACCTACAATGGGTGATACTTAAAGCGGGACCTGCAGTGCAGCAGGTTCCGCTTACACGACAAAATTTAGGAAACGGGGAAAGTCCTTCGTCAGCAAAAACGTTTTGCGGTCCAAAACAGGGGTCTTAGGATGTGGTTTTTACGGATGCAATTTTATCTTTCATATTTTTTCCAAGAAACTAGGAGTATCTCCAAATTGTGTTCCAAAAGTGTTTTGTCAGCAGCGATAAATACCATCTTGCGCAACATCTTTCCACGCGAACTTCTCCGCGCCAAAGGAGAGCTTCATTTTTAAGAAACGACTGTCATTTATATTATTCAACAACTGTTTTGAATATATTAAAAAAAAACTCGGGGACTTCCTTCAAAAACGAACTAAAAAATTATGACGTCTTAGGACACGTATGATGTTCCACACAGAAACATAGATACGTCAGTTGCTAGTTACAATGAGTGGACCTAGTTTATTTGTTTAAATTTGCTTATTTCATTATCAGATCCCTCTGAATTAGTAAGAACAGCTGCCTTATAATGAGGAAACAAATAATCAAAACGCATGATAAAGGACTTCAGAGAGTATACTAAACACCAATCAAAGTATGGTCGGGAGAGAGAGTGAGAGAAAGAGCGAATAGTCTTTACTACGATATAAAAAGTGGGGTGAAGTTATCAGTTCAGGATTCCATTAGAGACTCCTGCTGCAACGGCCCTTTCTACCAGCCGAAGCAGGGAGCAGTTAGGACTGGTGCTGGACAGCTCCTCCTCCTACGGCTCAAAGGACGGGTTCAGGGTTCTAGTAATCTTAGCGTTTGCCGAACGCTGCCATGCCATGGGGCCGGGGTGGCGCATAATATACACCGAAAGTGTGAAGGCAACAGTAGTCATGACAAAACACGATTACAGATACAAGCAGAAACAAATAAAAGCAAAAAAAAAACATGAATAAATCCCGAACTAAACAGTCCATCCAAGATAAAAAGTAGTATACATGCACACATAATGGGATAGAGGCACATTCATAATTATAGGATGATCACGATGATACATGATAATCTATGGACCTGACGAATGTACACATGATTGCATATACTGAAACAAAAAGTGCAAAGATCGGGGAGAAAAAATTATGAGTGGTCAATGGCATTTATGCGAGACTAAAGCTACAACATTCGCTTTCCTCCGTCTTACCTTTTGTTCGTGCTTCCCTTATGCGCGGAGTGATGAGACAGACACTGAAAGATAGGTTTGAAAGGAATCCCTCCGCAAAGGTGTCGTCAAACGACAATGCCTTTTGTCATTCATTTCGGCTGCACGTATTCTTGGCACAGTCTCAGCGTTTTTTCTTCGAAATTCTTGCACAGGGTGCCTCGCGGGCACACGACGTCTATCAATACTTCTAACTACACAGCTACAGGACGCTAATGCAACCACACAAGCGGCTATCATATCGTGCGATCGCGTTTCCAGTTGACTTCGGGCGATGTGAAACCGCTGACTTTCTCAATATTCACCAAGTGGTGTCAATGAACCATGATATCGGTGCGCTGAGTAGTCCTTACGCAATGCCATCGGGCGGTCCGAAGGTGTCATGGACGTCTCGACTAGCTGACCAGAGCTCATCCCCTGGGTTATTCATTTAAAAGGCAGACAACCCAATTTTGTGGAGTATATGCTTCTTATCTTCCAACATTAGGTAGGCTGCCAAAAGAAGTGCTGGCAACCATGCCAGTTGGGTGCGTGGCAACAGGCTTTCTACTGTACGTGAGGTAACCAGTGGCATTTAAAAACTTGTCCCCAAGTAAAAGAAAAGAAATCAAAACCCCTTCATCTAACGACAAAAAATGTTGAAACGTGAAGCTTTCTTCTGCCACAAATCGAGTCGACACAAGTCGAATCTCGTGAGGGATTCGTTCGTTGTCGTCTGCTCTTGACAGCAGCCGGCGATGCACTGACCGGTGGTCGCGATACAACGGCTAAAAGACCTGCGTCTAGAAGAAGAAGAAGAAGAAGAAGAAGAAGAAGAAGAAGAAGAAGAAGAAGAAGAAGAAGAAAAGAAAAAGGAGAAGAAAAAGGAAAAAAAGGAAAAGAAAAAGAAAATGAGAAAGAGAAAGACAAAGGAAAAGAAAAAGCAAAAGAAAAAGAAAAAGAAAAGGAAACGAAAAAGGAAAAGGAAAAGAAGAAGAAGAAGAAGAAGAAGAAGAAGAAGAAGAAGAAGAAGAAGAAGAAGAAGAAGAAGAAGAAGAAGAAGAAGAAGGAAAAAAGAACAAGAAAAAGAAGAAGAAGAAGAAGAAGAAGAAGAAGAAGAAGAAGAAGAAGAAAAAAAAGAACAAGAAAAAGAAGCAGAAGAAAAAGAAGAAGGAAAAGAAAAATAAGAAGGAAAAGAAGAAGAAGAAGAAGAAGAAGAAGAAGAAGAAGAAGGAGGAGGAGGAGGAGGAGGAGGAGGAGGAGGAGGAGGAGGAAGGCGGAGGAAGGAAAAAGAAGAAATAAGAACATGATGATGGCCTTGAAGTGTTTGCCACGTACCCTTTCGGGGGGATTGGCTTTCGGATTTCGGATTTCGAAGGCACTGGCTTTCGGCAAGAGAAGGCTTCGCATTTCAACCTTCTTTCACTTCACCCGTGATCATCATCATTGTTAGAAAAAAATGGCTATCTCGCAGTGCATTTCGGTGTCAACGGTCGCCATTAAAGAGGTACAGAAAGTTTCGCTTTACAATACAAACTGTTTTGACCGTGTCAGAATGGCGCAATCGTATAGACCCCGGCTTCATAACGCGAGGATTCAGGGTTCGATTCCGCACGCGGGAAGCGTTTTTTTTTTTCTTGTGGGGCTTGTGTAAAGTTGTCATTTCCGCAGCGCGTTATGCCGTGTGCCGGACGCCGACAGTCAGGTATAGAAGGCATCGCTTTAATAATAAAACGGAGTCTTTCCTTTTCTTTTATGCGGTTTTAGTGTCACGTTTAGAAACTACCGCCACGTTTGAGATTTCAAAAAGTTTAGTGCCACATGAAAATTATTTCCACCAATTTATTTGGAAATACTTTGTGGTTACCTCACTATATAAAAAGCTGGCGTTCATATGAGCTAGAGGGCATGCACGCCACAACGATCGCTGGTCTGTCCCTTTAAAGGCGTTGTTTTAACAGCGAGGCTGTTAGGAAATCGTATTTTTTCGCGTCCGCAGTTAGAAATGCCAAAAAATTGCCCAACTGGCGCACGTGAGCGCGGACCTTGCGGCGACCGCCCGGCAACTAACAAAACCAAGATAATGCCCAGCGCTCGTGTGTGCGTGCCTCGCTACGACCGCCCAGCATCCCAGGCGCATGTTTGCAAGCCAAGCATCCCCACTTAGGAAGATTGACTAGGATTCGCAAAAAAAAAAAAAAAAACGGAAAAACTTCATCGTTCACCCTAATTGTTGCAACACTTGCTCGGAAGGACAAAGACACATCATAGCGTACGCGTCTCCAAGGTGACGTCCAATGATTATCACTTCCAAAAAAAATAAAGGAACGTCACACTTACAGTAACAAAGATGCAGCAAAGGTCGTTGCGGCAACTAAGAAGAAACAAATAGTCTGCAATCGTGGACTTAAACCGTCGTGATTATCCGGAAGGTTGCGTAAAGCTTCGCTCCCTTCAAGTATTGCGCTTTACTGTGAGCTTCCTTTTTTTCTATCTGGTACTCGTCGCGAGCAAAGAAAGGCGACACAACGTTCAAACAATAACGTCCTGAAGGGAGTGATCACGTTTCGCACATGCCGCGGGCAACGTTGAATGCGCTCTTAGACGCGCTTGAGAAATCCCCCGGCTAGCGAGTGCGCTTCTGGAGAGAAGCACCCATTAATGAACGCTTATTCGGTTGGAGAGCGGAAACAGTGGCATCGCATTATCCTGCTAGTTTAGGACACGCTTGACTCTCAAAGGTTGATGGCATTTTTAAAGACGATAGTCTTTCTTGGGCTACTTAAACCCATAAATTTTGGTCTGTCTGTATGTCTGTCTGTCCGTCTGTGACTCGATTCAGCCACCCGGCCAAAGCAAAACAATACCTGCGCAATAGTCTTATATAGTCACAGCTAAATCTACCCATCTAAGCCCGGTGTAATGTTCATACTTGTCAACATTGTTGAAGAAGAACAAGACATTACGCCAATATAAGACAACAGATTAATACAGAAGTGATATTTGCACTAATCCTTTATAAAAAATCGTACATGCTTGATTTTCGCAAAATTAAATACTTCATCAATTGCAGAAAAAAAATTCACTCCGCCGTCGCCTGCTGTCGACCGCGCCACTATAGCTACTGGCGCCATTTAAAAAAAAATCAACCGGCAACAGTTACGAAAGGTTCCACTAGATAGGTTCCGCGTTCTTCTTGCAACGCACGTGGAGTAGGGAAACGCGGTTCTATAAACGTTGAAGTAGGGCGCCTCGATTAACGCGCGTCTTCGCCGTACGGCAGCGTTCGCATCGAGACACCCGGTTTGGAGCAGTGGAACGCGGGAAATTTAAAATGATTTAAGCAAACTTTTGACGTCTTCACCTTGGGAGGAGCGCGACGCAAAAGGAACAACACGAGAGGTGAGCGGGAAAGCGAAGGGAGGCATTTACTTCGCAAAAGCCGAAAAAGACTATCGTCTTTTGACGACATTTGCAACGAAAGGAGCAGATACGCGGCTTTTTTGTGCTTGTTTACTCTTCGATGCACCGGGAGTGTTTCCCGTGCCTAGACTCGCATGAGACCATCATTTTCGCAGTTTAATGACATATTACAAAACTAGCAAGATTAATTCACTCGTATTGTTACGCAGTCTACTCACTATTCTTAAGATAAAGTGACCTGGTGAATTGCAGAACGAATGTAGCTGGTGATGCATGAAACATCTAGGTAACGTAGAGGAAGAACATGTTGCTTTTTCGCGGCTGCAGTCGGCCATACTGAGCGTCCGCATTTCACTTGATAATGAACCGTAGTTCCCCGACGTCGTTCCTTGCAATAAACTAGCGCAGCTAGACCACAAAGGTGTCATTAGCCATCGTACTTTCTCGTTCGACGTAGCACATCCCCCGCACCCCCTCCCTCCAACCGCTGAAATAGTCGTCATGTAGAGTCCGATTCCCACGATGAAGAAAATTTTCTTTTCGGGTCCACGAAATCCGCCTGAGTCAGCAGTTTTGAGCTCTATCCTTCGGCGCAACAAGACCACGGATGCTCTATACACGCAAGGTCGTCGTCGTATTTTTTTTTTTTTTTTGCGAAGACTTGCCAGGATTTTGGTCCGCGACTTGCGGGTTGGCAAGGTTCTAGTAGTGCAGTGCGGTGACCAGCTGCGGTGCGACGATGGTATCAGGATTACCCGCGCTCCATATGCGTCTTCGTCTGCTACTTTTACACGAGAGATGATGAAATGCACACCAGCAAAATTTACGCATAACAAAGGATGTATAAACTACGAGAGGACTACAGGTGGTGTTCTGTTTTGCGCCTGATGATGGCAGCTTGTGCATTGAGAAGGTTGAATAGTATGCGGGCTTACGTCAGGAGCAAAATAACGCTTACGAAATGACATGAAATAACGCTTAAGACGTACCTGCTGACCATAACTGTAATTTGAACGTCAAGTTAGCTCAGTGACGAATATATGGGGCTATCGATAGGAATGGTCGACAATCCCCCTCTCTTTTCTGGCAAAGCCTAAGGGTATCCACTCTCCTTCCCACTAGACTAGGCAATCTCTTCGGATGATCCCCTGGGTGGGATCAAAAACAACAGCACCACAAAACGTTCTTCACGAAGGCGTTCACAACATAATCCATGTTTACACGTTGTACAGGTTACAACGTGTACACGCTGTTGACAGGTTGCAACCGTTCTGCATCTGAGTATAGCTTGTAGCCCTTCGAACACCGCTTCCGAGAAGGGCGCAAAGGATCGGCAGGGCAATAAAGCTTGGCCCGAAAGAAATTGCCGCAGCTCTCAGGAGGGCTCAGGCGTGTCCGAGTGGACAGGCGCCAGTCAAGATCAGTGTTCAAGCAGCAGAAAACAATGGTGACCAGCCGAGGCCCACGCGAGGCAAAACATCAACCGTCGTCTCCCAAGAGAAAATGCAAACAGACAGGACGCGCAATCCCCTGCAAAAAGGCGATGTCCCTTGCCGGCCAGGCTGTTTGCCTGAACCCTAAGTATTGACAGGCTGTTATAGTGTCTCGTCCAAGCTGCTTTCCCGGAGTGTCTAGCCTTGCTTCAATTGCTTTCGGTCTGTTACTTTATCCTACAATACCTTAGTGTCGTGCACCGGTTGACGTCCCGCCACAATATTAGGCATACTGAAACAATTTTTAGAGAGCAGTCCGGGCAAGGTGCTAGTTGTGCCGATTTTGAACTTTCAGGCGAATGGCACAGCCAGAGCACGGCATCGACTTTTCTCCGGGATTGCACGCGTTTTCCTATGCGGGTTTCTAACAATCCTTACTTATCGAAATGATATTCAAAATTATTATTTACCGTCGTCACTCAAGTAACACGTGCGAAGAAAAATGAAAATGCGGTGACCCCAGCTAGATGCTTGAAGACGTGGCTTAATGAGCATTTCATGCTGGTTTTATGACCTTCTCTGATTTATTGTCGGAATCCCCTCTTACACTTATCCTCCAATGAGGAACCTGGGGGGCGGGAATGTTCCCATTCGTAAAGGTTAGTAAAGGAATGAAATGGCTTCTAACGAAACCTTGCCTCGACCCTTTTTAAATAACGTTTTTCAAGCGGGTTTAGAAGCGGGTATTTATTACGGGAAGTATTTTGCAAGCACATCTAGGCAGCAATGACAGGCCCAATACAAAGAAATCAATTTATTTATTTCACGTACTTAAAAATGCCAAGGCATTGCACACGGGAGTGGGATAACAATGCAAGGGAGTTGAAATGTCACGGAAAAGCGAAAGAAACAATTCTGGCTGTGAGATAAAAAACAAAGCGAAGTCGCAAAATAAAAAAAAAACATTTTCAACGCAGATATATAGAGATCTGTTCGTAAATACACAATAATCATTCAAGAATACAACGCTTAACTATAAGATAAGGCCAGCATGGACATCTGTTTTATTTTTGTCCCTTTGTACTTGACGGATGGGAAACCAGCGAAAAAAGGTCGCAAAAAGCACGCAGAACTAAGAAAACACAATGCTTGATTACTTACCCGTAATTACTCGCCCGTGATTAATTACCTGTGAAATTACTTACCCGTAATTTTGGATAATTTCGATGAACCGAAGCGCCTAAGATGAATATTAAATTCGCATTAAAAATCACGCACCTTGCCAAACTTATCACGATTCAATTTTTAAGGATGTCACCTTTTTTGCAGTTGCAGAGCTTTAGTGCAATAGCTATGCTCCTCTTGCTACGGCTGTGTCGAAACGAATGCCGCGGCTCTATCCACAAACTCATCGGCTACTGTGGGGTCGCTGCAAGCAGTTTCAATGTCTCACTTCCCCGCATCGGCCGTCCATCACCATCTAAACGACCCCCGTTCCCTCTATACGGGTGGATTAACGCGACGACGTGTACATCCCGTTCAGTGTTCTGCGGGTCCGCCTACGGTACGTCGTCCAACCAACCGAAGCCTCCGTTCAACTTGTTAATCACAGGGGAGATCTTCGAAGATCCCGTCGCTCGCCAAAATCTCCCGATAGCCTTGTACAGGAGGGGAAGTTCCTTCACCGGAAAATCTGCGGGTAGCCATCATGTGTAGTACACCAGCGGATGCCCATGTCTAATAATCTTATGATCCCCCACCCATTTTTTTTCGGCCTCAGTTAAGGGCCCAGGATATCCGCAAACACCTTGCTTTGCCTTTCGTTACCTTGTTTTGGCTCCTCTTAATTTACACTCATGGCAATTTCCAACATTAATGGAGACTCCCGCACCAGTGCCCTACAAATAGTGCATAGGCCTGGGAACCCAGGGTCCTTCACACTTTTTTTCGGGTGTCTGCGGCGCGTGCATGTATCGAGCTTGTCTTCAAATTTTACGCCGCGGAGAAAACGTCTTCTGTAAAAATTAGTATATAGCACCTTTTGTTAACTTTACACGCTCATTTTCAGCTCCAATATGCATCAAAAGCCATTAGGCGCTAGTCTGGGTCGCATTATCGCTGGTATATTGCATTATGTGATACCAACCCTACAATACCAGGTCTCCTGGACAACACTTCTTGAAGAAAGAGGCAGAAAGACAGCGGTAGAAAAAAACATTTAGTTATGAAGCAATGGGGAGTTATTTCTTGAACTTCGCGAAGCCATTCATCAACGCTCGGGAAAATTCCGGTGTTACTCGTTTTGAGTAGTTTTGTAAACAATAGCCACGTCAAACACGAAACATCTTACAGTCGTTGTTAAAAATTCATTGTGGCCACGAGAGAGCCAGCGTCGCAGTAACACATTTGTTTCGTTTATTAGTTATAACACTGTTTCAAGTTCACGTTAAAAATCCCCAGGTGGTCAAAATTAATCCGGAGTCCTCCACTACGACGCGCCTCACCGCTTGTGTAGCATCGGCGCGAAAACCCCCACAATCAGTCAACACTGCTCCTACAAATGGCTTAATGGCTATAAACGCTCTTTAGCGTACATGTGTGATATTGTAAATTGAAATTGCATGCACTGCAACTTCAGTTACCACAATATTACCCAACGGCCCAACAATATTACCCAACAATATTACCCCCTCCCCCCAATTTATAGACGCCCGTGTATTTGAATTCGTCATTCGCGCTGTTATTTTGGGACCCATCAATTTCGCTCTAAACTAACTCTTACTCATTATTAGAAAATACTCTCAGTGATTATTATGCATGTGTATTAGCGGTCAGATGTGGCAGATTTTCGCCTAAGGACACGTGGACGAAAACGGAATATACAGCTTTTTTCGAGACCGTACTTGTGCTTACTTAAAATCAGAAAGCCCACGAAAACATTTTCACTACTCGAAAGTTGGGACGCTTCGGAGCATCATAGAGACTTTATGAGCAAAATGAGGTATATTTCTCTTCAAATATTACATAAACGAAGGTGGCTTCGAAAAATCGGCTTCACAGAACAAAAAAGTCACACAGGCCGAGGGGTGGGGTTCGAAATATCTAGGTCCAATGTAAACAAAAACACATGTCGGCAAGATGTTTTTCTCTTTCTCCGTTACTGTTGGGAGTTGTTAATCTGAGCGCTGCCAAGGAGTGTGCAATTTACGTTTGTTCTGTTCATTTTTTTGTATGAGGCCCTCTACGTTTGTAATACTCGATCACCACACTCGTCACTACAGAAAAGTGCTGCAGATATTTACCTTTCTGGCAATACATTACGGCTCTCGAAACCTTGGTAAAGGCGTCCCTTTATCCGGACACCATGTCAAGATACCAGAAAAAACGCGAACCATTGACCGAAACATGTCGTAAACCCGCAAGAAGTGGAAGTGGACTTAAGGATATCGACAATATGTGACGTCTAGGGAAGGCCATCGTTATCACTGCAGCTCCCTCCAATCGTACCACCCAGTACAGGATGAATAAAAGTACAGAACTGCTGCGGAGCAATTTGGGAGAAAAGATAGAAATCACGCAGGGAAAGTGCGCCGCGAAGTAAGGAGAGACGTTTTGTGTTTACAATTTTTTTGCGCTCGTCAGACAAGCTTGACAGCGGCGGTTTCAGGCAAGCGTTCTATACGAAGGTTTTCAGGGCACTCGTCGTCAATTTTGCCCCGTCACGGATGATGTTATCGTTTTTGTCCTTTCTTGATAATGCTGCCCCACCTACAAAGTGAAGCAATGAAGCTGGACGGCTCTTATTTCTCCTGTTTTGTACGGGAATGTGCCCAAATTGTTACTCTTAGTTTCCGCAATCGTCCGCGTTCGCCTAAATTCATCACCTGAAGATTGTCTCTAACTTATTTGGAGAGGTCATTTCTCAAAACGGTTCAATTTTTTGTAATTCATTGCATAACCCACCTCCTAACCACTCCCTCCCTCCCTCCCTCCCTCCCTCCCTCACTCACTAACTCACTCACTAAAAGCAATCACTAATGTTAGCGCACTTCCTGTCGTCCTGTAAAGGGTACTTTACCTTATAATGAGTGTACATGTGGCAAAGCATGCATAGCTTACAAGCGAGCACCATAGGCGTCGAACGTGCGCCACGAAACCTGCGAATTTTCGCAAACTGAAGCTCGTCTATCCCAGAGCTGCAGCTTATGCCTCGCTGTTTGAGATGCCCATGTAACTCGTTCATAATGGACAAAATGGTGGTGATGGTGCCCTTGATGTGTGGGTACAAGTGGCGGTCGTCCTGTATCTTAAATCACAAAGGCCTTTTCTATTCACCTAGATTAGCTCTTGTCCAGCCCTGCCCGAGTCTATTCTTTACCCCCGATTTTTCTTAAATAGTCCATCCATTGGATTAACGGACTTCCCCTACTCCTAGTCCAGTCTCGCAGTAGTCACTCGGTTGCCCTGGCGGTCCTGCGGTGTTCGTTTCGGCTTATTTTTTGAAGTTTACGATGATATCGGTGTCATCGTCACCATGAGAAGAAAGTTTTTTTAATGAACGAAACTTGCAATTTGTGTTCAGCCCCTTTAAGTAAACAAAACGACGGATATAGTACGTTGAGATAAATTATTTCACGGCGACAGCCCAGTGTAACAGGGTAACTTAAAAACACGAAACGAAAGCTCCCAACCCTGTCGTAGTGAGTTTATTTCAGTTGTTGCCCCCCCCCCCCCCTCCCCGTCTTTTTTTCTGCTTTGGAGAAGAAGGGTAAGTATATCCTTGATATTGGAAGTCAGCGTCTATATGCGCATTCCTAAAAAGTAACGCTTTTTTAGCAGTCATCTGTCCGCATATATTTGTTTTCGGGTATGGTGCCAGTAGGTGGAAAATAAAGAAAATGTTTTGGGAATAAACATTCACTTACACATATTTCTTTCGCATGTTTGCTGAAACTGGAGAGCAAACTGAATCGAAGTTATTCTGCAATTGTTGTACTCTTCGTATTCGCATGATGTCGCATCTTATTTTCGGAGAAACCAGTACCAACTTATTCGCGTTCAATACGCCTGTTTACACCGACCTAAGGAGCATCACATCTATTCCATTCAGATATTTTTTTCCTGGGATAAAAACAACGTTCTTCGGGTATAAACAACCACGCCGATACGGTCCCGTGTGAACATAACTTGAAAACCTAAAAAAATGGAGAACCGAAAGAGAGAACAACGTGAACAAGTTTAACAAAATTTTCTCTCGCGTTTTGTTTGCGTATTCCAACTGGAACTGGAAAATGTATTTGTGATGTGCACCGATGCTGCTGACTTAGGTTAGGTTCTCTGAACGAAGTGTGCAAAGGCGATAAGCGTGCCTCACCCACAAGCTTGCATTCAGAGAAGAAATATTCAGAACAAACAAAAAAAAATATGTATAGTTTAAGTATGCCATAGCTATAGCGCCATACCCTAAGGAAGCGGGAGCTACTCAGAAAAGGATAGGAAGAGAGAACACGGCTCTTTGAAGATTGAGGGCACCGCCTTCCACTAACCACTTTTAAGAGGTGATCTTCGCGGGATGAGGATGCCAAGTGCAGCGCGAAATCACTAAATTGGATTTGGCTCAAAACTCATATGAAGTGGCACGCACACATGCCGTACTTCAAGACGGATGGGAGCTTGGTCCGTGTGTCTGTGCGTATACTCGACCGCTCATTCGTGTGTGTGCGCGCCCGCTTCCGAGAGCTTTAACTAAGCCATCATGAAGGATCGACCGACATGGGAGATGCTGTACTTTGTTGTTCTTTATCTTAATTTCTTTATAAGCACCCAAGATAGCGTTGGTTGTGCTTACGATGGAATTAGAGGAAAATGTTTGCCCTACAGTGCGTACCTACGGACGAAGGATAATCTAAATTAAGTCAATAATTTCTGTAAAGTATGTGCTCGTTGGAGAAAGCAAGTGTTGTAGTTTGGAAAAGGCGGGGATGCTTTCAGAAGATGGCGGTGGCGGATTGGGGTGTCGCTGAAATACGACAAAAGCGACAGGAATTTTCGGTTGAGGCACTGATGATTGTGCAGCTCGCGACTCGCTCGCTACTCCTTCATCTAAATATTGCGTTTTTCGTATCTGCAAGTTCGTAACTCGATCTCCTTTAACTAAAAGATGGGATGTCGTAACATCTTTGTCAGCAGTAGGTATAGGCGGAATGTGACGCGCAGCAAAGGTAAACGTGGTAATACCGCAAATATCGTGATTGAAACCTACTCCTTCTAAAAAGGGATAATATACTTACAAACAAAACGCATTCAATCAAGCATTGAGATTAACTAACCATGAATCTTATAAGATTTAACAGAGGATAGCTCCGCATGGCGGTGCGACTGCTACGCCTAAGTACCAATGCCGTGAAGGTCCCCTTCCCCCCAAAGCACGGTGAAAGAACACTGTTCCCCAAAACTATTGTCACGAAGACAAGGACGAAGCAGTTGTCTTGAATGAGAAATACGTTTATTGGAGCGAACTTGTGCTCCCCTAACAACTCAAAAGAATACAGAGGCGGCGAAGCAGCGGTCAACAAAGTGACTTGCACAGGCGAGTGTCGTCGAATCGAATGCCCCGGCGTCCGCACTGCAGGCTTTTTATCTTTCGGCGCGCGTGGTTCTCGAAACGTCGATTCGCATCGAGAACATAGTAGATCCAAGAAGATTATTCTGGGCTGTTCACGTTAGATCGGAATGCTCTCCCTATCACAACAGATAACACATGCGGCACAGAAAGAAAGAATGGAACACGCGCTTCCCTTGGCGCAGAGATAACGCAGACCGGCGCAGCCGGGCGGTAAAAGCAAAACACAAATAAACAAACCCAATGTATGGTTCGCGGCACTATTCAGTGATGCTGGTTACCCCCCTGAACGAAAGATATCCTTACGTAAAAGTACATTAGAAATCGTAAGGGAATGCAGCCACTTTTTAAGCTACACTGGTCAAGCATCGAACGTGTTATTCCAAGGTTCTGGGCTCTGATCACGCCGACAGCACAAATTTGTAAATCCCTTTTCCCCCACCGTTTAGAAATTTTAATATTTGTACAAAAAGACACGGAATAATTTTACAATACTGTCCATAGTGCTCTTTAACGTTCGCTTTTCTTTCCCTATTTATACAACAAGCCCTGATCCCCTGTTTTGATAAGCTACATGTAACTAAATACGCCCCCCGACACAGATGAAATGTTATCGACCCGTCTGTAGGCCTGTCCCGTTGAATAGAAACTCCTGATCCCGACTTTGGATAGCTATTCGGACCCAAAAAGAATAAATAATGACGTGTCCTTGCGTCACGCCGCAGCCTCCCGAATTCCACAGAAATGAAAAAAAGTGTGGGCCTCAGAGGTTCCGTGTGCTCCGAAAGTGCAGTATTGTCCGCTTTTCGTTTCCCGTCTCCTCATTTTAAATGCGGGGTCCGCAAGCACAGCACAAAAGGTAAGTGAACCTCCAGGTAAAGCGCCACATTGCACCGGAACTTTTCAGGCTATCGCGCGAAAATTCGAGTCTTTTCCTTTCACGACGGCCTACCACAGGAATAAAATTCGCCGTGCATAAAAAGCAAGGCCGAACTGTTCTCTTATCAGTTACAATGCGGAAAAAATGTGCAGCTTGTTGTGGCTGCTCTTCTTTACTTTGAACAGGACGCTCGAGAAGAATGAGCACTGAAAAAGAGCTAATGCGTTGCGAGGTTCAGCACGCTAGTGCCAACCTACATCGCGTTTTCTGGCGCAACGCCGCGTATTTTAAGGCAAGGCTTTAACGGTCCCGTGGCGCAAAAATCCGGCGTCGCCGGCGGCGTTGACCATGTGCTAAAATTCCTCTAGCGCCACCATGTGCCGCTCACTGAATCCCTGGGATCGCAATGCACTGTCCCAACAGGGGGCATTATAGCAAGGACGGAAAGTTTTCACTGCTCTTACCCATTCAGTGATCCATGTCCACGCTTTTCCCAGGTGCCGTACACTGAGATGCCACACAGGCTATTTTCGACATGACTGCGCACGTCACAGCTATAATTTGCCACATTCTTTTGGCAAACGTTTACGTATCTCGAGAACTATTGAAGATGTTTCCTGATATGCAGAATTCCCAGGAGGTGGCAGCATGTTCGTGGCTTTCAAGAATGTGACAGCACCTTTGTGTCGGTTGCCAAGTGGTCGCATAGCAGAGACAATGTTGACATTGTTTTTTTTTTATTTTTCAGACAGCCTTTATAGAAGATCTGAAAGTGAATTCAAAGCCACACGATTCACAAGTAATAACTTCTGTAAAGGAGGCCCCACAGCGGGTGTGTTAGTTGAGAATTGGCCAAGGTTTCTGGGATTACGAGAACACCAAGGACAAAAAAATGAAACGTCGAAAAAATCGCGATAACTGTGATCCTGTTTTCTCTAAGGGGTACATCGTGCAGTGGGTCGTCCCAGTGCTGCTCGACATTGCCTAATTTCGTGGCACGTGTTGAAACAGTAGGGCCCATGTGCGCCACACTTGGTGTGTTGGTGTCCAAAGAACTGGTATTGACACCGTGTTTTCATCCATAGTTTATAACATCCCCTAAAAAGGCTACATTTATAGCTCTTCGAGCTCAAAATTACTGTAACCCAAGCGCCGCGTGGACAGTCCCCTCCCCCCTTCCCCTTCTTTCAAAAGAAAAAAAAAAGAAAGAAGCCGCCACACAGTTTCAGGAAGAAGCCAGGAAAGGTGCCACCTTAAACACGGAGTTTGATTAGGAGCCAGAAAAATAGCTTTATTTTGGCGAAGCAATGTTACCAACTACATTTTGATGGTTCTCGTAAGAAAAAAAAAAGAAGCGAGCCGCAGCTGACTGCATGAAAACTTTTGATCAGTTTCTCCTGGGGCGGGAGCGGAACATTCCTCATTACTGACGATAAATAAAGCTAAAGATAAACATTGTCTTGCGAAGTGCTCACAAAATACAAACGATCATGGAAACCGAGCTGCACCCCGTTTTAACCCCATATCGTTTGCCTTCTTGCGTTCTCGCGCAAATTATAAGGCGTAATGCACGCGTTCCGACTGTGCACGCAACCTCAAGCGTCCCTAAACTGCCTAAGCATCAAACTGGAATGGCCGGTGCAGTTTTAACGACATCAGGCAGTAAATATATATATAAAAAAAACAAGTTTTTTTCTGGTGCAGCAGGCACTAAAAAGTGAGGTTTTTTTTGCTGTGTTTCGAGGGACGCTGATTCCTTAAGCCCTAATTTCAAGTTTGCTAATCACCGCTGTTTTCGTGAAAGCCTGTTACAGTTGGCTTTCAGTCTCATCCAGAAAGGTGATTGCAATTCGAGAGGATGTCCTGGAACCATCACAGGGCGAAACTTAATTTCCGGATCGTAAGATGTTAAAAAGGCCCGAAAATTTAGGGCTTTTCAGGGACGACTTTAGTAATTTAAGCAAATAGGCTTTCGGAGGTAAAATTGTTTTCCTTGCGCGAAGTGATCAGGGTCCGTAGCGGACGCAATAAAACAAGTTCCAATTGGTATTTAGGGCAACAATTAACTAGTATTGGTTTGTTAACTTTTTTAATTATTGCAGTTGCGTGTGTGATTGTAATGTGGAAATTGTAGAGGATCATCAGTCAACACGATATCCAGCGTTAGATTTGCGAAAATGTGATTGCCCGCACAAATATGGGTTGAGTGCTTCAGTTCTCCAAACGCGCCGGTATAAAAGCGCGGCGTACGAGTGATGTGTGCAGCTCTGAGTGACGTCAACCCATGGACGTGGCTTTGCGGCGCCTTGCAGCCGACGCCATCCACATGCGCCTATTCGGATGACTGAAGTACACAACCCATATTTGTGCGGGCAATTACATTTTCGCAAATCTAATGTTGGATAGCTTGTTATGATGCTCTACAATTTCCATATTACAATCACACACACAACTGCAATAAATAAAAAGTTAATAAAGAACTACTGCTTAATTGTTGCCCTAAATACCAACTGTAACTTGTTTTATTGAGTCCGCCACGACCGCTGACCACATGCCGAAAGAAAAACAATTTTACCCTCGAAAGCCTATTTTTTAAAATTACTTGACTGCTTCCCTGAAACACTCTATTTCAAAATCACCGGTACCAAAAGGAGCAGTAACGTAGCCAAATCTTCACACTGAAAATTTGGACCCACAATCCTCTAAAAAGCCTTCTTTACGAAAACTTGTCTTATATAGTAGTAGAGAGTGCCTGAATGCGGTGTAATTCCGGTTCCTACCAACGTGAGGGCGGTTCGTACCGACGTGAGATTACCTACCAACGTGAGGGCGGTTGAGTGCTCCTACAAACGTGACCGTTCCTACCAACGTGAGGGTGGTTCCTACCTTTAAATGTCCGGTTCGTACCAACGTGAGACAAATCCATACAATATTTATAGGTTGGTAGTAGTAAAGTACAAACTGATTTTATGTCCGCCAAGAGGGCTCGTATAATTCTCGGAAGGGGGCATTGGATGGCACGGAAAAAAACGCAGAATATTCTTTAAGCCTAAAAAATTACGGAAGTGCGGAACTGACACACTAAATTAATAGTTTTAGAGAAAAAAGACCAACCACCTGATAACCATTCCACATGACAGTTAGCACTAGTCATGACAGCAGTTATTTCTCCAAATGATGTCATACACATGGGCTCTATACCCTAGCGGACACATTCAGTCGACGTCATGCCCCGTAAATTCAGTATATTTTTTTTACTCGTTCGAAAAGCACCCACCTACGCAAAAGCGCGCGAAAGTATGCGAAGTGGCCCCTCCACTTCTTCCCTAAAGAGCTGAAGCCAAGCGTAGTGATGCGATTATCCTTTCGGGCGAATTCGAATCCGCGGCTTGCAATAGCGCTTCCCAGTAACCGCGCGCACTCGTACGTAATTCGCTTAACCACTGGAGCGTGGCGGCTACATCACGAGCCTCGGCGGTTGCAGAGCTCGTCAACCGATGCCCTGGATTCCGATACACGCGGCTCTTATCTGGCTGTGGCGGTTCCACGAGAGTGGAGCGGGGAATCGGAAGAAGGGAAGACAGGCGGGAACTTCCCAGGCACGCTCAGAATGAAGCCCAGCGTGTTACGCTTTGGCTTCAGCTGCAGATAATCCGCTGGGGTTGAAATGTAGCGCTAGCGGTGCAGCCACTGGAAAGTCTGGTTTTAAGCAGGCGTTCGTCTGGACTATGTGACGTATCTGTCGCAGTCTATATGGGAAAGTCTAAATTTC
The DNA here is from genome assembly GCF_048455015.1 of Haemaphysalis longicornis. Classification (NCBI taxonomy): domain Eukaryota; kingdom Metazoa; phylum Arthropoda; class Arachnida; order Ixodida; family Ixodidae; genus Haemaphysalis; species Haemaphysalis longicornis. The sequence goes on along the minus strand of NW_027526460.1, from coordinate 22,947,257 downwards.
ATTGCGACACTCCTGAATGGTGGCCAAGTGGTCTTCTTGGCACCTACTTTTTTTACCTGTTTCGTCAAATACAAGAGCTAAATAGCGAAGAAAAGCCAAGGGTCTAATTGACAGGGAATGTTATTCAAATATTCCGAAAGGCTGCAAATTCGGGTGGCCAACCCTCCGGCATCTCAAAAATGCTCTGGTAATCCACCCCCGGATGTACTAGTAACCTTTATCGCAGTAGTGTTTATCAGGTAGCATGCATAAAGTTTCATGCCGAAAGTTTCGTAAGTCATTCGGTTTTGGTCAAGGTGTGTAGCTACGAGTTCAAAGATGTTGTGGCGAAGCGGTCTCGTGGTAAATGTACCGAATAGTTTCTAAAGATCGCGATTCAAGTAATGGTTATATGAAGTAATAGATCAGCCATATCCGACGGCCCTTGTGCAAACACAGAAACGCGGAAATTTCACCCAGGTAGTTAGCGTGGTTTCTGTTACATTTCAGCAGTCCTGCCCTCTTCACGGAACACTGCGCGTTCGCACCACCACAACCACGCTACGGCTGTACCGCGAGAATTACCAAAGGATGCGACATCCATCACGCGCGCACAGGTGCCGCCACCATACTGTTAATCAACTCGTCAAACCTAAGTGATTGTTTGTAGGGTTTAAGGCGCCGACGTAACGCAGGCGATGAGGGGCGCCGTAGGGGAGGGCTGCGAATTAATTTTTACTACCTGAGGGTCTTTAGCGTGCGCCGAAATCTCGTACATACGGGTGTTTTTGCTTTTCGCCTCCATCAGAAAAGTGGACATCGCGACCGGGAGACGAACACGCGACCTGCTGCTCAGCAGCACAACGACTTAGCCACTGAGCTACCGCGACGAGTTAACTCGTTAAACCTAAAGCTGTGAGTTGGCTTGCTCATGGTCAGGCCAGTCAGGACCCCGGCCAGCGCACCACAACCTTTACAGTGCTGCAAATTGAACAGTGTAGAAGAGAAGAAGTGAATGTGTGCTCTTTTGATGTTTTGCAACGCCGTTATGACATCAGTTTTTTTTTTTTTTTTTTTGCCGAAGGATATAACTTACTCTGCGATCTGCGACACCCGACGTGGTCCATAGCATCGGCAAAGGGTTTCTCATTACTGCTTTTGTTAAAATCTTTGATAACACGTGGATTATTTCAAACAACATACCTAAGGCGGAATAAAGGTATGGGGAATTGAAATTGTAACCTGCATCTGGCTGCAGGCGATTACGTACAAACCAGGCCATTTAGATACTCTTCTAAAAGGTATAAAACCGACATCATAGGTCTTCGGAGCTTCTGTGACATTCAAAAGTTATGAATCATTGAGCACCCTTACATTTTCAAACACCCCATGCATTTGTAACACTGTATATGCCTCACCAACGAGTGGCCATAAAATTTAATGCATATTTTTTTCCAACAAGCAAAGATGTATGGTGCCTTTTTAGTAAACCCTCAAGGTCATTTTATTTGTAGAGAGGAACGCATTTCAGCTGTACAAAAAATGAACACAAGGAGGAGGAGGAGGCAAAACGTTTATTGAGAAAAAAAAAAGAAAAAAAAAACGGTGGGTGGCGTCCTCAGTTCAGGAGGCCGCGCGCCGCCGCTGCTCGCGTGGCCCGCTGGATCAGGCTGAGGTGCTCCTGCAGGTCCGAGCTGGTCAACGCGCATTCCCACTGCTCGGGGGTAGGGGAAGGGAGAGGAACAGGGTGTTGAGGGCACAGGAAGACGAGGTGGGCAGTGGTGGCTGGAACTTGACAGTCCGGGCAGTTGTACTCGAAGCGTGAGGGGGAGATGTGGGAGAGGATGGTGGAGTTATAGTATGTGCCAGTTTGTAGTCTGCGCCAGATTCGTGATTCTTCGACGGACAGGGTAGGGTAGGGCGGAGGATATTTTCGGCGAGCGTGGCGGTAGTGGGATAAGATGTCGGTGAAGCAAGGTGGAAGAGGATGGATAGTGGCCGTCGTAGAGTCCGAGCCGCCTGGCCCTGTAGGGAACGCCCGGAAGTGAAGCTCGCGGGCTGCAGCATGTGCTGCTTCATTCCCAGGGAGTGAGGCGTGTCCCGGGGTCCACACGATTGTTATTGTAGGTAGGTCGCGAATGGCTTTCAGGAGCTTGAGCGCCGCCGGGGGTACTCTTCCCTGGAGGTAATATCGGCAGGCTTGTTGAGAGTGTGATTATGGTTAGGTGGGTGGTGGGTGTGTGGGTGGCCGCCGCGAGGGCAATGGCGGTGGCTTCAGCAGCGTTCGAAGAAAGATGAAAGAAGGTAGCGGCGTTGAGAACGGTGCCCTCGTTGTCCGTGACTGCTAGGGTCGAGCGGGGGTGTGATAAAATTTAACTGCCCAGAAATCGAACTTGACTTTTTGCTCCCGAGAGGAATAACCAACGCAGGGGAAGAAAATGCTTGATGTTCCGGACTTTCAAGCCCGACGTGCGGACGTAGTAGAAAGAAATTCGATTTGTTGGTTCTCAAATTAATTCCTGAGATCAGCAAAGAAAATTAAAATATGGGGTGATATGAATTGGTTTCTGTCTTCGCCACACGCGCATCAGTCTCGTAGGTCTTCGTACTTTCCGTCGGGGTTTTCAGCGCTCTTTTCCTTCAAGCGATATGCACCAGCTAGCAGCCCAAGAGCGTATTTTATAAAAAAGAGCCTTGTTTAACCGCTCAAAGGAAGAAAACCTGCTGTTAATAATTTTTGTTAAATGGCCTTAATAATAAACAAGTATGCAACTTTAAGCGCACATTATGATGGACGTGCAGCCTACTTCCCCAGATTTGAACCCGGTTTTTATTTCGCCCTCGGTGTAAGAGAAAACGCGTGTGTAGCGCTTCGCTTATAGTCTTGCTAATCTATACAACGTATGCTATATGTACGCAATTTGTTTGTAAAAAATATTGGCTAATTGATTGACTGATTGTGGTGTTTAACAAAGCTTCACCTGGGCTATGCGGTGCGCAGTAGTGGAAGGCTCCGGATTAATCACGATTTCCTGGGGATCTTTAACGAGCGCTGAAATATCGACACATGCGCGTTTGCGCTTTTGCGTCAAATCAGGAAAGTGGCCACGTCAGAGTGGTCAGAAAAGTGGTCCTGTGTGTTGGCGTGTGAGGACTGCTGTTTATTTGATTTTGTCAACTGCGGTGTATCACGCCCCTTTATATAATTTTACGAGTACCATATGTCATAATCACAAGTATAATGTTATTACAAAGTGAGCGCGTTCTAGAATTATCGTTTTCTCTTGTTTTATTCTCATCGCTGATTTGTTTACGTTGATTCAGCAACACACTCGCAAGCTAGTGCATTTAAGAGGGAGCATTTAACGAGCACGGTTCTCTTTCAAGAAAAAAAAGCGGCCAGAAAGGAACGCAAAGTTCAAGGTGGCCTCTAAACAAAACGAGAACACCAAGACCTCGTCCTGCACTTTTATCAGCAGAGGTACTGAGCTGCTTGATGTCACAGCGAAATGACGTTACATCATCGTAAGGGGGGCCTGGTATTTGCTCTTCCTTGGTTCCAGCCCTGTCATTTGTTGTGTCGCGTCTTGAAAGAGCATAATTCAAGAGAAATAGCTGACACCTTTCGGTTTGTTTATGTGTGACCCTGCGATTTTATTCCCTGTATTTTTATGCAAACAATGCAAAGAAAAGAAGCCTCATGGTGCAGCTAGGCAGTCTGTCTGAGCTGGTACGTTATCAACATGAAAGAGGAACGCTGTTCCCAAGGAAGTGCACGGAGCAATAACAGAAACCACGATACGCCGATTTGGTGAGACAAATATGCAGGCAAAGGAATAGGGGAGAAAGAGACCTTCAAGAGATGGGAAGCCAAGTACAATGAAAGCAGGTAAGACAACTTTCCAAAATCAATGGCTCGCAAATCACTCACAATCCGAAGGAACTGCCTTCATGCCGACAAGTCTCCAGTAGTCGCCAGAGCTGCCGTCGTGCCGGGCGCTCTGACGACTTCTGGGACTCGTAAACCACCGTCAGTCGAAGGAGGAAGCTGACCCCCGTGCTCATACACCGCTAGAAGCAGTTGTTCGTATTCTTTTTTTTTTTTTTGCTGCGTTAGCAACAGTAGTATCATTCCGCAAAAAAAAAAAAAAATGCGACCTTGTGCTTTGTTCGCGTCTTGAAGTCTGTGTCGAAGCGGACAGGTCAGAGTGGAGAATAAGGTGGAGGGACGGATAAGAGGAAAGGGAGGTTGGGGAAGTGAACTCAGTTCGTGAATACAAATCTGTCACAGAACCCAAATCGCACTGCTTGGGCAGACCTTACTCCGTAAATAGGAATAATCTATCATTGCCTTTTCTTTTACATGTATCCTTTCACGGAACATTACAATGGTTTTCTCCCCATTTTATTATTTTCCGACACCATATATTGTGTTCTGAAATGTCCATGAGCATTCCTTGAAATTCAAGCACCCCCGAACAGCGCTATCGGCCATTTCACCTCTTCTGCGCTTTCAATTTTTCTTGTGAGCTTCTTAAAATGTCTTAGCCTGCGTAAGTTGTGACCCCACCTACTTCCTAAGAACTAATCTTTACAAAAAATAATATTGCCGTCAAAGTTTGACGCTGAGAATAAAACTCAACACAACTTAAAAAAAATCATGACTTCGATATCATTCCATTTCATTCTTTTCCCCACCTTCAGTGCATCGCTCAGACAAGGTAAACTGTAGCCTCCTTTTACAAGAAACAGCTTCTTCTATTTGGCACGGCCCGAAGGTCGTCCGCTCTGTAAAGCCATGAATGAAAAGATGGTTTTGTCTACGGATCTCGTCTACTAAACCAGTAAAGAACGAACCCGTCATTGCGCACATGATCACAGTAGTGGCGCAGCAACCACGTCAGCTTATGCTGGTCAGGTGGGAAAGAATGACAGAATGTTTTTTTTCTCTCAAAGCAACAGCAAAATTGAGAACGGGCCGTGCGAAACCTACTTATGCTTAAACTGGTTTCATTTGACAAGTGTTGACGAAAACGACAAGTGTTGACGAAAACTCTTCACACCAGTGCAAGGGAACCAAGTTCCCTTCCAAGGTTTTTCTCTAAATTACTTCTGGACAAGCCAGTAGAAGGATCAAGTGCAAACAGGTTTATAACAGACCAGCGTGTTACGCAGTGTAGATTGTCTTGCTGACATGACGAGAGGGGTGAAATATGTGATGTCACCTCCGGGATGACCACATTCCAGTGACCACATCACAACTCACACGTTTAATGAAACTCTGAAACTATCTAGGTACCTGAGTGAGATACGTAGCTGCGCGACGACATCGAGACCAAAGCTACGCTTTAGACTCCTTATTTCGCCAAACATACGGCCCAGAATTTTTCTTGATTCTTTCCACTTGGGCAAGTTTTAACAACGCCGCTGTTGCACATGCCGTAAGTTCGGTGTTGCAGAAAAAAATAGCAAGAAAATGCGAATCGCTCTGAGCGCGTGCTTCACGGCGACGCCGAGCCTTCCAGGCGCGCGCAGTTTCAAGTTTCAAGTTTTACAGTTTATTCCGGAAATACAGTGAAGTGTGATTACATAATGTAGGTATACAAGAGGAGGTTCCAAGGACACAAACCATCGGCGGGAGCAAAAGAAAAAAAAAACTGGCAAAAACTACGAGAAGCGAAAAAATGCCAAACGCTCGTAAGCACGTGTCTTGTGCCGACCTCTGAGTCTCCGCTTCTAGCAAAGGCTTCAGAAAAAAAAAGAAGAAAAGAAAGAAAAAAACTCAGAGTTTTCTTCAAGCGTTACCGCGCCTGCAACGCTTGGCATGAGGAAAACAATGATATCGATGCATATTACCATTACCACAACTAGCACAGCGCAAAGCAATGAAGAAACATGGAAATAAACAATTTCAAACTCGCACAAATGCGCGGTGATATGTCCTTCAGTGCTCACGTATAAAAAAATCCTGCAGCTTCGCTATGGTCAAAGCCTTGCGCGGTTTAGTGGAACCTTCGCCACTTGAGCTGTTGGAAGTCTACAACGATGAGGGTGACTTTGCATCCAACACTCGCCGCGAAGAAGACGACGACTTCTTTGATGCATATGGCAACGACTACTAACCTCGAAACTATGCAAATGAACAATGATACTGAAGCTTAACTATGTGTCCGGCAATGTCCACTTATAACAGTAACAGCTTCGCCATTCAAGCCTTAATTGTGCGTGAGTGCAAGCTTCTCTGAATTTTTTTATCATCCCGAGATTATTGTGCGGCCATTTTGTGCACTATTTCTCAAAATCAAAGTACTTTTGTTCCGAAAAACGGTGTTAATACGGGCTTTTTGGTACATACTTGGTTTTGATAACAGCGCTAGGACAGGACACAGAGGACGCGACACAAGACTGGGCGTTGTAGTTTTGATAACAGCGCTAGGACAGCACACATAGGAGGCGACACGGGACTGGGAGCTGTGACGAGACAGCATCCAGTCTCACGTCGCCTCCTCTGTGTTCTGTCCTAGCTCTGTTATCAAAACTGAATACCTTTGCACTGTTTAGGTTCGCACCTGCAGATGATGCAGGTCAATCATTAGGTTTAGTTCTGCGCCAAACCCTTTCAGTGCTTTCAGCGTTCCGCGAGCAGGAGAGACGCGTCTTCCAGTTAACTTCTTACCAGCGTATGAGAGTTCTACGTAAAGTCATGCAGTCGTGCAGTAAATTTTCATGAGCAATCAAGCCGAGATGCTTAGAGGTTGGAGTTGGTACCAATCCCAGTATCCCAGTATGAGCTACCCAACAATATTATTTATAACATGGGCGGTGAGTATTTCCATTCACGGACATACTCATACACACGAAAAAATATGGCCGTGTCTAGCGTGCCGTCCGACGGTATTATAAGCACTCCACTATACCGACGTCCACCGGCGTTTTGTGGCGAAATTGCCACGTCCGGCAGTACATCTCTCTAGATAACGTAAAGCTAGGCAACCTAACCTAAACATAACATAAGATAAGCTAACGCACACAAAGAAATCATTTAAAACACCAAAACTAATTTAAGGCATAAAAATTACGCTTCAATTAAATAACGAAAAAAAAAAAGACAAGGCAAGAGCCGGTCTCGAACCACCGGCTTTGATGTCAAGAAGCTAAGACGGATTCTCTACACTACAACGACAGAATCTTTTGCCGCTGCTATCCTAGTGATAAATATTCGAATGTCGTCGGACGGCACTCTAGCCATGCCTGCAACGATCAGCTAGAGTGCCGTCGGACGGCACTCTAGACACTGCGAAAAAATATTTCAAGATGCGTTAGGTTCCGCTGAAGCGCTCAGTATTTAAGGGAGTGAGGTGTAAACGGCGTATCTTCCCCGCGCAAAACCCAGAGCCGCTGCATTATTCCTTTCTACTTTAGGATCCCCGGTGCTCAGAAAGAACGTAATTTCTATTCAGGTGCGCCAGATCGCCGTTTTCCCACGGGCTAACGCAGTTACGGATTGCATTATGCGGCTTCAACAACTCCGGCGCATAAATTGCCGTGTTCTCCGTACACAAGCACGAGCAGCAACCCAGCCAGGGATTCGAGAAACAGGCCGCGAAACGATATGCGTAGACACCATAAATTCAGCTTCCGTACTGATACTTCCCCTACTATTTACAGATCGACTGCAACCGAGTCGAGATCTACGCGCCGTCGTTCGCGTTCCTCCAGTTCTTTTCTATCCTTTGATCTTCTTGCAAGTGACTCGCGAAGAAAAGGTTTCAAATATCTACCTGCGGGAGAGCACTGCAGCAAACGGGCCGTAAAAATTGAGCCACTTGCCTTACCCTCGTCTACGGTGTTTTCGAAGTTTCTCTTGTGTCTCCTGATTTGCATGAACTCAAACTACCGAACTCAAAGCGTCACACACCGAAGGAAGACCTGAGGCGAAAGATTTCCCCATTTCGAGCGAATTTTTGTGTGCTCGCAGCATAACAGAGCTAGGACATAAATGTGTGTGGCGCGCGATTGTGGGGCCATTTCGGTGAATTGGTGCATATTTAGCGCTTCTACTGTAAAGTAATGTTCATAAATAAATCCTCTTTCAATAGATATATAAAAGGCGACCTACTGCGTATAAACGTTTTTACTTCGCCATACCCCCGCGCAGAGTAAGTTCATTAATACGTGCCTTTTAAACTAGATATGCTTGAATTGCATGCTCGTCTGAACGGTCGGCAACCCGGCTGGCTGAGCAGGCGAGGCGTTCGGGGCGCGGTGCATTGTCTACACGTTCCGGGGGATGAAAATGGTCCGAAAAATGAAAAGAAAAGTCTTGCTTATATTGGTATCCGCAAATATTCAATTTAACGTTCGGAATTATTAGAGGCAAACTTCGGTTGGACCGTGTCCATCGGAGTTCGGTAGTACAGCCGCGATCGCGATGACGGTTTTCACCATGTGATTGCTCGCACTCGCCGGCGTGGTGCGCGACTATACGCACTTCTTCGAGCCCCTACGCCAGGGTAGAGGGGCGCGGGAGTACGTATTGGATGGCGAATTCGTTGGCTTGCTCCTTACGCGCTAGTACGTCGTAAATTGGCAGGCATTGGCAGCGGCGGCGGTGGCTAGAAGACGCCCCTACATTTTCGTTATTCATTTCCCAGGACAAGACATGCCTCACCAGCTGCCACTGGACTTGCGCGAGCATTGAACTCGCAACGCTGTTGTCGAGTTATTTTAATGTACTCCTGGCGGTGGAACGACTAACGAGGCACATTGGCAGCGGCGACGGTGGCGAGAAGACGCCCCCTAAAATTTTACTTTGTCATTTCCCAGGTTGGTAGCAATTCTCGCGTTTTTTTGTCGCCTTTTTGTTGCACTTGCTACCACCGTTGCTGCCACAGTGTCGTGCTGCTTTACTACTGCTATTTTCTATGTTCCCACCATCCCCTATTATGCATTTTGTGCTTAATTAAATGACGTGTACCTTCCCGTTAAAGGACGAACGGTGCCACTCCTGTGACTAGAAGCTACCATCGGACGGCCACCTAATCAGGTGCGCCGAATGTGAGTACGTCTATCATTTGGGAGACTGTTCGGGATGCCCAGAATACATGTATAAAAGCAAACGTGAAGCGGGCCGAAAGAGCTGGCGATGCCCGGCATGCCGCAATTTTAAGATGTAAAGCAGAAGGAAAGGGCAGCATGACCCGGAACTTGTTTCTTTCCTCGCAGACATAACGAAGGGACTCGATGCACTCGCTGCCTTGCGCACGTAGCTGAGATAAAGCAAACAATCGAAATGATGTCTAAAAAATACGATGAAATACAGAGTAAGCAAGCCCATCACGATAAGGAAATATGTAGCCGAAAGAAGCGCGTTCTTGAACTGGAGACTAAATCGCGTGACTCTGACGACTTACGACCAGTGAAAACTTCACTTAATGACATTGAGTGGCGCAGCAGAAAGTACAGTCGGCTAAAGGCTTGTCTATAACGCTCGAACGCCGTGCCCCAGACTGCGCGTGAGAGACCTAGTGATAACGCCTGGTTTGAGATAGGTAGATAGTGAGCGTGCACGGCCTGTATCAGCGTGACGGTTGTGTCCCTCCTCGCTGTGCCCGTCGCCTTGGCTAATACACCTTTTTTAACCGTAATAAGCGCTGCATGCCTGCGCTGCCGGGCCGGGAAACAAAAGCGGAGATTACCCGCCTTAGCGCGCGCTGTGCGAGTTTTTCGTCTGCATTAGCTTTGGCGCACAGCTGTTCATTGCGTTATCCTTCTGGCAATAGCTGCAAACCACTATCCGGTTTCTGGGCTAGGCTTTGCACGCCACTGCTAACGCGCTAACGCTACAATACTTAATGCACTGTGCAAGCAATCACGGACCGATATCTCGTCACTCTAAAATACTGGCAGCGATGCGTTTTCGGCGGTTGTTGTTCGTTGTCTTGCATACAGAAAAAAAAAAAAAAAAACTCCTGTCTAAATTGCGTAGGGCGCCGCAAAAATTAAGCGTTGCATTTAGTTAAACGCCGCCAACGCTGTACTACTATTCGCTATTCTCCACTACTGTTTCCCGCCCCGGCAGCGCAGGCAGCGCTTCTCACGGCGAAATAAGGTACGGAGGGCAAGGCGATGGGCACAGGGACATGGAAAACAGCCATCGCGCTGATGCGGGTCACGCATGCTCACATTCTACCGGTCTCAAACCAGGCGTTTTCACTAGATGTCTCCTGCGCAGTCCAGAGCACGCCGCTCTCGCGTTATAGACAAGCCGTTTGCCGACTGTAAAGCATCGAAGTTCACGGAATCGTTGTGTCTGAAGACGAGAACTTGTTAAATAAGCTGAACTGGGAATCTACCAGAATTGGTTGATGATATTGAGGCTGTTCACCGGCTTCCTTACAAGGTTGGTAAAACGCCAGGAATCATTGTCCGGTTCGCAAGGCTGGCACTTCATGACAAATGGCTAGAAGCACGGAAAGCCCTCAAGAATGCGAAATCACCAGTATTGATCACTGAAAACATGACTAGACACAACAGGGACTTGCTTCTCTTCATCCGTGAATAGGCAATAGCAAACTGCTACAGGTTTTCTTGGTGTGCTAATGGCAAGGTATTTGTCCCAAGATCGGAGGGTGACCCTGCCATTGTCACTCGTTGTCAGATCTCTCCCAACTCTTTGCCAGCTGAAAATTTTCTACGCTCTAATTTGCTTATTGTTTCTTTCTTTTCCATGGATTCATTTTTGCATATGCAAACAGTTAAGATGGCGATAGCAAATTGTGTCTGTCGTGATTCCGTTTTTTTTTTGTCTGCGCATTGTTTCCTACATTTCCCCTCAGCATTTTTCTTTGTGTGAAAATGAAACGTTCACTTTCGCTGAGGCAATACTCTGCCCGCCAGTTGCATCTTGATTTGACTTATTTGTTGCCAATTGTTATCTATTTATATACCACATGCACATTTCTGTGTGTACGTTGTTCCAAGTCTGTAACGATGCTCCACATAGCGTCTGATAAGTATCCAGCAATCTGGGATCGTCACTGGTGTTTAGCGCGTGGCTTTACGCTGGTTCTTACAGGGATACTTCGCGCTATTCATGCGCTGCGCTGTGCAACTACGTTTTCGTCGTTTTGTCAAGGCAAGACTTTTCGAACGAGTATCCACACGTCAATACCTTACATTTCCTAATGCATAAACGGCTCAATAAGCCCAATCCGCAGGTGATTCTTGATGCTTTAAGTCACCGTAAAGAACTACACTTTGATGTTCATTCGACCCAAAAGAAATTTCCCTGGTAAGTGCACGTTTTCATTTTTTTAGAAAAGTGTGTAATAGTACAGAGATTGGTAAAGTCGAATGGTTCCTTTCTGCCCCCAAACTGAAGGCTGCGCAATGGTTAGTTGATGTTAGTAATTTCCCGAATTTTTAGAATTGGTAGAAAACATGGCAGCCTATGTTGATCTGATCTCCCCTACTAAATTTATGCGCTTCATAGGACCCGAGCAGGTCTGACCAACTAAAATATGTCATTGAAACTGTCGATCAATTAAAAATAAGGGTGACGACATTGAAACGCTCTTCAGCACTGTTGATCGTGAGTTCGACTTAACCATGTTGCAGGAGACTGGTACGATAACTCAGGGCCTTGGTGCCCATTAAACTATCAATGTTTCATTGCATCACGTACCAGTTGTCGAGGTGGGGGAACATCGCTGCTATTTTAGTATAGCATCTTAGCTGATCGCATTGATCAATTTTGCTCTATAACTGATGATTTCAAAGTATTAACCGTACTTTGTACCAGGACTATAATCAGTTTTCCACCAGCCACCAAATGTAAGCATGGTATCTTTTTTTTTTTTGCTTCCTTGATAACCCATTTGGTGATAGATTATCAGTACCAGGTCATTTCTGGAGGGGATTTTACATTCACAGGTTTACAACCACTTGTGCCATAGGAATTTTATTTTTCTGAAATGTTGTTGATGATGATGATGATTTCTATTGGTTTCCCCTTTGTATCGGGGTGATGACATGTCATCTGACCAAAAAGGACTAATATAACTATGTTTTACACTTTTGGTTCAATACTAGCGCTGCTTAGGGCATGCACAAAAAGCTTATTAGGCACAAAATACTTTTTTTTTTCCTGTTACAGGTGGTAACTGTCCTAGGCAATATTCCCCTCTCTGCTTTTCGTCCACCAGCATTCTAATCTTCTTTTCGTCCCCTCGACAGCCTTGAAGTTAACTTCCTCTGTGATACCCTTAAATCCTAGCGCTTCTGGAAGCAGAATATTTCCTTGTACGCACGGCTTTTCTAATATTTTTTTTTTTACTCCAACGCAAACAAGGAGTTCTACATCGACGTGCATTGATTTATTTCTTACTAACTTTAATCTTTCTTATATTGAAAGCGGCATTTTCTTCCATGGTGTAAGTGACCATATTCCTATATTTCTTAGCCTAAATCGTAAAATCGATAAGGTAATCACATGTACCAGGACAGGTCAATGTATAACGAAAAACCGACATCAGAATTTTCGTGATCACTTATGTCGACTTGACTGGAGCGACGTTTACTGCGCTAGAGGTTGAAACACAGCTTACGACCTATGACGCGCACTTTCCTTTGCTTACCCCTCAGGCTGATACACGTAATATACGACAGCCCCGGATCACGAGGGGATTACTTGATAAAATCAAAACCAAGTATAACTTATATCGAAAATTTCTGAATTCACGTGATCCGGATGATTTTGAAGCATTTAAGTCTTTCCGTAAGCAACTTACAAAACATCTGCGTAAAGCCATAGCAAACTATTATCATGTCTCCTTTGATTCTTTAATGAATGATACGACGAAAGTTTGGAATAACCTGAAGTCAATTCTGAATCGTAACCCTGACGTACAGTCGAAAGCTTTGACAGAAAGAGGGCTCTGGTGGGAGGCTTGCGCGTCTTCGCAGTTTGTGCGGTTGCCGGGCGCACTCCCTGAAAGGGCTTTATCGCGCGGCTGCCGGCTCCATTAGTTATTTCACCGAGGATAACACATTTTTTGTAGGGAAAGCTACCTCGGGCAGTCTTCGCGGGGTGACCAGTTTTGACCTTGAGAGCTAGAGGACGAACCACACCCCCTTCCCCAAGCGCCAGGTTCGAAGCATCACCCGATGGCGGGGAGAGATAGGCGAGGAGGGAACGGAGAAGCGCGCGGGACCAGTGCCGCCACCTGGCGGAGGAAGGCGTGGACGCCGCCGCCGCAGGGATTAAGAGCGCGCGACGAAGGAAGGCGACGTGCGCGCTGCGATGGAGTAGGACGAACATCCAGCTGTGGTTGCTCGTACAGTGGCTACGCTTAACCAACGCCGCGAGGCGAAAGAGAGAAAACACGCTACTGTTGCGTCCAGCTTCGCTACCTTCAAGTTTTACGCGTTAGTGTGAGCTTCCTTCAATTTGTTATTACCCAATAGGGCAGCGAAAAGCAAACGATTTAATGCGTTCGCTCCGTTTCGCACTTGATAAAAAGCCCCTCATAGGCATATATATTACCTGGAATAGTTTCTAATATCTAATGTAGCTACCACATTAGACAACAGCCCAATCAACCATTGTCAGGGAATGGATCTGCCAAATGTACGGACTACGACAATTCCCATCGCTAGACCGCTCTGCATGTACTGAGCGACACGCGCTCCCGCGTATACAGTCATAAAGCTTTCGATTGTACCACATACTGTGCAAATCAGTAAAGTTAGACCTGACATTGCCGAACAATTAGTGCCTAATACTTTAAACGAGCATTTCAACAGCATAGGTAGCAGTAAATGCGTTCTCAACGCTTGCCATTTTATCCCGACTAACTCTGTTGACACTACCTTTCTGTATCTTAGCATTGAGTCAGAGGTAATTCGTATATTCCCGGAGAATAACAATCGTAGTACCTGTGATACCGAAGGCCTGCAACTTAAACCCGCCAAGTTTGTCATTAGTGTTATTGCACCAGAATTAATTTATGTTCATAATTTATGCCTGTCGCCTCGAACCTTTACTCAAACAAATGCGAGTGGCGAAGGTTTTTGCATTGTTCAAAAAAGCAAATAGAGCATCGGTATATAACTACAGCCGAGTTCAATACTTACTATCTTTTCTAAAGCTTTGGAAAAAAATTATCTTCAAACGCCTATCCAACTTTCTAGAAAAGAACTCAATGTTATCAAATTACCAGTATGCTTTCAGAAAACGGAGGTCGACACACCTAGCGTTACTTGAGCAAAAATAATTCATTCTGAAAAAACATTGAAAAACTACAACTTATATTTGGAGTTCTAATTTATAGCAAAGCATTCGACAGTATAAATCGTAAACTACTGCTTGAAAAAATGTATTGCTATGGTATCCACGGGCATAGCTCTGGAACTTATAACATAATACAGTGGAACTCCGCTGGTACGTCCCCCAGACTTACGACGACCCGCTTCTTACGACGGATTACCGCGGTTCCGGCAGACTGCCCATAGAAACAATGCATTAAAAACCCCGATGATATGACGCTCGGATGCACGCGGTCCGCTTCATACGACGGACACTGGCGCAGGTAAACCGGCGTTTTCCCCATATTTTACACCGCTTCATCGCTTCGTCCCGACCTTTCGTTACCCTGAACCCCCGTCTGATGCTGCTTGGTGTGCAAAGGTCCGCATGCAGGCGAGACAACTTGCTGAACAGACGCAAGCAAGCAGACGGGTACTCGTAAGCGGTATTTAACCTTCGACGGCTTCACAATGCAGCAGTAGGCCAACGCACAAACGCGAAAAGTCGAATTTCAGGTGGCAGGCGGACCGTGAATTTGAAGCTACCATCGAGCCACCGACGAATGCCGACCCATACGACGCAACCCCACGGCGATGACTGAACACCCACTTTCCCCGGCCGCTCGATCCCAGTTTCTTCCTTTCACAACGCTCTCTCTCCCTACATCTCTGATCTCTGCTTATCGGTGCATTTCAAAGCCGCGTTGTCACTCTGCTCCTTTCTTTGCTAGGGCAAAGCGATAAACGCATGTCCGCCGCAAGCATTGAGGAAAGAAAAGTATTTTCCGTCCCCCATGGCCGCAAGGGTGGAGACACGTATACGTTCGCGCCGCTATTTTGGGTCACTCGCTGCCGCCGCAGCAAGTCACTGTAGGAAGACCGAGCTATAATTTTCAACGCAACACGGTATACTCGTGAAGTTTACACATCTTATCCATTTCGCGTTGCTGGGCATTGTGGGCAACGCAAACAGCTGCGTGTTGAGCCCTTTGACCCAATAGTGACAACACGGATACGTTCGAAGGGCGTCTCGTCCTGTACGGGAATGCTGAGTTTTTTTCATTTCCACCCTGTACTATCGTGCGTTTCCCTTAGCCTTGGCAGTTTCACACTGGCTTTTCTCCTATCAATTTGCTCGACCACATCGGCCTTATCTCGCTCGCTCAAGGAGGAGGGCTGGTGGGCTATAAATAGCGCTGGACGGCACGGGTATTGCGTTGCGCGGGGGGCTTGTTTGGAGGGCTTGCACAAACGCCGTGGAGGGGAGGGGGGCAAAACATAGGCGTTTTTTTTAACTGAGTATTTTAGCTAAAGGTTCGCAAATATAGTAGTTTAAATAGGTTCTTAGCCCACCTGTCGCATGAGATGGTCTACTAGGCCGGCATCTACCCGCACCCCGGTCGTACGACATCCCGATCATACGACCTTTTCTCACGGTTCTTGAAGGTCGTATTATTGGGGTTCCACTGTACTTAGGTCACAGAAACCGCTTCGTTCAGCTAAACAACATCCGCTCTAAAATTAGACAACTACACTTAGGCGTACCCCAATGAGGTATTTTAGGGCCCCTTGTCTTCAACAACTACTTGTGAGCGTCGACACTGATACAAAGTACATAATTTACGCTGACGATGTAACTCTCCTTGTTTCATCTCGCGATGCCACGCAGTTGGTACAAACCGCTAATGAAGTGCTTGAAAAAATACACAGGTGGTCAGCGGGCAACAGCTTAAGAATTACCGCGGATAAAACGGAAGCGATGCTTTTTCACTCCAGAAACAGAAATATTTTTTTCACCGGCTATTATCTCGTGGACCAACTCTAAAATTAAACTGGTAATGTATGCAAAAACGCTAGGTGTTTTTTTTTCAAGACATGTCTTAGAATACACACATAAATTTTCTAGCGGGGCAACTTGCGCGCAGTTGGAATGATACATTATGTGAGTGATCTTGGGGTAACGTCAAGTTACTGTCGTCGATTCACTATTTTTAAGTAATTTCAACTATTGTTGTTTCATATGGAGCACAACTTCTGCAACTAATATTATTCGGTTATTTCTTGCTACAAAAAATTATTCTAGTTCTACGTTATGCACCTTACTATGCGTCTACTGCCCTTTTGTTTGGTAAACTTTGTCTACCTAAGATTCAAGGCCTCCTTAAGTACCGCATAGCCTACACGTATACTCTAGAACGCAAACACAACTTTAAGTGCATTTCGTTGATAGCCAATCCCCAAATTAATCAAACGCCCTATGTGACTGGACTGTCTGAGCATTGACACGTTCCTCGCCCACGTATAAACTACATTTTGCAGATGATTGGCTATACCTTTCTGAAGTTGTTGAATGGGTTTGTATTGATTGGTTGTAATAATAACTCGTGTATTACATTTTAGCTGTATAACTTGTTTGTTCGGAAAGATGATGTTTGTGATTTGCTGTTCCTTGCTGTTTTTAGCGGTTTGTTGCATATATTTTATTTTTAATGACTACTGCTTTTCACGTCGTTATGAGCCCTGATTGATGCGCTATTTATTGTGTACTCTGGAATATATTGTATGTCGGTTCTAGGAGTTTTAATTGACACCCACAAGGTGTGTCTATGTATTCCGTTTTCTTGAATCCACACCGCTGTTATTTTGCCGCTGTGAAGAATGTAGGGCATGGTCAAGTTGCTGAGTGCAACATTTTACCCTATTTTCCGCCATGACGTGTATACGCTTATCGAAACAAACAAAAATTAGCAGCGGCTTAGCTCGGATGCCAGGATATACGTAGCGTGAGCTAAGGTTCAGCTGGTTATTCTTAGCTTTTCCGGTTATTTAGGATTAGCTTATGATCATGCCTACTGCTGCTAAAACGATTTCCAATCCAATCCAATCCAATCCAATACAGTCCAGTCCAGTCACTGCTCCTCGCGCATGCGCAGCCCGGCTCTCCAGGAGCCACGCGGAACGGACATCAAGCGGCTCCGGCGCAGCATCAGACTTGGCTACTGCGCAACGGAGGCGCACAGCTGGGCACGAGCCTGCGCCAGGGCATCTGCCGTTACTATGACGTCACTCCTCTGGAGTGCGCAGACCGGCGAATGTGCAGACCCAATTCTCTGCACACCCCTACTCCAAAAGCAATATAATTCAATTTAATCCAATCCAAATCTAATCCAATCCAAATCCAATCCAATACAATCTAATGCTCCTCGCGCTTACGCAGCACGGCCCCTCAAGGTCCATGTGAAACTGCTCAACCTCGGCCAGTGTAGCTTACGCTACAATAAACAATTACGCGCGCATGCGGTTGGGCCGTTACACCGAAAGGTTACTACTGACTCGCCTGTAAAGGGTGCACCACCGCAGAAAACGGTGTTACAGAGGTGAAACACACGTTAGTAGAGAGTGCAGAGAATCGTTCCTGCTACAACTCCCGGCGCGAGGTCGGCGCAACCGCAAACGCCCACAACCGGTTTGCCGACTCAGCGCACGCACAGTGGCATCGGTCGGCTACCACCTACCATGCCGGGACAGCTTCTTTGTTCTGATATAACTCTGTAGTATCACTGCGAGGCGTTCTTCCACGACTAGTATCCTCACTACAGGATTTGGTTTATTTGAGGGTCCAATGATCTTATTTTCGGGGCAAATGTGGTTTAGTAATGAGTATGGACCCAAAGAATGCTTTCTGATTAAAAATAATAGGAATATAATTATGTATTAAAATTTCAGAAGGCTGTCGCCATTTGTGGTGTCAGGTATCCTTTTATATTGCCACAAAGCAAGCGATTCCAGCGATAACAGAAGAAACGAAGCTTACAACTCACACATACTGACGCCATGCACGTTTTGGATATCTCTGATTATTATTGTGCAAGTCTATCGGCGCACTCTTAATTCATGTCATTATTATCGGCCCACAGTCACTAATTTTCGTGAGGATCACGACAATGGTGTTTTAATTTTACCTGCGATGAATTATTATTTCTATGATTCGGTGTCTGCAGACGGTAGTAATTCTCCATGGCCACGCGAGGTCAAGAGACCTTGTTATGTAGTAAATACATCCCTGGACGGAAATGCGTAATTATAATCCTTGGTACAGGAACCAGGCTCAGCGCGAAATAAAGCCGATTTTAAATACGCACCGCTACGACGTAGTGTTCGGCCCAGGAGGGGTATTTTTAAGTATCCCAAATTACTTATTACTGAAAAGTAAAGTCAAACGGTCTTCACCAATTGCTTTTATTGTAATTTTTCACTCAGGGAAAGTTCAATAAACTCACATAAAAGTGATCGGACACCCTCAACTTGTACAGCGAGCGAACTATAGTATCGCGACGCCAGCCAGAGCCACAATCAACCGGTTTGCGTGTATCTAAATACCGGCCTTAGCGCCACAAGAGGAAGGTTGCCGGACCTAAGCTTCGTGCATATCTTCGAAAAGTCATTATCTCTCTGTGCCTTCGTGCAGCCACGTTTCTTAAACGACGCAACTTCGATCGGCGAAGTTTCGCGACGCGCTTTTCCCTAATGGTGCTGCCTGAAAGTTCCAACTTGCTTGAAAAAGTGGCGGGGAGCTCAGAATAATGGCCATTAGACAATGAAACGCCTGTGGCAATCCTGGCTGAGATTCCGCTCGTTGTTAACTAGATAAGCTTCGCTATGATAAAGTGCGGATACGACCTTTTTGAAAGCGACGGCTTTGCAGTAACACGAAATCGTTAAAGGATCACCTTGGCCACGCTGCTTCTTCTAAGCGTCTTTAATAAAACAAGTAGTCGTCCAATTATAGCCGAATCAATGTGACCCGTGCGAATGTTTTAGCGAAACTAATAGTTGTCGGGGTGTCCTCAAAATGTCGTTGCTGTACGGATTACAGTTAGTGGTATTTGTTTTCAAAATATCTGTTGCGGTTATGCTATAGGATCTACATGATTGGGACATTTTTCACACATTATGACTTCCTTTAACGTGCTGGCGTACGAATTCAAAACTTAACTGGGTTCATGCTTGAACGAATTCGAGATTTACAGCGAGGTATGCACGTAAACGACTAAAAGGCATGATGAAGTGCATGACACACGAGAAAGTGTCCCGTCCAGGTAATCTTATGTTTTGGTCATTCTCAAGAAGTAGCATCTTAAACACAAGACCCCTGGCAGATGCGTTTAGACAGGGGTTCATCTGGACATCATTTGAGCGGGGTAGCTGGGTAACCGCAGCACGTATCAATTGTTTCAAATTATCAACAGCTAGTATGAAAAAAATGTCTGCTTAAAGCGGTCGGGAAACTGATGCGTGTTGCACTGTATTTCTATCATAGCTCCCCTGCTAAAACCATGAAGGAAGAATGAAAAGAGACGAGTTCTGAAAACATCGATTCATGAACCTTTCGCGACTACCTTAAACAAAACGCCAATACCACCGACCGTCCCACACCCAATAAAAGGTGTAAAAACGCTGTTCTATACTCGGCCCTGAATGGAACAACGGAGGCGAGAGAGCTTGATATATGGGGGCTTAGCTCTAGGCCGCGGGTTTTCCCACTCTATCTTACCCTGCCGTACGAAAAAGTGCGCGTTCGGATAACGTGTTATTTTAACTCGCACTGCTTTTGTTGCTGTTTTCCCCTCTTTTCAGCAAAAACTTCACCTGGAGGGAATCAGCAGCGAAATATAAAGAAAAGTAGATTCTGTGAACAAGAGGTGTTTGCGCTTATCGCGTAGAAAAAGTAACAGCTTAAAATACCAATAGGGACCCTCCCGACGGAAATACCGCTTCAGTCTTGTGACCCAGCAAGTGCAGCAATTTGCTTTGACAACGCAATTTTATCACTGCATAGTAACCAATGGGACCTATCGAGACATTGCAAAATGTCAGGGAGGTATGCCATTCTAGGCGTAGTTTGGGGGTAGATCTTTACGCTTGTAGATCATTCTGGTGGATCATAGATGGAGCCTTAGTATGCAATTAGTTTTCTAAATAACGTTTCACGTTATTTATGTCCATATTGGGCCGCTTAACGTGCACTTGTGTCCAAATATACATTACAATATTGGTTGTAACCTTTTAGATTATTTCGAGTATAAGCTACATTCGATCCCCTTGATGTTCAACGCAATTTCAGTTTTCTGTTTGCCGTGCACGTGTACCCGATAACCTCACCGGATCCAATGTTCGCAGAGCAGCGGTGATGACAAAACTTATTTCTGCGTCTCGGTATTTGCAGACTAACTTTTTTGCGTTGAAACTTGCAGCTTACTGTTATTGTTCGTCCTCCGTTTTTATGTACGCACTACACCAAACCGGACACACCTGCTCTCACCGCGAGTCGTTTGTGCATTTCCTTCCCGCGTGCAAGTTTTAATACCCAGAAAATCACGTAAGTTCAGTCCAACGGTAATGTAGGCTATATTTTAAACACGTTCCTGGCAGGCAAAAAGCTTTTTCGACATCGAATGATAAAACAACTTAGCGTTTTTAGCACGAAAGTGTTTTATGCCGGGTACACCAAGATCTGACTGGCGTCATGTCTGTCGCGGAAATGAAAACGTCACCAGAAAAAGTTCTCTTCACGCGGCTGCGCCCGGATTCGAACCACGAGCTCTTTCGCCACAACTGGAGGTATATAGCGATCTGCCCACTGCGCTACGAATTCAAGCGCAAGTAGGTTTACGAACGCGCCTTATATCTTTCCCACTACTTTCTTCATTCAGGTGCCGTCTAGGAGATGCTGCCTTCTAGGAGAAGTGAAGCGGAGTAGTTCATCGTGACACTAATGAGCGCCGACAATTGGCGCCTCGATGGCAGCGTCTTCGTGTACGCGGGACGCGGGTGAATTGAGGCACCCTCCGCCACCTACTGCTTTCGGTTTCGGTGTCGGTTCAGTTTCATTCGCATGGTTTTCAAGGGGCCGTGGTTTCAGTCGGATTTACGCAATGTTTTGACGCGTGCAGTCCAGTGCCTAACGTTGATGCGTGTAACGGTGCCGTACCAAAGAAATATAAATAGCGATTTGCAAGTTCATATGGATGCACAATAAATGCTCCTGTGAAGGCACATTTCCCTTTCGTGCTTTACCGATTTCTATGAAACAGGCATCAACCACATTTTTTATAGCTGTAGATGGAGTCGTCGTGGTACGGCAAACTCTTGCCTGTCTTCTACTCCACCCTCCTTAGTTCTGCTCATCCAATGCAAAATCGCGTTCTGGCTAATCTGGTGTTCATTCACATAACACGGGCTTTGTTCCAGCCATACACCCTTGCTTGCAACAAGTTAAAAGCACTCGCTGTGTTCGAAGAATCGATGATGTTGTTGTCTGCTGGGCATGAGACCCCCCTACTTTTTAAGCCTTACTTCTCTCCAGGGGTTCCGTTGCCAGTGTCAATTACCACAGAAGCCTCGATCAGTAAAACTGCGCACCAATGTTATCTCCGAGAAAAATATGAACCGCTACTTTTTTAGTTCAACAGCTCGTAGAGCTCCCGTTTAAAAGGCGTGATTCAATAATGCTCAAAGCAGTTCATTGTAAAAAGCATGGCCGTGCCGGTAAAATCAAGGTATGAGGTACTAATTCCCATAGCGTGGTATTCCACTATGAAAAAAGAAGGCTGCTCTTTCCCTCTGCATGATAAGTAATCATGCTTGAAAGTTGGGTAAGTTCACCTGCTCTTCTACCCTATAATCCCTGTGTTAGTCTTGCACGTGCGCGCATTAACGGAGCCTAAATCACCACACACCACACACCACTCCCGTCCTTGCTAGAAACTTCTCTCACTCCCACAGACACCCTCCTTCTCTGCTCGCACTAAAACCCCGAAGTAGGAAGGCGGATACATTAAGGCCTCTGTAAGATATTACAAGGCGAATCAAACCTGACAGGGTCCTTATGGCGCGACACGAAGCACCTCTGGGAGCCCTTACAGCATCCCCAAGTGCTTAAATTTTGTATGATATTCTGCACACTGTTGAGTAACGTAGTACTGCTGCAGGTAAAGGACTGTAAGTAGTCGAAATATTCTAAAAGTCAAACTGCTGTCTAGAAGTTCTCTATTTATTCCCTCTCGCAAAACTACCCGCTAATCTCCTGATTATACAATTCGTTAGGAGTTAACGTGACAATCCTTAGTTAACGTGACAATGCGGTAATGTAAGCTTAGACGACAAAAAAGTCTGCTTCCTGTGAGAAAGTTTCTGAGCTGAATAGTACTTTCGTGACTATATATTCGTCACGCAATGGCACCAAGTTTTATTTCTTAAAAAAAATTACGCCTAGGGAGATTTCTCTAAATCATTCAACCAGCAGCAGCGCGTTATTTGGGTTTGTTGGTTCACAATTGCCCAAGAAGAGGTCAGAAAAACAGTCAAGCGAAAAGTTCGCGTAGGGGTGGATGCCTGGTTTAACTTTAGGACGGGAGAAATTTTTTCAGCAGCGGTGCTTGCGGAAATGTAGGTTTGATTGTGACAGTAGTGTTTCATGTTAACTGGGTTATCTTATTTTCTTCTTCACACCTCGTCCGTGTTTTTTCACAAGAGGGCGCCCAGCAAGCTCAAAGCTGTCTAGCTAGCTCAAGCAACTGCCTTCGTCTTTCTGCGTCATCTATATAAGCTGAACGCACAACACAACATCTCTCGTGGATACCACGGCATAGCAAAAGTCGAGCCTCAGAAAAGAACACGTGACACAGGCTTTTGCGCTTGAGTCGCACTTGATGCCGCAGTGCTGCGTCGCACTTGCACTTGATGCCGCAGTGCTGCGGTCCTTACCCCACAAGAACCTGCCTTGTAATCGATTGTTATCATTTAAGAAAAAAAAATGACAAATTTTGGACCAGTCAAAATGATCAACAGAAATGATCAAAGTTTATTAACTTGCTGTCTAACCCGGCGTTTTAAGCCGGGAGTTCTAGAACACACGGTGGTGCAAACTTTGCGGTGGTACCCATTTGTAGCTGAGGCAGCGCAGAGAACATTGCATTAGGCTCAGAAAAGCCTGAAACTATGCCTTTCGGGAGACCATGACAGCACTGCTGTTGCTACACTTAACAGGAATAACGGACAACTACCAAAGGCTGAAGCAAGGGAGTTAGCATACACTCCTAATATTTTGTGAAACCCTTCGAGCACGGGCCGCCAATCAGTGCGAAAAAGCTGCGCAATAAAGCCGCAGCCTCGCTCAGTGAGAAAAAAGACGTTAAAAAAAATGAGCCATAACGACTGCGCTAATTACGAATTAATACTTACTATTGTGAAACAGGGCAACCTCAAATATGCTTCTGGCGGTAATTAGTTTGAGAGGTACTGCGGAAAGTCGTGAAGAATTTTCTGGCTTTGCTCAGACTGACGTAATTGAATTTTTGAAGGTTTTAGTTTGCATTCTGGATACAGGAGCCATGAAGAGAAAACACAAGTTTGGTTCATTCAAAAGATTGTCTCGTTAGAATCATACTGACACCACTTTTAACGTAAACTTCGCTCAAATAAGCTACATAATTAGGAAAAACGAGAATGGTCATGCGACCCACCAGCTCATTTCCCGCAACAGAACCTGTGATGTCACATGGGCTAAGCTCTGCGATTGGCGGAGGCTGGCAGAAGCAGACGCAAATTAGGTAGAGCTTACAAAGTAGACGAACGAGCGATTTGCGCTTAAATTTAGGGCACATTCTTTACAAAGCAATAAGAATGATGGGACAAACAGTGGAAGTTACGAAAACACATGTAAACATAGAAGTACTGATGCGTTCTGCTGTTCGTACTGCGCACAGCATGCTTTGGTTTAGCTGCACAGCACTACGGGGCTTGGGGTTGTCTCAGACGACACTGGCCGATTGACTCAAGCAACGGTGTCTTACGTGACCCCATTTGTCGAGCGAGCAGTGTTTTAGGGAACGAATATTTTCTCCCAGAACAAAAACAAGCCAGGTTTAAATGCGGGCAAAAACAAACCAAACGCTTGCCACGGTATGGTGGCGCCATCTAGGTTACGGAACGTAAAGAAACGCGGGAACAAACCAACACCGCTGTACAGGGTGGAGACAACCTTTGAACGGTCCCGTGCCGCCGCAATTGGGCCAACGGGCTCAACGCGTTATTCTTTTCGTTTCCCACGAGACCTAGCAACGCGAAACAGACAATATGATTCAAACTTCTTCAGTAAACCGCGTTGCGGCGATAATTTTAGCGCGGTTTTGACACAATGACTTGCTTCGGCGGCGAGCGAGCAACCGAACATGGCGCCGCCAGCGTTACGTGTCTCTACCCTGTACGGCGGATGCGTGAATGAAGGTATTCTAGGCTGCAGAGCGGTCGGTTCCCGTGATGTCACTTGGGACCACGAAAACGCACGATTGAGCGGGAAAATCAAAATTTTAACCTAAATTGTTTAATTTCTCAGTGAATAAAGCACCGTTTGTATCCGGACAAGCGCTGGGGGCACTATAAAACACGAAATCTTTCGAATAAAACCAACTTGCATTTTCTCTTCATGGCTCCTTTAAGGACCCCCCGTTGCATTTCTTGCGGTATATCATATTTTTCGGGGCTGAACGCGTTATGAGGGATGATTGCCTCGTGCAGAACGTGTTTTTTCTGCAACTGTCGGCATTTCTGCACAACTAAATTTTTTTACCCATTTAACTTTGGTTTTGAACGTTTCATTGTTTGCGAATCGTATATTCAGGGTTCGTGTAGTCCATCGTTTTGTGTTTTGCACACTTTTACCTATTTGTTTAAATGTTCGGGTTTCCCTTCCCTAAAAACGCTAGCTTATATCGCTACCATTCTGCTAGCTTATGAAATTAGCTTTAAGCTGCGTAATGTTCAAGCATAACGCAGCGTCCTTCAAACATTCTTTCAAACATCATGAAACGCATTATATTTTAAATATCAACATCATACGTTAAAAGCAATTGAACACGATGATGCTGCTTCAACAGGAGTAGTTAATTTTCGCAGGTAACAAGTGAAGTAATTATTCAAGCGGTAAATCAGCGAAGTAGTTTCATATCAGGGTTTGAATCTCGGCACCTGTAACTCGTATTTTAAAGAATTCGTTCTAAAATGTTTCATGCACGCCTGCGGGCACAAATAAAGGAAGATGCAGTCTGTTCTCCGGAACACATTTCATGCTCCCGGGAGAAGACTGCCAGTTTCATCTATATGCGTCATGATACCGAAGAGGGTTAGAGACGTCCCACGTGTTCGCACTTTGCAT
Organism: Haemaphysalis longicornis; assembly: GCF_048455015.1. Lineage (NCBI taxonomy): Eukaryota > Metazoa > Arthropoda > Arachnida > Ixodida > Ixodidae > Haemaphysalis > Haemaphysalis longicornis. The sequence goes on along the minus strand of NW_027526460.1, from coordinate 22,921,756 downwards.
CAGCTTTGAAATATTTGGTGCTTCACTTCAGCGGCTGAACGTTTTTCAGCTCCAGTATTTTGGCTACCAAATGGGTCCCATGTCTTTGTAATATTTTCAGAAATGTTGCCCCTTAATCAATTGGCGCCCAAAAGTTTTGGAAATTTGTTTCGTAAAAAGGGTGCAGAATAACATCGATATTTTTTCAAGCTGCGCTGGCGTTTCCAGGATCGCGCCAGCCACCAGTCTAACTTTTCTCAAAAACAGACGTTACCACTCGCCGTGAAGAAAAATCATAAGCTATTTCCTTCGCCTTGTGTCCCCGTAAGAAGAGAATTTGATTACACTGTGACAGTTTTTGTAAGCCATGTCCACGAAGATAGGCGACACCCCCCCCCCCCCCCTTTCAGAACTGCAAAATAACGGAGTGGAACAAAACGCCAGGCCCCATATCTTAATGCAATATAGTTAATACGTAACACAGCTCACAGAAATTGAAATCTAAGCACGCCTCAAAAGTCATTCATGCCCTTTTGCATTGCTTTCGGAGTAAATAGCAAAAGGGTACCGAAACAACTGAGATTTTGTTTCTTGTTTCTGATGGAGGCGAAAAGCAAAAACGCCCGTGTTTACGAGATTTCGGAGCACATTAAAGATCCCCAGGTGGTCAAAATTAATCCGGAGCCCTCCACTACGGCGCGGCTCATCGCCTGCGTTGCATCGGCGCGTTAAACCCTACAATCAACAATCAAACAACATTTTGTTTCTTCCTCCCTTTTTTCTGTGGTACTGTTGCTTCAACGCTTTTTTTTCCTTTTGTCAAGCCTCTGGAAAAATGGTAATTTATTTCAGCGGGGTCGTTAAGTTCTTTGTCGATAGCATAAAAGGACCTTCCATATCGTTGACTGTGCTGCCGGGCGCCGGTGTTATGCTCTTTTGCACTACAGAGGTGCACCAGGGCACGAAGTGAGGGCTAGACCTATCATATTGGCTCGTTTAACCTGGAACAATACAATGACTGAGCCCTCAGTGCGAATATTCCTTGCGGAAAGCATATGCCACCCATTGCAAATAACTTAAAAGACACAAAAAACAGCGCTCAAGACGGGACAAAAGGAAGGAGGCTACACACACAGCGCTGTGTGTGTAGCCTCCTTCCTTCTGTCCCGTCTTGAGCGCTGTTTTTTGTGTGAAGTATGAACCAACTGGCCCAAACACTTCCATTGCTTAACTTAAAAGAGCCACGAAGAGAAAATACAACTTCTTATAATTTCAAAGAACTAGGATTCCGTATCTCACTCAGCTCCATTACAGCCACAAAAGATATTTTTTTAACGAAAAAAAAAAGCAAGAAGTATTTAAAAACTTTCAAATTTTGCGCCACGGTGACGTGTTATGAGCAAGAATGACGTCATACTGGCCAAAAATAAAACATACTTTTCAGTGCGTTAACTGCACGTTAGCATTCAAGCGATGCGGTCAAATGGAACTAGAGGCCCCATTACAGACGTTCAGTCATGTGTCATCGCGACAGGTCAGTTAGGCGGCCGCTAATCGCACAAACAAGGTTCCGTGACGTCATAGAAAAGTTGCGGGAAATTGGCTAGGGGGTCGCGACTGCTTCACACGTTATCTTTAATATCTCCGTTATTTGTTCGAAGATTGCGATGATATTGGTATCATTGTTATCGGGACTAAGCAGTCTTTCTAATAAACCCAACTTGTATTTTGTCTTCATGGCTCCTTGAAGTGCAAAGTACATATTAGATTCATGCCGGTAGCCGTACAGAAAAAGGCGTAGAAGGGCCTAGGCATTACAGTTCCAAAAATATATTTCGCAGTGGTTTGGGGAAATCCGGTGCCGCACCGCAAAGGGATAAAGTTGGAGCTGGGAAATATGGGCAAGGACATTAGAATGAACCAAGCATGCGCGGCTCTAAAATATACAGAAAAGACCAAGTTGTTGCGGATCCGCGTGGGCTCCCGCTTCCTTCCACCTCTTTTCCTTCTTGAAAGGTGGCTATCGATCGGGAGCGTTAATTGCCATTTGTTTTTGCTTCCTCTGCTTTTCAATTGAATCGCTACCGATCCCTAGGAGGGCTTGAGGCTTATTTCAAGGGCTCATTCAGCAGTGTCTTTCAAAGTGCGGTCAAAGCTTCCTCCATGGCTTCACGCTCGAAGGGTTGTTCAAAGCTGCGCCGCCTTTATTACCACGTTTTATGTTCATCCTCTTTGTAAAGAAAGTGACCGTTTTATTGTGCGAAATAAATCGTACCCCTTGAGAGTAGTGATTTGGCATCTTGGAATCCCTTCAGTTAAAAAGAAGCAATTCTGGAGGTTCTTGAAAACGCCAAAATTTCATCTTGACGCTGAAAAGGTGTAATTTTTGAAAGGAATATCGAGACTGACTTTGAACTGAAGAAGGTCAGGGAGGGTTACCGTACGTTGACGGCATGCGTACCCTGATTGTGGTTGCGGTAGATGGGTAGGTAGTAGCACTTTTTTTTCAGTTGGTTCAGGGTAGGGGGGTTGTGGAGGACCAAAGGGCCCCTGCGACATCCGTCCAGGGCTCCGGTCATGATCGTCTCTTGTGTAGCCCGGTCTTTTGTAGCCCAGAGCTTCCTCCCAGTTCTGCTTTCTCTCGATCTCTCGTTCCATCAGTTTCAACTACCTGAAAAAAAAAACAAAAAACGCCGAAGGCACGCCAATGTTCTGCACTGCCCTAAAGTTTTACCCATGCAAGCTTGTTTTTTGAGGTGGAAATTGCAGCCTTGCTCGCAAAAGTAGCATTTAATCCATGGGTTTAAAGTAGTGCAGAGCTGCATAATTACTTGAACCACCCAATGAAACTTTGACCGAACGGCAAGGCTTGCAAATAGCTCGTACGGCATGGCAGTTGGTTGATGGCCAGATATAGTGATGAAGTTCTTCCTTTTCTATCGGCATAGGCCGATAAGCACCCACACTGGAGAAAATACGCAAGCGTTTAACTCTAGAGGTTTTTACGGCGTTATAGTACAGTATATTTTTCTTTTGAGTATACACAGTATATTCTCCCTTTGAGTAATAGAGGTAGTTTACTTTTCATTATTCGGGAGTGCTTGCCGAGACAATGCCTATTTCTTGCCAAAATCTTTCACGTCCAACTACGCGCACATCACCCGTTGCCGGTTTTTACGTGCACGAGTGCGGGGTGGAAGGAAGGGGGGGAGGTTACACGCAGCTCGGCTTCACGCCCTCACCGTTGACATGTCTGTTGTTCTGGTGGGAGATTTAAACGTGGACATCTTAGGCCCACGTCGAACTGGCTGCTGTCCGCCGTGGTCGGGGTGCATGGGTTTGTGTGCTACACCGACTTTAAGATGCCTCCGACGCCGGAGGGAAACGGACAGGACATGCGTTTTCCCTAGAATAAAGCTCTAGCCTTTCCAAGTTCCATTCAGCTGATTGGCTAGATGGCACGCGCACCCGGAAGCACACTGAATTTTTTGTGCTTCTGAATTTTTTAAACAGATGCACACGAGGCCGCCATACCTTCGCGTCTTCAACGGAGATTGCAGCAGGGGCCACTTGTACTCACAGTAGAGAAAAGATGACGTTGTGCAGTGATTTGGCAACAAAAAGAGAAAGTGCATTCACCAGGCTGTAAAACGCAGCTGCTTTAGCACGAGGAGACTAACAAGAAGAGAATGCTTGCTGAGACCCAGGGCGGCCATGCCACGATACCACTTCATCATTAGCGCGCATCTTGCGAGTACTGAATGAACCGCACGTCCATCCATTTTATTGTCATCTTGTTGTTAAAGTCAGCCTTTCAATTTCAAAGACCCGTATGACAACGTCGTTTCTTTAACCCTTTTCCCCTGTCCGCCATTCATAGACGGGTACTATTAGTCAGGCTCGGGCAAGCGGGAAGGCATTACGTGCCTGACTTTGGAAGTGGCGCCTTTTATCGCATCATAAAGACGTGGGGCAAGTTCTGGGCTTTGAGGAACACAGATTTTGTAACAAATGACTGCCGAGTAGTGCTGGTGGCACCCGTTTTGAGGGCTTGTCGCCTCGGACGCTTTGAAAGTATGCCCGTCGGCTTTTGTAATTACGTCCGCCGGAGCATTTTTTTCTTTGACTCATGGTTTTATCCATTGCGAAATGTTGTATACATATTTTCACTGCAGCTTCACACTCGGCTTTTCCCGCAATATTTATCAGATTCGCATAGCATCACTTCGGTTATTTAAACCCACATGATGTGTCGGTCAAACCCTATTAGTGGTAACTTCCCCACTTTGAGTGGTCTTTAGACAGGTATAAAAACAACAAGAAAAAAACATAGATATTGTGCTGCCCTTGGGAGTACCAAAGAAATCTCCAAATTTTTGCGGCCGCGTGCATGGGGACGTGCCTGACCGCTTTTTGCTGTGGTTAAAAAAATGAAGCTCACTTGCGGGCATTGGAGGTTCTAACCGCAGTATCTACAATTCTACATGCCTCATGTCGGAAACTGAAACCACTCGGTTTTCAGACCTTTTTTTATATACATAGGCGAAATGCCTGCTTTATGTGCTCATTTGGACCGTAGAGAGAATCGGAATAAGTTGTGTAGAAAGAAAGGGTAAGGTATTGCGTTTCCTACCTACTTACGTAGTATTCTTTTCTGCCGTTTCCTTAAACCTCCGTTTAAGGAAACTGCTTACTTTTTATTGTTAGAACCCAAATTTTCCGAGCACAAAAGGGTGAGTCGCCAAGCGAGCCACAAAGACTTGTCACGTGCTGTCACTGTTTTGGGAAAACTAGGATTCACAATACTCATCAAAATTACGCGTTCCCAACGATGCCACGTCGTCTTCTAAAGCTATAGACGCTTTAGAAACGTGATCGCTATCTGCATGCGATACATTTTTTGTTGCGTCTATCGCCATGAACAATGAGCCAGGCTCGCCGAGGCGACCAACCTGAAAAGCTACTGTCTTGTGGTGGACTACTCTCAATTACGAGTGGCTGATAACGTTATTGGAAGCATTGCTCTTGCCAGTATTCAGCGTCGTATGTCAGTTCTGCGTCTAGACTTATTCGTCCCCTTCCACAACGGTAGAATTAAAGTACATGTGTTTATTGATCGCGTAATTGCCCGATTCGAACTTTTTCTCTTGCGTTGGCTTGCTTTCGTCTGAATTATCGTTCTTGTGGTTGACACCACAACCGACCCCTTTCTTATCTCTTATGTCTTATCTTATCATCTTACGTCACATGTGCAACGAGAGTTGTCTACAGCATTCCTTTACCCTGTGGCCAAACTTATATATGTTGGACAAATTGGCCGCTGTATCAACGTGCGTTTGAGAGAACATGAATTGTCATCTAAAGACCCTGTATCATCCCATCTTTCTTCGCATTGTGCTAAGTGCAGCCAATGCAAACCTAATTTTCCTGCCACTAACATTTCATTTAGGCACCGTGATCAAACAACAACCTGCGAAATCATGGAGGCATTGCGCATAGCAGAACGAGGTTATAAGTGTGGAAGCCAAACAAGCGTGTGTAAGCGTGTGTCTCCATCCTGAAGACATTGCATATCTGCGTGTGCCATGACTGTAACATGTGTATATCGAGTTGTGGTATCACCGTCACATTTGTAAACTTGTTTCGACCATGCGCACGGTCTTTTTATTACTTTATTGTTTGTGTTGAGTATTTATATTCCCCCTTCCTGATATTAAAATTTAGTTGTTAGACCAGCGGCTGTCCTTGTGTTGCACTTCCTTCGTCTTTATCTGAGTTCGCGCTGGTTTTACGCGAGTCTTTCCAACTATCCCAGCTTGCAGCGCTCCTGAAGCGTTAATGACTTAAATAGCCTGTGCATGACTATTACCCTCATGAACTTTAAAATCGTTATCTAACCTGGGTCGAGTCCACGTGCTACACAGGCTGCATAATAATAATGACCTCTTGTTCAGTGGCTAATGCTTTGTTTGTTACCGGGAATTGTCATTTGGGAAAAGGAAACAAAAGTTAAGTTGATAACCGCGTTTGCTTGATGGAGGCCTTTCCCATTGTGCTGTCAACCTAGGCACCTCTGAAGGTTCACTTGCGTAAAAGACACGACGCAAACAGATTAAGTACACGACACTGGTCTTACACTGCGATGTAGTCGCAGCTTCTAGGCTTTAGGCAATACAGTAGCATTACATCCTCACGGCTTCCCTCAGACTTTCCACAGAATCCGGTGTAAGAAATCCCCTTTGCCACACAAACCGGGAATGTGCTCAAATCAGCCACGCTGAATGAAGCCATTCGGGCGCCGGGATACATTACGGGTTCCGATGTGTCGTTGTGATTGCCGCGGTAATCACGAGATCACGAGCCGTACAGGCGGTGGCCGTTTTTATCCGCTGTGGCACCCGGGTATTTCGCGGTGCACGCTCGTAAAAGTAATGCAGGAGTCTTCCGGCATAACCGGGCTTCTGCAGACAGCCAAAGCTAACTCGTGAGGGTAGGGATATCCTTGCGGATTTAGCGCCTTATAATGAAAACAATACACCTAAATATAGCTTTTTCGCGAATATTTTCTTCTGTTGTCCTATTTTTTCTCTCCCTCTCTCATTCGCCTGCACTCCGATCCTAAAGGCTATCCGAGTAGGAAGCCCTACAACCAGGATGCCTGACCACTCGAGATTTATGAAATATTTTTCCTTCTGTTCCTGCACCTTCCGGTCCCTTTATGTGGCCATATCCTAACATACACAGCACACTGAAGCCGTTGCAAGGGTCGAAGGTATAAGATGCGCCCACGAACTGCGACAGAAGATGAAAATTTATGGTCAAGCAGCCTTAATACTACCAGAGGGGTGCCTAGAGAAGTCATTTTAAATTGGCGTAAAATTCTGTGGATAAATAAAAGCACGATGTAGACACTCCTTCTGGACATCAAAAACTTTTTGTCGTCTAGGCTCTTCCGGAAGGTATGCAGTGAAATTATGTTCTCTTCTACGTAGAATGATTCACGGCCTAAATTTTTGATGTTGCATTGCTTATTTTTCTGGAAAAGCGCAGTATATCAACGACAATCACTTCAAAGTTTTTTATCCCGTGGTGCTCCCCATTGGAACTACAATCTGTAGAATTGACAGCGAGATGTATCCTGGACGTCAACATATATTTTATGACCAAGAAGTAATTTATGAGACTGAGTAAATGTGCTTAACATTGCATTTAGTGTCAGTTAAGACCAGACCTTCAACTTCACCCTTCACCTAACATAAAGAAACACTTAAAGGGTCGTAAAAAAGAATCTTAAGCTGATGATGTTATATGGTGTTTGCATGAAAGCCTCCATTAATTTTTTTACTTTAACTTCTTTTTGTTTCGTCTACTTGAGCGGCACACCAAAGAAAAATAACATGAAAGGCAAGCAGCTTTGTGATTGCTTGTGATTGTAAGCAACTTCTCTTTTTCTTTCGTCCATCAGGGCTAAATTTCTCCGTTTCCAGTAATGTTGCTTTGTGTAGAAGCATCGTCAGCTGCATTTAGTGACCGCGACGTCGTTAAAAGTAGACTATCATTTTTCAGGGTACAGCGTACGTAGGTATATCTGTTCTGCCGTGGTCATGTTATAATTATAGTAGTAGATACACAATGCGCTCGCCACGGAGGAAATATGGTTCTGTGATGATGATAGCCGCTACCGATTTATCATCCCCTCATATGTCATTTTTCGACTCCTTCCTTTTTTACCTATTTCTAGACAAATTCAGTCTGATTCGGTTAAGTATTCTTTGCAGTAATAATTGTGCTTTATTGTCCTAACCACTCGAAGTCCTTTAAAGGTAAACTTAAAAAGAAAGCCCAAATAAATGTTTGCTCACGGAAAATGTTGATTGCACGCGGTCGTGTTTTAAGCCGGTAACTAGTTCTTCGTAATCAGTGCGCGTGGCTTCTTCGACAGCGCGTTGTTTTCAGCCGCTGTTGAGTGGCCTGACACGATGCCGCTCGTTGGAATAATTTGCAATGGGCGTGGATGCAGCTCTGGCCCCAAGACTGCGGTGATTAGTGAAAGCAGCCAGCACTGCAAATTCGCTGCATCGATTTGTTTGTCGCTTGCCTCTCATTTCGCCATGAACTCTAGGAATGCTGGCGTGTGCTTTTTAAGCGTGGTAAGAGGCTCAAGCAAAGAGAAAAAAAAAAGGACAGAAATGCCTCCTCAGCCGACAAGATAATGAAGATAATGAAATAGACTGCGCTGGCGTTGGCGATGATGTGTTTACAATGAACAGTATCAGCTGCTGATTTCGCGAACCTTCGTTGGAAGTTCACAAACTCTCGTTTTTACTTTAGCTCCGAACAGGCTAAGCATCACCGTGGTTCGTTTGGACGTTCTGGACGCTGTTTAATCTTTCTGCCGTTGTCGTTGCGAAGTCAAGTCACTGGAGGCGGAGGCTGTCTGGTTGGCCTTACATTTTTTATCACCGCACACCTATCCCCGTTGTCCACAATCACTTGGATTTACCCATAATGCCTGATGCCATGATGAAAATCTGCTGGGGTGAGTACACCCAGGGAGGGAGTTGAGATAAATGCTGATTTTGATGCGACGGTGACAGAAGGTTGGCATCTGCAAGGTGGAGCACGAAATCAGAGAAAGCCCAGGCACCGAGACTAAGTAGCATAAGTTTTGTGGTATTGCATCGTACTCTTTGAGTTCTCCCTATTGCAAGCGGTGTGGAGTGGACGAAGTGCTGGTGGTGGAATATTTTCCTGGAGTATTTCAACAAATATTCCCAAAAACAGTTCACGACTGAGTTACTGATTTGTGGACGTCCTTTAGAGCACAAGACAAACGTAGCCCTGAGTGCGTACAGATTGTCGATAATTGTCCCCCGAAGTTCTGCAGCCGCCAGCTCGAACCTTGCCGAGCCTTCAGCAATTCTTGGGAGCATTAGTACTGTTTCTTTGATCTCGCAGAATTCAGTCTTAGTCGTTCATCATTGTCAGCTACAGCTTCTAGATGCTAGTGTTACGAATGATCTTGCTTCTTCCCTTCTTCTCGAAGTGCAGATTTCTTTTTGCATAAGGCCTTGTAATTACGATATAGCCGTCCACAATCGCACTCATCAGGCACATTGCGCCTTTTACGGTGGTCCCGCAAATCGGCCGCTTTCCAATTCTGCTTTGACGCACCGGCGCCAGTGTGAGCACAGCTGAGTGCTGCCATGCCTCTGTGCAGAACAAGACACAAAATGGTCTTGCCATCACCTGACACATCGCACTCACACCAGCTATTTTCTTTCGCCAATATTGACTAGAAGGGACTGTTTACCGCGAAACAGACGTCTGCCCTTTGCCCTCTCACCCACTGTTTCACACCATTTCCGGCAACCCGAGGCGATCGGCCTCTCTTTATCAATTCATTCATTCATACATTGTCTTGGTAGGATTAACCGGAGATTAACATCGGATTGATTTAAGCACTAACTGCGGCGCTGCAAAAACTTCCGCATAAAAGTGATTCTTTATACACCTTTAGGTGCGAAGGGTGCTGTCAAGCAGAGAAAAATGCGTTTGCTATGCTCTGTGTGCTCCCCATTTGTGCCTACTGACAGACTGTTTGCCAGATGAGTAACCTTTTACATCTTCAAGAAAGTTCTGGAGCATTCCACTAACGGTAATCATTTCATCGAAAGTTCCAGCGTACTGAGCCGCAAAACGTTCACGGAATGGTTACTTCCTATAAATAAAGCTCCTTAGAAGCGAAACGTGCTTGTTGAGCCGTAAAAATATGGCTCAACTTACCTGCACAGCTGTCCCAGAAGCAATTTTTGATGTTTCAATGGCGTCTGGGAACTATACTTGGATTAAAATTTTTGCGGTTTAACTTAGGCATCTGTAGCGATGACTTAACTCTTTCACGGAACTGCTCACCGCGCTGTCATTCTGGGCAAAAATCTTGTGCAGCGTCAGTAGGCACCGACAATTTCCTCTTCCGCTACGGAAGCCGTCCGTGAGAACAGCCGAGCGGCGGTCGCCTTCTTTGGAAAGTAGCGTTCACTGAACGTGAAGGTGACGAAGGGCGCCCAAAACAAAAACAGGCGGGTCTCATCCGTAGAAGAAAGTGCTCGAATGGCCAGTCAGCGTTTTGTTGCTTTGTGGCTGTGGCTCCTGATATTTCTTTTATTATAACAGAGCAAAAAGCTGAACCACGCGTTCTATTTTTTTTTTTTTGCATTGCAAGCGAGGAGAAACAAAAATGAGTTTTAGAAAGCGCGGCTCAACTCTTGTCACCCCGAGGCGCCGAGAAACACAAGTCTCGCTGCTTCGGCTTCATTGACGTCGGCGTTGTTCTGTGTCGTTATCCCCTCACTTCCTGCGCCGTTGTCCATTTTTCCTGAATTTTTACTTCGAGCTTTCCTTTTTCACGACAATTGTTCCATGCTAAGCCCCGAGGCTGCGCCAGATTTCGCCTTCAGGGCTGAAGAGGCCCCACATATATAAGTATTGTATTCATCACGCTTGAACAGCACTATTTTCCGGAAGGGCAAACTCGTTTCCTTCGATCAAATGCCAAACATAAAGCAGCCTTTTTAGTTCTTCAAGAAAATCAAACAACACTGCACCTTTTCTCGCCTCCTTATCGTTACTGCTCGTTCATTCAACCCGTAAAAGGCTGACCATAGAGTGTCTCGCAATTGTGTGCACTGAGTTGTTGCCAGCCATTCACGTGTAGGTGAACAGCCGAAAATGAGGCACAGTGGCTATTCGCTCCTTCTACGACAAATGATCCCATTTTTCGTCCGGTACTCTCAGGGACATATCAATATGCTTGAAGGGGCTTTGACAATACTTGCAGCGCTCAAACCAAACAGAAACATTTTACTGCCAAACAACCCCCCTCTTCCCTTCTGCTATCCGCTACCAAGCTGCATGTATGTTACTATGCATCAGTCTTTGCGACGCGGTATCTGCATGGCACGCGATCCTTTCAGCTCGTAAATAAACACGAGTGATGGGTTTGAAAGCTCCAAATGTTGCCATCATGGCATTTACAAAAATATTTCATAGTGTAAACAGTCCTCGTAAAGTTTACGCAGTTGCTTAGGTAAGCATAAAAATGGGTTAATTAATTTTGTGATGATATAGAAGCTTTTTCCGTTTTAAACTATGTTAATCGCACTAGTTTTTAAAATTCGCTTTTATGAATGTCTCCATACACGGAAAGCATTTTTTTTGCAGTGTTAGCCTGTCAGGAAGAAATGAAATCAAACTCCTTGCATTCTATCGCTTGTCGCTATCCGTCGGATACCAAAGTATTTGAGTAATGTATACGCAACTGGAACGAGACGAAGGAGTTCGCTCATTTTAAAAATAAATAAATAAATAAATAAATAAATAAATAAATAAATAAATAAATAAATAAATAAATAAATAAATAAATAAATAAATAAATAAATAAATAAATAAATAAATAAATAAATAAAAACAGAGAGTAAGTGCACCAGATCAATCCAACCTTTGTTTTACCTGCAGTTTTGCTCCTGTGTGCCTCAAATTTACACGCCTGTTTCTCATTTTTGTAGTTAGCATTTTTGCAATGAGCGAACTCCTCCGTCTCGTTTTGGTTACATACACATCCGTTAAATACTTTGGTATCAGATCGATATAGCGACAAGCGAAATAATGCAAGAGGTTTGCATTTCATGGCTTCCTGACAGGCTAAGACTGCAACAAAAAGGCTTTCCGCGCACGGAGACATTCGCAAAGCAAATTAAAAAGAAATAGTGCGCTTAACGTAATTAAAAACAGAAAAAGTTTTTATATCATCAAAAAAACGCAGAGGCATAAAAGTGGTGATCAACATCTAAGCACGGCAACTCCGTTCCGCTTCGAGTCGCTTCCGAAAGGTACAGGAAGGAAGCAAAGGTTTCATGCGATGAAGCAAGCTAATTAAGTTGGGAAAGAGTTCCGATTGTTACACAATCTCTGGCTTCGCAGCTGTAATTTTCGCTTCGAATCGGCAAACCGCTGAGCAAAGTTCCACGGGGAACTGTGCGCGGCTTTGCCTGTGCGTGCTTTCCATGCAAATAGTCATGTCCAGGTCTTCGGGCACAGAAAGTGCCTGAACGCGAGTCCTCGGTAAGTGTTCCGGCATTTAATTTCTGCAGTCACTTTACGGCTTCGGATTTTAACCGCGGAGCTGTTTAAGCTTTTAGTACCGCCGTGGGGCGTTACCGGAAAACTCAGCCCAGCTGTGCGACCCCTCGCATCGCCTAGCAACCACCTGCTATAGCTGCGCCTACCCCAACCAAGCTCAGATACCTCTTACGTGATAACGTAACATTACGTAATCCTAGTCACGTGACCTAAATCACGTAACTGTGCCCGCCTCGCGTAACTTTTATACCACATGTATGACCACGTAACATCCTGTACGTCACGTGAACAAAATCATGCAACATTGCGTAAAGCTAGTCACGTGACAAAGACCCACCAAGATCATGTAACATCACGTACAGCTAGCACGTGACATCTTCCCGCCAAAAACCCGTAAAGCTAGTTACGGGACACGTTCCCGGTAGAACCACGTAAAGTTCATGTTACGTGTTCCCGGCAAAACCGCGTACCGTCACGTAACAACTGGTCACGTGACATGTTCCCGCCAAAAGCGCGTAAGGCCAGCCACATGACTTTGCATGGCAACAGCGCTTCCTCGCTAACCGCCTGCGACAGCACCGAGCCACATAACCTCCTCGCACCCCACGCGCGAAGAATGGAGTCCGCGGCATGTGTGCGCTCCGCTCTCCTCTCTCCGAGCCACGGGCGTCAAGAGTGAAGGCGGTGCTTGTCACAGGCGAGTAAAAGCTCGGAACAGCCGGCGGGGCGACGGACCGGTCGCCTCCTCTACTCCGTGTGTATGTGGTGCTGCTATGAAGAAAGCCATGAGGGTTTTATGGGGCTACCATGTTCAAAGACCGAAGAAAATCCGTACGCCAGAAGAAGCGGCTTACCAGGAATAGCGCACAAGCTCCGCTGTTGACTCGAGCTGTGCAAATTTTTTAAAGCGACGCTTTTTACCTCTACCCCCCGAGGGTTCTCCGTTCCTGTCAACAGAAAACTCCCGCGAACAAATAAAATAAGTTACTGGCACCGCCAAGAATCGAACCTGGAACGAATAGAGAAACGAAGTGAGAGCCCGTTGTGTTACCTATTTATCTACGAGCCCACGCGGGAGACGGGGGAGCCAGACGGTGCCCTCAACGAGCACATCTGCGGGTTTACCCCCGGCGTTCTCGCTGAATGCCACGTGATAGCTTTCACGTGCCACGCTGAATGCCACGTGATAGCACAAGGCACGTGTAGCGGCCGTGTGCGCGCCTTGCGCACGCGCTAGGAGTTATACAAATTCGAGGAAGCTCATACCAACGCATGACATCTCACTTCTCGTCGCCTCCGTCGGCGGCGGCAGAGACGGAGGAGAATGAAGGTCTTCTAACATTGGGTGTAAGCTTCCTTTCATTTTATATATATAAAAAAAATTCCGCTCATGTGCTTTCACAATACAAGTCAACCAGCCACCGTTCATGAATCATGCATTGATTTAACCTGAGCAAACGATGTCTCTTTGAAGTAATAAACGGTGTGGTTAAGTGCATTACACTTGTCTCTAGCTGGTTTCACTCTTCGTAGAGCCACGTGTGGGAATTCAAGTGACGTCGCATGGCTAATCGTTGTGGATGTCGTTTACAGCTTCGCCGTCCAACCACTTTCACATGTTGGATTGACGTGCATCGTTTTGATTGCGTCACTATTTTCACCGAACTTAAGTTCAAGGAGACTGAAACACCATAAACATACTTCTGTGCACAGAGGCAAAAAAACTTTCTCGAAGTCTAGCAAGGGCGAAACTCATGCATGTCGAAATATTTTACAGAAACGGAAACTTTGGCACCTTAAAAAATAAAACAGGGCGTTAACTGGAGTAATTAGTGTGTTTTTTTTAAATTAAGAATACACGTTGGGACGGCTTTAACGTACACGAAATAAAATCCCCTCATCTAGGTTAAACAAAAAGGTATCGCAAAGAGGCGATTGCCTCCCTGCCCACACAAAAAAGGTCGAGTGAATCGCCGCCCGCCAACTGTGCATGTAACGTGAAACAAAAGCAGCAGACCAATCACGAAAGCACATCTGCCTTAAGCCTTTGGTAACTTCCGATTTCCCTGTCCGATTTCCGATTTCCATCAACGCAAATTCCTTCGCATTCCATCCGAGCAAATAACGAGCTGATCCGTAGGTATGCGCTGTGTCCAGGAACCGTGCCATGCACAGCCCCGATTCCCCGTCACCTCTTAACCCTGCAACACTCTTTGAGCAGTGCGAATAAGTTTGCGCGACGTTTACATTACACTGTCAGAAATACCTGAGCCAAATATTACCCGTCGACGTGAAGCGGTAAGCTCGCAAATAACTGTGGAAGACGTGGAAAAACCAACCGCGCTCTTCAATTTTCGTCATTATGCAACACTGTAATTACGTCATTACAGCGATGGCTGTCCTATTTGCTGTTGCTGCACAACTTCCCGGTTTATTTCTCGCATTTTCTGTCACAATACACCGCCGTAGGCGCTGTGCACCAGCCTCTTCTATGCCAGAACCCGGTACGAACAGTTTTGAGGGGGACGATTACGCACGATTTTTCATCTCGCTTAGCTTCGGTGATAGTCAACGGATTTTTATCATTCTTGTGGGAGGACATTTCTGGGACAATAAGCTTTGCCGCAAAACACATTACGAGTAGTGGGTAATAAGTGCTGCAGGCCCGTTTAACAAAGGAGATTACCACCGCCACTCCCATTTAATCTCAAATAACGTAGAACATTCATCGTTCGGTGCGTCTTAGAAGCTTGTTCATAACCTTTTTTTCGGGCATGGAACCTGTCATGCGATCCTTTTTGTAGCTTCGTGATGAGGTGGCACTTTCCCTTTGAACGGCGAAGGCGTCTCTGGGGGGGGGGGGGGGGGGGGGAGTAATTGTGCTGTGCTCTACGTGCAGAAATGCCTATACCCAGACATAGCAAAAGAAACAAAAAGCTCACATAATGATTCAGACCATGAAATGCTGTTTCAATTTGAAGGCAGCCCTCTGCTCTGCGTGCAGGGATTCTTTTCCCCATGCTCGGCTCCAGCCACGTATAACGCTGTCGTGGAAATTTCTAAGACATGAACCAACTATAGTTGTAGAGCTACTGAGAACTGTTCGGTTTTTGCACGTTACTTATTTTTGTATTGTATTTTCAAAACAGAGAGTGGAATGAGATTGTTCTTTCTCCATTCCTTTCTATTTCTCTGTCCCTCTCTCCACCTGTCTTCCTGACTGCTGCTTGACTGCATCGATGAACCTAGCATGTAAGTATACCTTTACTTATTGTGTACCTCCTCCTTGATATCCTCCCCACTGCATTTTGCGTAATCAGAGCAGCTGCATTTTGGTAAATACTTGTCGCTTCTTATGGCATCAACAGCGCATCCCAGCTCACGGGAGCAGCCTGATGTCTGTCGTGGCTCGAGAGCGGCGTGGTCTGCGAGAAAGAAGCAAGCTTCCTAACAGTGAACAATATTTCAGGCATCAGTCAAGGTAAAGCGCTGTACAAGTAGTTGGTTCTGTGCAGCAACCCGCATAGCATGGAAGCTCATAGCCATTTAATCAAATAGCCTTTTTTAACTTCTGACGGCGCTCCCAAGTAAAATAATACAGGGTAAGAAGAAACCACGTATAGCAGGGGGACCAGGACTCCGAAGAGAAAGGAGGATGGCTGTAAGGGTCGCTGTCGAGGCACTCAGAAGTTTTTAATCCCCGCAAGAGCGAATCTAGAAAAAAATAATACAGGCCACTCTTTCAAGCACACGGTACGTGAAACCCTACAGAGTAAGTGGCCGAGTGTTACTTCTGGAAATTCCGGGGGATCTTGGCGATCGTTGTAAGATCGAATTCTACGCAAGTGCAACCACCCCCTAAACAGCCCAATTTTTTTTCCCGTGGGAAAAAAGATAAAACCATTGCATTTCGTTTATGACGGGGACTTCCCCTGTTGTGTTGGCACTATCTTCTTTATGAGATAGCCCCAACAATTTTCGGCCTCCACGGGGTCTGACCAAACGAGAAAACGGCCGGCTACACTGATTACGCCTCAGCGTGATCTACACGTTCGCCCGCATGAATACTGAAGGTGGGGTATAATATTTTCCATTTCATCCGGTGTGCTCTGCCAACGACGACATTTGAGCTTCCGATTTGGGATTTTTATCACCGGTGGCAAGCCAACGGGCAACAGCGTTGGGAGCCGTCAGGAGGGGTGCAGGAACGGTGCAGGCGTGATTAGGGGATGACAGGGTTCTAAAGATCCTTTCGAATTTTTCACTGCCTGCAGTGGCCGCCCTCGACGGGCCCGATTCAGACACTGAACTTCGCGACTCACTGGCGCGGGGCTCACGAGCCCTCATGGAGTTTAAGGTAGAACAGCAAAGGAGATGGGACTTGATCTGAGGGTCGGAAGCGGGACAGCACCATGGGCCACTTCTGCCCACTAACGACTTCTACGCCCAACCCCTCGTCCCTATTACATTACCGTATACTGTAAACAAATGACACCATCGCCCATTTGTAAGTGTGTCTAATAGGAACCACGCCAGCACTGGTGGCTTTGCTGGCACTGTCTACGAATAGTTTCCACTTCCCTGGCGAAACACGCTGAATCTTGTCTTGGCTTGTTCAGTTCCCGAACGCGATTATTTGTCTGTGTGAGCAAAGGATGTTGCACTGTTCTCTGAAACCTCTGTAACCACTTCATCTGGCCCTGTATGTATATTTGTAAATAAAGTTACTGTTACAAAAAAAAAAAAAAAAAAAAGGTTTTGTAGCCGTGTGGTCTAACGCGTCGCTCTGGAGAAAAGACTTTGAGTTTTGAAGTACATGGGTTCGAAACCGCGTTCCGACGTTTCTTTTTATTTTTTATCACAACTTCTGCGTGTTCAATTCTAAATCTTATTTCGTTCCCAGTAACTTAAACACTACGGGCATGCGGAAATGAACTGCACGTATGGGTTCATTGGATGCATACCGTGCTCATTTTTGCTGGACGCCATTTCTTCAACGCTGCCTCAAAGAGTAAACAAAAAACGGCGTTCAAGGTTGCGCGGAGAGTGAAAACCTGATACGAAAGCGACAAACATAAAATACAAACTCGCACATTTCGATCGTTTGTCCGGCAACACGGACGTTTTTTGTTAAGCTGATGATAAATATTTATGCTTTAAGATTGCCGGCGAAGCATTTATTGTTTCTGGCTGACCGCAAGCAACCCACTACTTTTGGTCGCGGAAGCACACAGCGCAAACAAGAGCGCTAGCTTTGACAGCGTTGCACTTGATGTATGAAACGGAGTATAGAACCTTACAAAAGCGCGTTCGTTCGTTTATGCTAGTGGCAGAAAGACGCTGTAAAAGTGAAGGGTTTTTAGAAATCAATCCTTTTACGAATCGCGTGAGTGACAGGTAGAACCCCTGTCTTCGTAAAACAAAAAAAGAAAAGTACTGAGACCTACTGCCGCTGCTGACGGGGCGGAATTGAATTTAGGCGGGCTTGTCTCAATTCTGCGCGCGAGCTGGCCGCAACATGATTGCTACTGGCGCATGACTTTTCGAAGAAACGCAGGTAAACTGTGCCTGCGTACATTACAAAATACTGCGGAGAATGCCACAACGAATTATCAGAGTTCCTATATTCAGAAATCACCATACTTTTTTATTCCTGTATGCGTGACATGTAGTGAATTCGATCTTTTCAGGTGAATACTTAAAGAAAACATCTATTTTGTGTATAAACAAACTACGCGTGTGTCGATAGCAAGAATAGGTTTCAAATATATTGTTTTTTGATCGATCGTAGCCATTGACCACAAGTTTTTTTTTTTTTTTTTCTGTCGTCTTGACTTGACCAGAACGCTGTAATGCCGTTTCTGTGATGTTCCAGACCATGTCCTTGGTACTCACTGAAAACATACGCCGGGAAAAAATGTAGGAGCGTAGCCAGTGCTTATATAAACCTTTCTTCTGGGCTACTGGGTTCATAGTATTCGAAATAGAAGTTAGCGGAGGAGAAACAGCAGAAGAGAGACAGCCCGAGAGTCAATAGGGACAGTACCGTCTGTCTCTCCTGTGTTGTCTGTTCTGCGTCAATGCTAATGTATCCGTAGTTACGCAGGATGGCAACAAGCTATTGCCGAACGGCTGTGACAGCTAAGGTTTCTAAAAACAAATTGAAGTGTACATGCATCAGTATGATACGTCAAGAGGACAAGTGGGATAAGTGCGACCAGTGCGATGTGTTCTCGATTCCCGTATTCCGGTTTCCTCGCCTCCGATTGAGAATATTTGAAAGTAATTTTCGCATGTAAATGCATTGCAGTATCCTTCCCTCAGCCGAGTCAAGGAAACATTTGGAGAGGAGGATAGACTGAGAATACTGCCAAGAATCTGTTCTATCTTCCCTGCTCAAGGGAAACAAATTTTAATTGGTGAGGCGCTTCAACGACCACGAGACGATCTGGTCGACAAATTGGGCTTTTTAAAAACGATAGTATTTCGGGCTTCTTAAACGCTAAAATGTTGGTCTGCCTGTATGTCTGTCTGTCTGTCTGTCCCCCGATTCAGCCGCCTGGCCAAAAGGTATTACAATTCTTGAGCGAACATTTATATAGGCGAAACATTCCCAATATACTTAGTGTGGTGGCAGTGTTCATGGTTTTCAACATTGTTGAGCAAAAAAAAAAAGAAACATGAGGCATACTTGGAGCAAAACATCAAAACATAAGGGATATTTAAAGTGTCCTTTAAATTATGGGTGCTTAATTTTTGCGATAGCAAATAAGAAATGTCGCGTGCAAAAAATGTTTTCACCCAAAAATACAAAAAGCTCTCGCGGCTCCCTATCGGGGCAGCATCCCGAAAAGTTCAAATGTAACAAAAGGTTTCAGTAGACGACACACGAGCAGTGGGACGCGGCAAAACTGAACTGACTTGAGAGTGGAGGGAGAAAGCTTGAGAGGTGGGCGAGATAGAAAAGAGAGACACTTACATGGCATGGGGGGTAGAAGAGTATCGCCTTTCGACGATATTTGTAGCGAAGGGAGCAGATACGCAGGCAATTTTTAATGCGTCCCTTCTCAAAGAAAAAATCACGCCATATCCACGGAATGAATGATGATAAGTGGGGCGAAGCTCGAGAGGGGGAGATCATCGGTAACCGTAACTCTCCCGTGAAAGTTCGCCCATTACGTCATTGAGAAAGACGTAAGACTGTGTGTGTACATTGTACAAATCAACTTTTATTTTCGGAGTCAATGCTCCCAGGCCCAGACCTGGTGAAAGACCCCGCGCCATCGAGGACTACCCCGCACCCCCACCACAATTTGTCACGTAGGATGGGACACAACGGTAAAGAAAGAACTTTTATTTAGGGCGAACTTGTGCCCGAACAAGACGAGAGGAAACGAGCAAAGGTCCTTGCGTCTCGTTCGATCTCCGAGAACGACTGCCTGCGCATGCCTGCGTTCGTGGCGTGATCTCTTGCGTGATCTCCCCCTCGCAGTGCACGTGCGCTCGCGCCTCCGTTGGCGAAGACAGACAAGCTCGCGCTCCCGGTGCCGAGTTTGCGCTGCCGGTTGCAGCCGGTTCTTGCGCGTGCAACGCGGCCCACTTTGCGACATCTCCGAAAGCATGCGGCGGTCACGTACCACGAGACACAAGGGATGGACAGACCCATGGCTTTAGAAGCTTCGCCCCTAAAAGAAAGAAAGTCGCTGTGTAGATACCGCCACTGCCAGCCACATGATTGGAAACAACCAATAAGCAGCTTCCCTGCTACCACAGAACCATACATCGCATTCCGTTCCACGGTCTGCCAAGATTGCATTGTATTGAAGCTGGGTAGCCGACCAAGGCACGCATAAGAAAAGGGGGGAGGGGTGGCTACAAGGCATAAAACTTGAAATTATAACAAAATAAGGTTGAGCCAAATAAGCTGGAATGCCCGACTGCCACTTTTTCATCATACGGTAATAAAATAATGCCAGGACTATTACAAACAGCAGCACCAAAACATTGATACGGCTGTGGAGACAGGAGTGTGCGCGTAGTTATGGCAAACATTTAAATAGCGATAAAAAGAGACATCGGGCGAATTTATGATGTAAAATAAATACAAAAACTACAATAACAGAGAAGTGTAGAGTAGGTGTGGCCTACTAAAGCAAAACCTGCCGCTAATGAAATGAATCGCGCTCTGTTCCTCTGGTAGGGTTCGGGAGGTCTGTCCTTCGGTTAGCTGGACGTCCCAGCAGTTCTTTGCGCGGACAACATAATCTACAATCTCGCCCCGGGGCACAATGACTGACACGATCAATAATAGCGACAGCGAAGCCGGAGCCAAGGAAGTGCAATTAACAGTTCTGGCAAAATGCGTCGGGTGTGAGGAAGGAGCTAGACCGCAGTCGACGAACTCCAATCGTCGTTCGAATTGGACGGAAGCAAATAAAAGGCAGAAGCCTCTAATGAGGACGCGTTCCGCCAGAGCGGCAAGTGATCGATGCCGATGGCTGTTTATGACGGTATTGATTGCTTATGTCACGCCGGCTTTTATTCGGTAGCTGATATTTCACGGTGACATCGTTAAATATTTCCGCATAATTTAAGTTATACCAGCAAGAACTCGGAGTAAAAGCACGGCCGAATGAATTGTACATCATAAGACTTTTACTGTATTATATAAAGAGGAGGTAAATTACCAAAAGCACAGCTTGCGAAAAATGAAGGTGAAGTGGTTGTGCATTTCTTTAGACGCTTAAAAACAGCTTTGCCCGTGCAAAGCACGACAAAGGTAATCTGTGAAGCGGTGAAATCGAGGAAGGAGTACACAGAAACCACCCTACTGTAGTTTCTGATAACTTATGAGCGCTTCGAAACTACCCGCATGCCACGTAAGCCTTTTTCTTCGTGTCTTTAGTTGGCAAAATCCCAATTCAAAGCATCAATACCAAAAGGAAAAAAGAAATTCCATTCCCGAGGGATATAAAAGGTGAAAGGAACGCACCTTGCATAAATAATTTTAAAGGAGCAAAACACACCACGTGGTAAACACACCACACCCCGTGAGGAGTGGTGTGTTTACCGAAAAGCGTATAAAGACCTGCACAAAACCCTGCCTTCGTAAAAAAATTAATAAACGAGAGAGCAGTGAAAGAGAAGAGCGGGCTCAGGGGCCGTGAGCCTGAATAGTTCGTTGAAAGTTCGGAGGCAAAACCAAGGAATGAGGCATGCGGTGCATCTGACGCGTGAACGCCCAGAAATAAAATGGGGCCCAGGGGGGAAGCGAGCGCGGGTACGCACCCGAGCCGCAAGCAGTTTCCACTGTTTCTAATCTATATTCTCCGGCTTTCCTCAGTCTTACCCGCTTTGTTCATAAAAGCACAGCTTAATTTCGAGCTATAGTTCACTTGTTGCTTTTGTGTAAGCACTTGACACATTCCCGTGGGTTATACCACGTTCAATTACCCTTTTATCTCTTTCTCTTTCCTTCGCATTGTTTGACGCCAGGTTACATTGAGGTAATTAAAACAAGTATGTTAGGTCACGTAAATGCGTTATAAATATGAGCGCTCAAGCGCTTATGTAAGAAAGCTATTCTAAAAAATTTCCCCTGAATGTAAGAAAGGGCAAAATCACTGTAAAGCGTCGGCCCAAGCGAGTAACTGCTCTCACCGTAGACCTCACTTTAGCACCAGGTTCTACCTCAAAGTTGATCGTCGAATGGAAACCCTGAACTTTACACAGGCTCACTTTATGACAACCTCACTTCTGAAAACCCTCGTATGTTGACAAGGGTATACGTCGATTTGAAGATGAAATCGACCTTAGCAGGTCCAAGACCACAAGGTTTGCCATTTCTGCTCACAAGTATCTTCCTCGGAGATAATTAGGGCTACACTGCAGCCGGTAAAAATACGAGTGCTTATAATTCCCATTCCTCTTTCTCACACAAGTTTAACAATTTTTTCCTTCGGGAACGCAGCCACTCCGGTAACAAAGCTCCTTTCTTACGCAATCGGCTGACAACAAAGCACTCTTGCAGGGAATGTTTCTTTTCCAGCTAAAGCGAGAAAGGAAACAAATTTGTTGTCGAAGTTTCCGGCGGCTGTTGGAAAGAAAACAGTCGTGTCAAAAGTTCCGATTTCAACGTAGGGCTCCTTCTGCTTGAATGATCATACGGCTGTCGAGATCTTGAATTTCAGAACATTAGCTTTATATTTGGGAAACCGGGCGCCTACGTTCTGCGAGCAAACTTGATAGGAGGGATATATAAGGCCACCCAGCTTTCTCCGCGCTGGCAAGTTATAGATGGCGACGTGTGCTTGCTGGCGGAGAAAAAAAATGAAGTAGTAATCAAATTATCCTATCGATTGCCGTGACGGGTCCTCTCCCGGGGAACGTCGGGAACGCCGTTTAGAGCAAGGTGATTTATGGCCTACTATTTTTAGTGCGATAGGCTGACCCCGTTCCCAACATTTCGATCTCAAGAGTGCTTGTCGGCATGCTGAAATTAAAGAAAGTAATAATTAGATAGACAAAAAAAATGCATAAACCTGAGACCAGAAGTGCTGTCTTAAAACTTGGAATTCTTTGCATGGGAGCAGTGCTCCCGGGAGTGAGGCCTTTTTATTTCCCCTCATGTGCAAACAAGCACGTTGGCTGCTGCAGAAGTGCGGAGTAATGTAGAACAAGTTGAAGGTTTTAGCTATTGCTTTTGTGTCTTCTTGTCTCCTAGAAATGAATATCAAAAGTAATATTTTAATTCGGGCTGAAGCAATAGCTGAGAGATTAAGCTATGACCTCCGAAACCTTAACTTGAGGTGTCAAAAAAAATTAAAAATTTATCCGGCGAAAACTCAATTTATGATATTCGGCTCACAAGTCCATCACACTGATATTATCATGGCTATGGTTAACTCGCACGCCACAATAAGTACTGCTCAGAGCTCTTTCCTTGGTGTTCAACTTGATAGGAATTTTAAATTTTATTTGCATAATTCACTTTTAGTAAACAAACATCCTTTGAAATTCGTGTACTGGTGAAAGCTCGGCGTTATTTCAGGTTATCCACGCTAATTATTCTTTGCAATGCTTTCATCTATAGTTCCATAAATTACTGCATCACATCTTGGGGGAACACTTACCCGTCTCACCTTGCGTCACTGCAGCATATTTGAAACCAAGCGGCCCGAATAATCCCCTTTAACCCGAGACAAACCCGTGTAAACCATCTTTTGCGCTCTCTCAACCTTCCCCCAATCAGTGAGCTCGTTTTGTACAACTTAGGAATTACCACAAACAACTTGCTCAGCCACTCTCACCTTCTTTATGTTATAGGACGAACAAATCTTACCAACAACAACAACAACACGGGATTTTTAATGCGAAATAATTTGTTGCTTCCTCCAGTCCGTACGAACTACGGAAAACAGTCGGTTAAATTCAATATAAGATTGTGGAACAACTTGCCCCTCCCCCTGAAAAGTCAAAAGCCATTATCATCTTTTAAGAGATCACTCAAACATTTCTTCTTGAATAATCCTTCCTTCACTCTCACCCTATAAATCCAAGAAAAACGTATAAAAACCGGGAAGCTGTACGCCTCCAATTGACCACCGTTGCTTTGTGGGTTGGGATTTTATTTTTTCTTGATCCATCCCCGTGCAAGCACGTTGCTTGATTGATCCCCGTTATGCGTTTGTGTAATATGAATTTACAATAATACTGTTTTCGTGTATGTTCTGTTTGCTTTATGAAAGATTAACAAATAGGCCTAGGCTATTTTGCCGCTATTAAACTCTTTTTGTTGCACATTTTGATATTGATATCAAATGGCGCGTCTTGTTTTTTTAACCACCACTCTGTATTCTTGGCTTAATTAGTAATAAACGATCATCATCACACTGTGTTCACTTTTTCATGTCTAATTGGTTTGTGTATAAATCTACTTCATATTTCTGCCTATTTATTCTGACTGCTCATGTTTTACCTGTTTTTATGTACCTTTTAACAAGAGCTCCCCCCACAGTGATAAACTATGGAACCACTTTCTCTACTCCCTGCCAATTTATCTACTGTATTATTTGCAAACTTACTAATAAACTTTAACTTTAACTTCAAACCCATAGCATCTGCGGGAATGCATCAAACGAGGACCTATAAGGGACGTGGACTGGAAAAACTTGATTTACTTCTTCGAACTCCGGCTGCTGCACTGTGATAGGGCGTGTTCTATTTTTCCAGCACTGCATAATAGCAACAACAAATTGTCGGCAAGAGCGGCAAAAAAAAAAAAAAAAACGTAGTGACCGTACCAGTCGCAGAGACCAAATCTGCAGAATCAGCTGGCAGCACAAACTTAGGAAGGCCATGTTCCCTGTAGCGTGCCAAAGAGAAAATCGAATGAACCGTAGTGTTTCCTGCTTACTCTGTGCAGGCGGTCTCTAAATAAGTGAACCGATAACGTTAGCAGGCCGGAGAAACATGCAGGTCAATCGGAACGAACGAATCAGTGTTGGCAGCAGTCGGCCGAGTCTGTAAGTTTGTTCCCAGCCACCGTTTCCCGACCACATTAAGTCTGCTGCATAGGCCAATGACCGCGGAGGAAGAACGACGAATGATCGAACAAAAACAAGAAATAAAAAATGCGAGCCGCACTACTAAAAAAAAAAAAAGAGACTACGTCGTAGAACAATAGACGCATGCCCGGGATCACGCCTTCGCCGTTCTTGGCTTTTACTTGTGTATACATATATGTACGATGCAGAAAAAAATCTTAGCGGACCAGCAAAAAGGTAAGGGAAAATCTAAAAGCACGAAAGTAGAAAAATTTGGTTTGTGGCAATATTTTCCTGGAACTGTTTGTGAATTTGCACTGCCGCCGTGAAGCTTGCGTAAATTGCCTTTTATGTTTCCTTTCATAGAGTTCCGGTTCCCACATTAAACATGTGCAGACCCCAAGTTTGACATTTATTGATTTTTAATAGGACTAATTCTAAGCTGTATACGTTTGTGTGGTTATCGTATTTTAACATATATGCCTCTATAAATTTTTTTGTCTAGTCACAAGAGGTACTAATTCTAGTGCAATAGGTCAGCTAACATTGCATCACTGTTAAACGCTTTCTCTCTCTCTCTCTCTCTCTCTCTCCTGCTATTGTATTCATAGCTTGCATTAAACCATGAATTCCTGAACGGTATTGGAGACGGCGATGGTGTTTCTTTTCGCTATACTACAAAAAATCGGGCCATCTCCACTAACGTAAAACCTGGGGAGGGGCGAAGCATGCAGTGTACGAGTGTATTCTTGGTGACTTGGGGCTTTTGCCCACGGGGGTGAAACTGTTGGGGGTAGAGGTATATAGCTTTGCTGTTAAGACTCGTTTGTTTGAAGTACGAAGCGTTCTAGCGCGAGGCGTTGGAAAGTGAGCGTCACGGTGTTTTAGTGCCATGACCACATGACACTACGACGGCGACAGGAGACGCCGATAGCCCGAGCCACTAAAGACTTCGCGCCTAAACAAAGAAAACTTGCGAAACACCGCATCCTGTTGGAGTAACTAAACACGAATCGCTAGCATTGGGATGTCATTGCGCATCTACCTCCCCCCTGGGCAGATTTGCAATAATGTATCTACAGCTATCAACGGCCTCTGAGCTGTCTATCCGGGCATCACATGACTGCCTCTTGGCTGTCTATCCGGGCGCCCGGATGTCTATCCGGGCACCACTACCACCTCCAGAAAACGCTTCAACGAAATTGGTTTAGGTGGATTCATCAAGCAAGCGAAGGGAACTGACGGGACTGACTCCCCCTTGTCACTGACTCTCGTCACTGACTCCCCCTGCCCCTCGTCCCTGACGACACTAAGCCCCCTCGCGCACCGCCCCAGGCGCACGTAGCGACTCGTTGCCACCCCGCCTGGTCTGGAACCTTTGGCGTTGCCAACAGAATCCAGCAACATTGCCAGCGGGAGTGGTTGATACAAGTAACAACAAGAAAGGAAGGCCAGGCGGCATCTCCCACTACTGACACCACGGAGGAGTCTCCTCCTCTCGAAACACCGTCGTTGGTCGCAGCCGTTTGCTTTCGTACGGCTAAATGCCAGTCATAGTCGCTCGAGACACTCTGCAAGGCGCTCCTGGGTGCCATTACAGGTCTTCCAGGACACGTCATGGAGCTCAACTGGTACGTCGGTCTCCCCGCGCTGGAAGAAACGACCCAGGTCCGGATCGGAGGCATCGAACACCGGCTCGAGCTCCCAGTACAGAGATGAGAGCTCATAACTGCCGATAGCCACAGTGTGCCGCCCAACAATACAAAGGCTTATTGTACCATGTGAGCACAGGAGTGTTACGGGCAACAATTGACTTCACTAAGACGCAGAGCCAGCGCCAAGCAACGCGACGCACTTCGCAGGCAAGTACTGAGTCCATTAGCTTAAAAAATTATCAAACAGGGCGCACCGTGGTGACTTGATGGCACCGGTGGTGGTGGAAATTCAGTGCGGAGATCACCCTATTCAGATAATTCCACTGGTCGGGTACACCGATGCCGCAAACCTAGAGCTCCATGCAATACGACAGCGAAAACGACTGACACAAAGCGTTAGCACTGACCTGCCCGAACAGTGTTGCAACCTATTTGCGACCTATGGAAACAGGAGGTCGAGGCATTTCGTGCAAATTTGGCTTTTACGCGTGGCAGCTACATCAGGGGCATGTGGCGCGCGGTATTTATTGTCTGTTTCTGACCGCATGATGGTCTTGACGTGAGTTGATATATTGTACACGGACGTGTTTTTGTGTTTGGCCTCCTTACATAGAATTTACAAACTCTTCATTGTCGAGAATTGAACATGGGACTGTGTTATCAGATTTGCGAGAACGTACGCACGAAGTCATCACACTGAGTTTCAACGAATCTAAGCAACCGGAGACGCGGAAACGGGGATGGCCATAAGCAAGTAAAAATGCAAATACAATGAGCTCGTTAGTGCTGAAAGAGAGCTCTGAAATTATTAAGGTGTCTACGTAATACCAATATAAAGGCACGGATCAAAGGGTTTTCCGTTGTGCACTTGTAGTTCCCTCACGTTCTTGCCCAACGTTTTATAAGAGCTGTCATAGCAGCTGAACTTGTCTTGTGTGGGCAGTTCATTGGCTTCTTATTAAAATTTGGAAGCTACGCCAGAACGTACTTATTCCCCCTTCCTCAAATCTCTAGACAATCATATGTCATGGATCGCTTATGGTTTGTATATGTGAGTGTTCAATTCACGGTGACTCCCCGATATCCTGAATACGGCCGACGAGAATGAAAGTGGAAAAGAGGAAGCAGGGGCGTGGACTCATTAACGCGCCGATTCGGGATGAACCTGATTTCCCCGGTGGCAGCCGGCATAATGCGGCATTGGCGGTACCCTATTAATTATCTTCCGGGGCGATTGCGCCAAGTATCGATCATAGCGCGTGTTCCACTGCGCCTCAGTATTCAGAACTTTTATCTGCGGAATATTGGCTGAGGGAGCATCGCAATCTTGCGAATTGATTATACAAAAAAAAACCTTAAAAAGAACATAATTTGTGCCTGTGTTAGGTGCACCAGGCGAAAGTGGCGTGTCAGATTGCGTACGAGGGAAGGAGGAGAAAATCTAAAAGTTACAATTGCGATTTCAAGCACCGAAGGTACCGCTAGACTTCGCACTGTTTCTTTTCCACCGAACATCACGACCGTCTAGTAGTGGGCCGCACCGCATACCACGAGCCAGTTTCCCTCTGTGACCTTTTGCAAGTACCACGGAAATAGAAAACACGGTGTAGATACTCCCATTTTCTTTACACGCTTTTGCAACTCTGACATCAGCTTGCGTCACCATTCTTTAAATAAACTAATAAAAAATTACATCTATTGAAATCTCGACCACACATGGGCGTTTTGGCGTTTCGCCTTCATGAGAAAAACAGCCACCACAACCGCAATCTATGCACACAATTTCTTGTTCTTTGGCCTCAGCCACAGAGCTCTGACATCGGGCGATTTGGCTGAGTCCGACATCACAAGTTCACAAACGATCGTATTACTTTCCATTGCAATCAAGTGAGCGGGTGGATTGTGGGTGTTTGGGACGTATCTACCACGTAAAGGACGCGAGCAAACAGCCCAAACGACATTACAACGTGGGCCCCTGAACCGAAAACTGAAAGGTTCTACGCACACGGGACCGCACCGAAGAGGTGTTGTTTTCTTAATGATGGCGCGACAAAAAAAAAAAAAAAATGCTGATGCCCAGCCGGTGCACGTGTTTACTCCCCGACAGGAAACCCTCCGAGCAATCCAGAGCTTAGGGCTTGCTGAAGCCACTTTCAGTATGTTCGTTCTGACGAACAAAGAAGCGTAGCTGGACTGAAATCTGCAAACCAGAATTCTTAAATAAACTTTGACCACAAGCGCTCGCTCTGCAGACGATTTTTTCTGCTACAGGATTCGCAAACATCAATACTAAATCAAATGCTGAGAAAACAAGCTTCTGAAGATTGCACTCGTGAATTTCACGGCTCCCCAGGAGAGCCTCAGCCATCTTTGGTTGTTCTTTATGCAAAGTGACCCCGTAAATGCACACTTTGCTGACAACAGCCTGTTTTTTTTTTTTTTTTTTGCTTGAGCTAGAATGCTGTTTTGCCGTCCGGCAATAAATAAAAGCAGAAATGAATTGATGACCCTCCTGCCGGACATTTTGGCAACCGCACTGTCGCACAGGCAAGATCAGCTGTGTAATAGCGGCGTACTAGTATAGTCATGATTCACAATTGAAGGAAAATCAGAGCACCTTTCGTAAGAGAAAGATGATCAAAACACGAAGCTTTCTCCCGTAAAACTAGAGCCAATGTCAAAGTCCTAAACGGCTTCAACCGTTTCAGGATAGCGCGATCGCGAGGGACCCCGATGGCAAAAAAAAAAAATGGTATCTGCGCTGTTGTAACAAGAGATACTATTGTTTTGCTCTAATAGCGTGTTGCGCCTCGCTATTCACCGAATTTGCACATGTTGTCATGATTATTAGGAATCCTGGAATGTTGTGGTGAAGCCCACCGGTGGAAATTTTTAAGAGTGTAACGATGAACGGCACCAGTAAGGCATAGATAGCTTCGCCTAAAAGCAGTACCTGAGTGTGCTTCCAAATATATCGGTAATATTTATGCAATCTCTCACTGAAAACTCTCCTTCACGCCACCACATAGAAATATTCGAGGTTGATTTGGGTTTTGATTAGGGAAATTGTTAAAAATGGTAGTTGTCTGTCTGACAATCCTCCAGCGATTCAATTTATTTTCCTCAGGCTGCTGCTCTCGCTGAAGTGTACCGATTATTTGCTGTCGATGTATACGCACGAGACAGGTGGTCGTAAATGCATGATGGTGGAGTAATGAAGGCGGGCGTTGCAACTTCCCTCGAAAAGTGAAGTTACAAATACAAGTACAGCATCCATCTGTGGTGGTTGTTATGACAAAGCCTGAAAAGTTAACCCTCAGCGCAACCAACTATGCGGGCACCAGCCTAAGAAGGCACGTCTTAGTGATAGAGGGAGAATTTGAAATTCGCGGGAAGCCACAAGTGATGCCAAAAGTCCGATCTGTAACACTCAATGGCCAGTCGAATCCCACATGTCTTACCGCCTCGCCATAATCCCAAGTAGACTCGGATTGGGGAATTGATGGGCGCGAAGTCACAAGCTCAAAGGTAATTGGTCAGCATGAAAACTTGGCGTAAAAGAATCGCTCCTAGTTCGACATCCTCCAAATAAAGGACACAAACACTTGCAAAGGGATTAATGCACCAGTTTGCCAAACGAAGTGTGACACTTGCCGCAATGTTCAACGCAGGCAGCTCAGAACTGTCCAGAAATGTGCCATTTTTTATCTTGTGGAGTCATCAGTGTGGCCCTTTATATTTAGGCAACCATGATGCAAGAGCTTTGACGTTTACTCCCAATTTATCGTTGCAACCTTGCGCAACGAACGAATCTGAGCAAGTAAGCGCTGCAGTTGGCAATCGCATCCGATTATACGTCTCTCTCTCTCTCTCTCTTCTCTCAGTGCCGTAATTTTTTATGGAAAACCATCTATACCACCCCTTAAATATTTTAAAATACGACTTCGATTTCTGTCAAACCGTCACTGGCTGTTATTGTTGACGGGCGCCAGAACGAAGGCCCAGCAAGAACTGCGAGAAGTATTTTGGGTTTGAAAGTGCTAAAAGATCATTTTGCATGTACAGTAAAGCCCGCTTATATCGAACAGCGCGAGGATTGTAAAATAGTTCGATAAAGCAAAAATTCGATATAGAAAGTGAAGCAGAAAAAAGTTTATATGAGAGCAATCTTGCCGACGGAGTCACGAGCTAACGCGGAGCTCTAACCACCCTGCAGTTCACTATTGATACGACACTTTCTCGGAAAGAAAACAATAATCTATTCGGGCGGAAGAACTGCGTGAGTGTAGCCTGCTTCTTATAGCGCAATGCGTTGCTGGTGACTGCTTGCTCCACGGTATCTAAACAGTCGACAAGCACAAGACCACTGCCCGCAATGGCGCTGCAGTATCGCCGTAGCAGGGCCGTGGCAGCGGCAGCTTCGCTCGTGCTCGGAAGCGGTACAGAGTCCTCGGCGTCTTCGACAGAGCGGAGACAAGCATGGATACAAGCGAATAACAGCGAATCCAGGGAACCGTGCAAGTGCGCGCAGCGAGTAGCGCGGACTTGAAGTTCGGTGACACCGCAGCCCGCAGCGCCCAATGTGGCGCTTTCGGCTCCAACGGCATAAGGCCCCTATTTTAGGGACCTTACAACGGCATGCATGCGTGGAACTGGTCCACTCTGCCACGGCCGGTTTGGACGCACCCGAGCTCGCGCGGGGGTCGCAAGTGACACCCGCGCCACCGCTCCGCGCCGATGTATTGCGGGAAAGCCCGCCGCATGCCTGAGGAGAGCGAAAAATCCCGCGCGGGAGAGTTTGATATATCCATCGTGAGCATAATCGCGTTCAATATAGAAAGTTTTAAATGCATATAATTGTTACCACAATTATTCAAGGGTTCGATATAAGCAATAATTCCATATATTGGTGTTAGATATAAGCGGGCTTTACTGTATTTAATTCTTTACAGAGTCGTTCTTAGTGAATGTTTTTAATAGACACAGTAGGTGACCCTTTAAACATCACTCCACATGGGGCGGCGGCTTTTTGATACGCAAAGCATCGCAAGCACTGACAAGTGTACCTTGTCAGGCTCTCCAAAGAAAACGTGAATATAGTTCTCCGCGGGCCGTCTTCGCGCCGCTCCGTTCAACCGTTCCCGGTGCAGAGTTATCCGCCTAGATTTACCCGGTCGTCTTCTTTTGTTCTTTGGCTGCTTTGAGTGTACTATAAACAAAAGGACTTGCGCACAATAGCAGAAACGCGTCTTCGCTGTCCTGACGAAATTTCTTAATACCAGTCAGCACCTTCAGGGCTTGTTTCGCTTTTCTTCCCTATCACCCGCTCCGCCCAAGGCTCCTTGTTGAAAGACGTCTTTCGACAGGCCCACCGATGCGTACTGTACTCTTCTTAGCCTCTGCAAAGAAAGTTACAGATGAAGGGGCCGAAGGCTGTGTAAGAGAAAATGGCCGGAGAGAGCGAGGCTAAGGCGCTTCTGTGGCTGGAGTGGCTATTGATCTCAGTCTGCTGCCCACCGTTGCCATGACCCAAGAGCTCGATGGGGGGTAATTTCTCATTCGCGTCTTGAGAGCCTGCAGATAGGGGGAGAAGTTTAGGATATTTCAATACCGGCCTTATCTTGTTGAGTCAGCTGTCTTGGGTGAGCGATGACCCGTTCTAATAGCCACGTTCGCACTGCGGTGCCACTGTTTCCGTTGAATGTAAAAGGCAAACTCATGAGGTGTCGGACTATGGGGGTCTATTTCTTATTCCAGGAGGTATTCGGACAACGCAGTAAGGCACGACAGAGCCTAATAACAGGCCTATACATACGCGTACACGAAAGAACACCGGGTACGTACAAATTTGGGACTACTGGTGAATAAAGGTCGATCCACTAATGGCATCGAAACATGAAAACCAGACAGACAGGAACGGGGACACCTGGTGCTAACACAAAAAGCGCGTAATTGTTAAGGCACAAATGTGGCATTAGGGCCAGCTCTTCGAATGGGAAGTGAACCGCCATTGAGCGGAGAGAGTTGACGCATAGAGCCCGAACGGCAGACTCCTTTCAAAAAGGGCTCAACAGAATCTCGCGCGCAGTCACATCACACATGTCACTGCGCGCGGGATTCTGTGCGTCTGTGCGCGAGCTGTCTTGTGCTACCCCCTTCAAGCACGAACTCACAAGAACTGTTTTCTTGGTATTCTTTGCGAGCGCCACGCCGAAGCCTTGGTGCCGCAGGGCGCTCCACGTCAAACGCGTGGTCCCAAAAGAGGTACACAGCGGGAGTAACTATGATCCAGGGCTTTTTGATGACGCCGCACACCACACACATTATGGCCAGCAACAAAAGAACCTTTGTCAAAAGGAAAGAGAAGTCTACCTAACACGGGAGCGGATTGCCCCCAGGCCAAAATTTTCGGGTTGCTGTTTTTCAGGAAACCCATCGCTTTTACAACGTCCGACTCGTGTTCTTGCGAGAAAAGCACGCCCCATGCTCCACCAGCCGCCAAGTCATCGTCTCCAGGTACCTGCATCTGACTGATGGATTTTAGGGTTTAACGCGCCGACGCAACGCAGGCGATGAGGCGCGCCGTAGTGGAGGGCTCCGGATTAATTTTGACCACCTGGGGATCTTTAACGTGCGCCGAAATCTCGTACACACGGGCGTTTTTGCTTTTCGCCTCCATCAGAAAAGCGGCCGCCGCGGCCGGGAATCGAACCCGCGACCTTGTGCTCAGCAGCGCAACGCTTAGCCACTGAGCCACCGCGGCGGGTAAGGTACCTGCATCTGTATCCGAACAAATAGTTCGCGGGCGCCGTATAAACATGCATGCCGTAGCACAGGATGCTGATCTTCTCACAGGAAATTGTGGAGCCCCGGTGTCGTTTACGTACCCGAAGCAGGCCGTGTTCCTGTCCCAAAGCAATGCACGCGTCAACACTACAAGCAATGCTGACAAAAAGAAAATGCTTGGATAAAGATTGTTCATTTTTACGTGCGTGTATTGCCGGAGAATACTGCTAGGCCTGTTAAAATATAATGTAGGGGTAAACTATGCTAAAGGGAAGAAATAAGTGCCCAGTGGCTAGAAAACTGCACATAAATGATGCTCGTCAAAACTGCTGTCGCAAGCCAGGTAATAGGCTGCCAGCACTGGCAGCAAATAGGCGGTCGCGTATAGAGATGAATAACAAAAAGGCGGATTGTGCGAGCTGGCACAAAAGATTGCTTGAGATGATGAAACTGGTTTGATAGAGTTCTTTGTGTGGAGGCAACTTACGTTTGTCGAAGATATTTTTTATATTTCGGTTCCGTTATCAAGATATCATGAAAAAAAGGGTGCAGAAGCGTGTGTACTCCCATTCCGATTCAAATATGTAAAATGAGCATCTCTTTCTGCGCCACCCATTTGTTATGTGATTTGTCCACATAAATGTGGTTATTTGCTCTGTAAATTGTAATATTTCTTCTCGCATGTTGAAAAACAAAAAAATTTCTTCCACGAGAACTGCTTTTTCAGAAAGGGATGGACAAGCGTATTGCCATTTGTAAGTACGTAGGCTTAAATATATGCACAAGGAAATTCCTAGTACGTATGCTATTTGTGCTTAAAATAATAATAATATTCCGGGAAATATAAAGTTTGTGTTCATAAACCAACAGTCGCCACAATGCTTATAACGTTTAAAACAGGAGTCAGGCCAACCAATTTCTAGTACAGATTTAACTTGGGCAAAAGTAATTATTGCTCGTTTTCTTCCGGTTTCATCGACGAGGAAAATATCGCGGTTGAAATATCTCTCCCGGGATGATAAAACTGTCTTCAAAGAAGATCATCTTGCATATTTACAGGAGCAGGTAATATTTTGATGTTGTATATATGCTGCCCAAAATGTACGCAGACACCGATGACCACAGATCAAGACAATAAGGGAGTTCGCACCTTCATTCAAAATTATGTCACCTCAGCTTCAGTAGCAATCATCTTCATAGACAAAAATAATTAATGGTTTTTTAAATTTGGTTATGGTTGTACGCTGACGCAGGAGCATCCTTTTCCTAGCAGCTACGCTTTGGAAGCACGCGACATAATAGACAAACAGAAAAAAAAAAAAAAAACTCCCGGGCCATTTCCTCTAACGTGAAATCTGCGGAAGGGCGAAGCCTGCAGTGTACAAGTGTATTCTTGGCGCCTTGGGGTTTTTGCCAATGGAGATGGAACCGTGGGGGGGGGGGGGGAGGGTAGAGGTACTTACAGCTTTGCTTGTTTCTTGTTTCTTGTCTTTGAAGCACAAAGCTCTCTAGCGGGAGGTGTAAACGAGTGTCCTGGTGTTTTTTTTAGTGCGCGTTACGTTCTAGCGCGATGCGTAAACGAATTTCCCGGTGTTTTAGTACCATAATTACATAAAACGACGATTACGACGACGACAACGATGACAGGAGACGCAGACAGCCCCAGCCCCTAAGGGGCTTCACTCCTAAAAAATAAAGTAGTAATTATCTCATGGCAAAAACCTATCATGGAAACTTGAACCTTAACAATTGAAAAGGAGAAACATGTAGGCCGGGATTGAAACGCGGCCAACTGTTTGCACCTAAACAAAAACAAGTATCAGTATTATCCGCCTCCTAATACGAGTTTTGCGTTCAGAAGTTCTGTCTTTCATGTCACGAGGCTATGTGTTAACGCAGTACTACGGCGACATGCCCGGGCCATTCAAAGCGTGTGCCTTTGGGTCTCAAGGCTTACTTAGGCCACGGGTGAGAAACAAAGCTCCTTCTGTATTTAAGATCACGAGGAGCAGAAAATATAAGGCAACAACAAGGAGAGCCAGGGTGAAAGAGTGGGGCGCATTTCAACCTCCTAGCTGGACAGCCAACCCGGTTGCAAATGAAGGGAACTGAGTTACGTACAACACCGCGGGGTCGTTCTTGATTGCACGACTACGCTCCATTCCTTAGGGCAAATAGGAAACGCGAACGTGTCCCCGCTAACAAGTACGGACAACAAAGGGAAATCAACTGAATTAAGTCCTGCGGCAAGGCGCCTCCTTCCATCCACGGACCAGCCAAGGGCGAAAGAGCAAACAGGAGGCCGAGAGAAACGAGGCGCTCGTTCGGGAAAAAAGTGGCTGCGAAAATTTCCCAACAGGGAAATGGGGGAGGCCCCACACGCAGCTATGCCAGTATTTCTTACCTCTATTTGCTACTGGTAAACCGTGGTCTTGTTTGTCAACGAAAATGAAGCTAACAGGAAAAGAAACGCTTCAGGAGGCAAAAAAATCTTTTTCTAGTTTGTCAGTTGCCATTAGGGAACCCCTGTCATTAGGAATTTCCTTCATTGTGCTCCACTGGGAGCGCTGCAGCTAAGGCTTCAAGCTTTCGGTGTTTTTTTTTTCCCTTCTTTTTGGTGTTTATGGTTGCTTGTATCACGTTTTTGAAACTATTTGGATTGTATGCTTGAATTGCCCCTGCCGTCTCCAACTGGGTTGTTAAGGGCTGAAGTTACAGATAGTCTGCAAGGAACTCCGTGGGGTCCGGAAGTCGTACGAATGAATCTAGACCCCCATGGGCATTTAGCGTATCCCGGAATCTCAACACACGGCGGTTAATGCTTTGGGTCGTGATCAAGAAAAAAAAATTCAGGGAAGTTTTCACTCCAGCGCAAGACTTGAATGGCGAAGCTGTTGTAGGTGAGCATTGCAGGACACACAGTTAAGTTTCAGTATCATTGTTTATTTGCATAGTTGCTGTGCTAGTAATTGTCGTCATTTGCATCGAACATGTCATCGTCTGCTTCGCGGCGAGTGGTGGATGCAAAGTCATCCTCAGCATTGTAGACTTCCACCAGCCCTTCGTCATCGAATCGAGGCAGCGGTGGCGGGACCTGCAAGTCGTCTGGGGAAGGATTCGCACACTCGTAGCCGTGTCTCCGATGATCCCTAACGGCTTTTAGAGAATACGGCGGCCACGGTAATCACCCTCCAGCAAGGTGTTGTTTAGACGCTGGCGCGCGAGGGCTCTTGTACGATACCGAGCGCGTGCGCACGACGACACGAGGACGAACGAACGAGGAGCGTACGCTAACCCTGGTATTCTGAATCCTTCTTCCACTCGAGCCTCCGGTCGTGGAGATCCTTGAAATGAATTTTCCCATGCGCAAGCATTGCGGAATCCTCCCCTCAGCCGAGTTAATGGAGCAAATGGAGTGAAGGAGGGACTCAGAATAAGACGTGTTTTTTTTTTTGTTCCGGGCAAGTGTTGCTACGATTACGGCAAACACTGTTCATTTTTTTGCCCAAGCGAGTGCGCGAGCTGACGACTCGGCGGTAGCCGCGAGGCACGCACTCACGAGCGCTCGCCATTTTCTTAGTATGTTTTTCTGCAACACCGAACGTACAGCCAGTAACAACAGCTTCGCTGTTAAAAAGGACTTGGAAGTTTTTATCAACAGCGCACTGTATTTACACACCCCTCCCATAATGTTTTAGCAAGTGCGCGAACGAATCGCAAAAAAAGTGCACACATAAGAACAAAATGTTTCATACGCAAAATGAAAACAGTTCTATTCAAAATTATTTGGAAGCATGCAAATGTCCCCTCAACTCCGTTTCTAAAAATCAGTTTTGGAATGTGAATGCATTCTCTCCCAGGCGAGTGAGCGTTCAACGTCCGCTGAGATGTTTCACGCTCGTTATCTGAAACCAGAAAATGAGCGTTCAACATCCACTGGTCATTATGTTGTGGGTTTGCAAAATTCACGACTAGAGATAACAAACCGCTGCTATATTTTAATCCAAGTGCACCGCCATGTCGGCTGCCTAAATAACAATTTTCAATTTTTCTACTTTTGGGAACATACTGTTTTTTTCGGGGGGTGAGGTGGGAGGGGTGTTTTTAGTTTTCACGTGTTAAGAGGGAAAGGAACCAATCTACTTTTGGGTGTTTTTTCCTAAGGGCCCCCCAAAAAGTACCTCAGTAATTGCATTTATTTTTTCTCTTCTTCCTAAGTTGTTAAGGTTGTTTAGGCAGAGATTGCCTACCTCCTAAGCTGAAGGTTATCCATATTTCTCCAAAGAACGCAAGAGAAATTCACATAAAATTGGGTCACTGTTTGTTTTTATACTTTTGTTCTAATTATGTTTCCGTTTTTCTTTCTTGAATGAGGCCTCCCTTTCGACCCGTTCGGAAATCGTCAAAGGAAAACACGAGGAGCGCTGGGGCACACAGCGAAATAGACAGCGAGCGGGGGTCATCTGAAGCGCAACAGCGCACGCAGCCTGCTTGCCAGCCCTTATTCACCCCAAGTGCAATGCATAAGCCAAACCGCACATAAGCGCCGCCCATGCGAGGTGGATATGTGCGGTTGTGCAGAGGCGCTTTACGATTGAACGGAGTTATCGTCAGGTGCAAGTAAGAATCATTCAGGAACGATGAGTGCAGACATGCGGTAAGGCCATTTCACTAGGTTGGACATGTGCGAAAGCTATATTGAGCTGCCAACTTTCGCTCCGTTTTCCACTAGCACCGGTGCGCAGGGAGGCAATGATTCTTTCCTTTACCTACGCTCAATAGGAACCAGAGGGACCAAAATAGCAACAGAAGCCTCTATAATACGGGCGAGACGATGAGCATCCGCGTGTACATACACATGGCTGCAAGCAAAAGAACGTTTTAACGTAGTATGGCTTCCAATCTCCAGGTGCTCAAATTGATTACGGAGACCGCTCCGCTACGGCAGGTCTTATATTCGGCGCGTTAAAATCCGAAACTATTTCATTAGAGTTTTACCGACAGGACAGCGCTGTCCTGTCAGTTACTTTTTTTTTGTCTCGTCTTTTGTGCTCTGATCCTTAATAATGAATATGCTCCATATCGCCCAAGTCGCAACCCCCTTGATCCGGTGTAACCCTTTAAGTGTTGCCAACACGAGCGCACACATACCACTTGCAAGTACCGAAGGGAAGCATAAGAAAACACGTGCACGCGTAAGGCGCTCTTGAAACACGTATTTATCTTCGCCAACACTACTAATGCTAAAAAAACGATTAGAGAAGTAAAGAGAGCAAAAGAAAGCGACCTGATTTCAAATTTCCCCCCTGCAAAAAGCGCATTCTCGTCGGCATCAAAAGTGCGTTGCCAATGTGAGACGTGCGTAGAGACGAGGAGTGCCGACGCAACGACGCTTTCTTCAGTTCCTTGCTTTGGGCTTGTAGCGAAAATCTGCGTGACTTCGCTGCGTGGAAGCTCATTGAAAGAAAATCGAATTTTAAGACTGCGCCTTCTCGAGTCCTCTCAGAGTGCGCGCTGTGTCACCCTCTTGCCTCCGAAATCAAACGAGCCTGTCGGCGGCGCCTAAGCAAGGAAACCTGCTTTGAGGTGTGCTTCCAATCTTTGTTTTATATAAACAGGAGCGTAGGAAAAAAAATTGATGCGCACCCCCGGCTCTCGCCCCCGAAACGCGAACACCGCTGGAGTATAATACGGGATTATGTTGGTCCACATTTTCGCAAGATGGGCAAATAAACAGTGTTCAGCTTCTCGCTGGCACCGAGAGTTCAGCTGGTAGCAAATGGGGAAGTTCTCAATGAAGCGGGTTGAGTTCAAACTTAGATTTTTGTAGCCGAAAGTATTAAAGAAAATTAAAGCCGTTCCACTCAATGTGAAAGCTGTCTCGGGAGTGCACAGAAGTGATTCGCCATAATTGGCTGTAGCGCCGTTATCCGCTAACTGCTACCACCCAATGCATTTCAAATTTCCCGCCTTCGCAGTGCTCGCGTGCCCCCTGTCTGAAACTGCGCCAGCCGGAGTTCTGTTCTTTTAAAGACGATAGTCTTTCTTGGGCTACTTAAACCAAGAAATTTTGGTCTGTCTGTATGTCTGTCTGTCCGTCTGTCTGTCTGTGACTCGATTCAGCCACCCGGCCAAAGTAAAGTTGATACTGCGCAATAGTCTTATATACTCACAGCCACATGTAAACGTCTAAGCCCGGTTTATATGTTCATACTTGTCAACTTTGTTGAACAAGAACAAGACATTATGCAAATGTACTACAGGAAATTAGTACACAAGGAGTATTTACAGCGTTCCTTTATTAAAAAATTCATGAATGCTTGGTTTTCCGATAGCAAATGATATTGTACATCTACTGCAGAAAACCGCCGCCTCCTGGCGGCATATGAAAAGTCACGCGGCAACAGCAACGAAAGGTTCCACTAGCTAGGTTCCACATTCTGCTTGGAACGCACGTGGAGCATGGCCACGCGGTTCTATAAACCTTGTAGTCGGCCGCCTCCATTCACGCGCGTCTCCGCCGTACTGCAGCGCTGGCATCGAGGAACCCGGCCTGTAGCAGTGGAACGCGGTAAATTCAAATCGCCTTGCGCAAACCTTTAGTGTGTTTACCTTGTGATGAGCGCGACGGTACAGGAACAGCATGAGAGGTGAGCGGGAAGGCAAAGGGGGGCATTTTCTTGGCAAATGGCTACAAAGGCTATCGTCTTTTGACGACATTTGCAACGACAGTAGCAGATACGCGGCCATTTTTTGTGCTTGCTTTTCCTCCAGCACGTGCCGGCTTAGGATTGCCACTTTTTTTTTCGCTTACTATCGTAAAGACTAACCCAACGAGCGTTTCTAACTAAATGAACGCGGGCGCTGCCGGTTAATTAGGTATATTTTGCCTCAAATGTACCTACATTTTTTTCTTGGCACTGAAAAATGAGGAGATGTATCACAAGCGCCAGCAGTTCACGAGTTTCGAACGCTTATGTCTATATAAACCGCTTGGCTTTGTAAGCCTCTGGGTTCCACCGCGACGACAGCCGCTACGGCGCAACGCCGTGTGGCTCTACTTGGGTCCAGCGAGCTAGCTACGACGACAAGGCGAGCTCCTAAAGTGCTCTGCACTTGATAACCATCATTATGATCAAAACTGTGTGCAAAAGCCGTTAACAAATGCATACATTTAAGTTTGCCATCTTCAGCCTTAGATGACCGGTATGCATTTAACCCTGATTTATGCACTACCATGAAGAAATTCGCAATCATTGTTATTATTCATACTGGACGGTGTATCGAAAAACTAAACGCTATTAAAAATTGGTATTTTAATAAAGTAGTTTCGAAGGTCGCTCTCTGTCACGTGGATAGCCCAAGTTAAATCTTTTCTTGACGCCTGCATTCGCTCATAGGGACTTGCTGCAAACTCGCCCCGCATCGACAGAGAAACCAAGTTGCATGGTTAATCCAAAAGCGCAGCTTTACTCGCTTTCATCAACAGCCTCTGCCTCGAAGCTGATGCCTGCAACCGGAGGACGTGCAGCGTTTATCCGATAGGAGGGCAGCGGAAACAAAGTTTACGACCGTCAGAATCCCTACTGCGCCCCGAGCGTTCTATAGTCACAGATTGGCGTTCAAACGTCTAGCACTGCCGTCGGATGTCAACCTGTCCTTTTTTGCCAGGAGGTTTTCGTAGAGCGGCAAATGAAATTGCCTGAGCTTCCATTTAAGCTTACGATGTAGGGCTTGTCCCTTGAATAGTGGGACTCATCAATGCCTTAGTTAAGTAAAACATTGAGTTGGAAGTTCGGCACCGTGTTGTGAGTTACGTGTTCCTCTCGTCCCTGTTTTAGCGCCGATTAATTTTTAGCAGTATGTACCAACTCGCCCACATCAAGCTTTTATTGCTTTAGGTACGCAACACCTTGAAAATGATGCTAAATTACCCGAAGCAAACACATTTTATCGAGAGCTCTCCGTACCCCAATTCCCAAGTTACGTAGGCACCGCATAACGTCTTTTTGACTAGGTTGTTCAAAGCATCAGTTTACGGCCGAACGATTGTAACAGTTGCACTGCCCTCCGCAAGGTTTATTCGAGATAAATATAAATTTCGAGTCTACCGTACTACGCTAAGCCACAGTTTGTAAACATTCTTATTTACCAAAGGTTCTCGCAGAATATTAAAAGAAGTAGCATTGTACCTTGAGTGACTTCAGTACAATGAAAAGAAGCTCTAGCATACTCTTACTTTAAAGGATAATTTGTTAAAAACGCAATTTTCCTCGATGAGACCGAATCCATATCAACAGTTATCTAAATTATTGACTTCGCTAAACAAAAATAACAAGCTTGGCGAGGAGTTTCTCATCGCTGCAAATAACAGAAGTGACTCCGAATAAACGGTTCTGTTCAGCTTCATTATGCTTCATTACGCGTCTTCATTATGCTGTCCAGAGTGTAGTACGGAGCATAATTTGCTACTTTAGGTGCTTTAACTAACACAATAAAAAAAAGCTAGGGCCACGGGTTCGATTCTCGGCCGCGGCGGCCGCTTTTCTGATAGAGACGAAAAGCAAAAACGCCTGTGCGTACGAGATTTCGGTGCACGTTAAAGATCCCCAGGTGGTCAAAATTATTCCGGAGCCCTCCATTGCGGCGCGCCTCGTCGCCTGTGTTGCGTCGGCGCATTAAACACCACAATTATTCAAATCTGATGCTGCAGCTAAGCAAGCCTGTGGACGACCGTACAAAAGTCAGCCTTTTGAAGTATGTATTGAATCGGCTATTTGTGGAAATAGGCTTGAACGTGGAGTGCCCGAAAAAGATGAGGTGAGCAAAAAAAAAGACAGAAGAAAGGACATCAGAGCCTCGACATCAGCAGCGGCTCCAGATGTAGTCAAGTGGTCGAAGGAGCCGCCACCGCTTCCCAAGAAGGACACCCACGACGTACTTATTCGCGGGTTCATCTTTCCCTCGCCATTTTGTGCCCCTTCACTAAAGCGAAGGATGTTGATTTAGTAGGCAGCCCAGAATGGCTTGGGCCTTTCTTTTCCAAGGTATTTTCTGGGCCCTAAACGAGAGTATAGTTCACACCATTGGTCTCATTCAAGGACATTACTCAAAACTACCGAATCGATAGAGCATGTTGCGCTCAACCTCACTCCAAACTTTGTACCTCTCCGTTTCACTGAAATAAATGCTCCCCCTCATCGAATTAGCCTGCACCACATGCATCGGGCTCAATTTCCTGCCCATTAAGTTTTAAGTGCAGAACACTTTAGGTGCTCGCCTTGTCGTCGTAGCTCGCTCGCTGGACCCAAGTAGAGCCACACGGCGTTCTGTCGTCGCGGCGTCCCGCAGAGGCTCCCCAAGCGAAGCGGTTTATATGGTCATAAGCGTTCGAAACTCATGAACAGCTCGCGCTTGTCATACATCTCCCTTTTGTTTAGCAAAAAAAAAAACTGCAAAAAGAAAAGAAAGGAAAGAAAGTACATTCGGGGCAAAATATACGTAGTTAAACGGCAGCGCCCGCGGTTAGGAACGCCCGTTGGGCTGGTTTTTAGGGTAATAGGCGAAAAAGAGTGGATTTGCAACGCCGGCACGTGTGGGAGGAAAAGCAAGCAGAAAAAGAATAGAAATCCCACTGGTGCAGTTTGGGGCAGGGGGGCGCGAGCCCTGCGAAGGCAGGAAATTTGAAATGCGTTGGACAAACCTCCGTTGAATTCATCAGGAGAGGATTGAGACAGGACGGCGAAGGGCGTGATGAGTGGTAAGAGTGAGTGGATAACGGCGTCACAGCCCATTATGGCGAATTACTGCTCTGCCCTTCTGACAGCTTTCACATTGAGTGGAACGGCGTTAATTTTTCTGCTCTGAGCCAGGCAACGTAAACCACATAGTATTGGAAACGTCATGGAAACGTCCCCTCCTACGACTCCTCTGTCGCCCCACTTCTTCCTTCCATATAGGTAGACCAATACAGTTTAATGGCAACATATCATTCCCACCAAAATATATAATTAGGCGTAAAAATGCTTGTGCATTCAGTATTTACTATTCTCTGGCCCCCGTTGATAAGAAATATTGGATAGGAATTGCTGTCGCGGCGGTCAGACCTAATTTAGAATAACCGCGGCTGCTCACTTTAAACTCGATGTAGGCCACAATAGAACTCCGAATTAAAGCGATCCTTTGAGCTCATTTATTACAATGGATCATTTAGCACCAAAATTTTCGAAGCAAGTCTGCGCCTCTGGAAGTCACCACGCCGCGAGCCAATCAATACAGAACACCAAAATGCATATAAAAAGACTCCACAAAAAGATGGTCGCACGAACTACTACCTGAAGTTTCCCGGAGCCCGTGAAGAACTACAAGAGTTTGAACTAGAAAATGTTGCCTAAAAAAACAAGAAAACACTTTTTTCAAACTTCTTCAAAATGTTAGGGACAGAAGTACTCAGAATACAAATCGCCAATCTTGAATTTTCATCGGAATCGCATATGCATTAAGTGCGGAAAACGTTATGCAGACGGGAGGATCATCAATCATTGTCTTCGTTTTATGACCTGCAGTACTTGGTGTGCACCGCAGTAAAGCTTTCCTCGAGTGGTTATGCAGACGCCCAAAAACTATAACGAAAAGCGATCGGAGACGAGAAAATTACCCAGTCCAACTTTCGAGCAACGGATCTTTTTTGCGAGAAAGTTTGCTCTCGGTGAATACGCAATGACGAAAAAATGGTATTTTTTAGTGCCGCCATCAATATATAAAAAGAATGTCAAGCACAGTTGTGTGAGTTATTCTGACTATAATACCGATCTTATAAGGAAGCATACAACACACTTAAGAGCGAACGTAAACTTCAGCAGTATCATGTGCTGCTGACGCTTACGCGCTGCATAAAAACGTAACCAATTATTACACAAAAAATGTTACAATTACCCACTGCAAATGTTTTTTTTAAATAGAACTGAGCGTTACAAATTTAGAAGTAACGCCTTTCTTTGGGACTTTTTTCCTAAGAGCTGCTTTTTCTTTGATAAGCAGAAACGCTTAGCTCAATTCGAAATACCTATTATCAGTCAAGATTACACCTCATAAGAAAATAAACTCTGAAAGATCTTCTATTGCGTTTATCAAAAAAATCCGGGATCATTACTCGACGCATCAAACTCACGGTAACGAAGTTCTTCGTGAAGTACTTTTTGCTTATGCAGAAGGTTAGGAGAATTCGACGGCGACACTCTGACGCTGTGTTTTGCGTTTCGACCGGCCGGAGTTTAACACCTTGTTCTAGACTCACTGTGGACGATCATATTCTTGCTTCTGCTGGAGTGGATGGTCTCCAGAATATTTTGTTTGTGCCTG
The DNA here is from genome assembly GCF_048455015.1 of Haemaphysalis longicornis. NCBI lineage: Eukaryota > Metazoa > Arthropoda > Arachnida > Ixodida > Ixodidae > Haemaphysalis > Haemaphysalis longicornis. The sequence continues at coordinate 22,877,289 of NW_027526460.1, read as the reverse complement.
CAAAGCAACAACTTTGCGCTGTGCATGACGAGGCTTCTTCGAATGGACCTCTTCTTGGGGTGGAGGGTATCTCTCGCGAAGACACCCTGCAACGTAGAGACATGACTCGATGCACCGTTCCCGCTCCTCAATGTCTCTGCAGTCTCCGTTCCAAGCATCCGTGCCGCAGTCCGAACCCTAAATGTTATATGTCAAGAAGCAACGTTCTTGGCCTATCCTCAGGACGTTACTAACGGCATCACTCTTTGTTTAGCCCACACAAGCCTAGAGATCCAATTAGCAGCATTACGTTTCTTTAACGTTATAATGAGTGGAAAACAATTAACTGCTGTCGGATTAAGCCGAGTCTAGGAAACAACACCAATATTAATACACCTACTGGACTTCTCTACGGCCCATGAAGCCGTAACTCAACTTCAACAAAAAAATCGTGCGCAGCGGTTATGATTCTAGCTTCGGAAACGGCGAGCATTTGGCCTGACGATCATCATGACTAAGACTAAGGACATCTCATTAATTATATTTCTACTGCCTCTGAAATCATTTGCTGTTACGTTCATGTCACTTTCATAAAATGACTTTCGTTTGGCCTTGTTTGCCCTTAGTTGGCCTTGCGCCATTAAAATCCAAACATCATCACATTTGTATTGCCTCTGCTAAACAAACCTACGCATGCACGAACGCTTCGGTATTGTATTGCACTGCTATTGGCAGTTTATACTGAAAACAAGCAAACTAATAAAAAAACAAGCAAGCAAGCAAACAAACAAACGAACTAAATACAAGAAGGCGAACAAACAAACAAACAAACAAACAAACAAACAAACAAACAAACAAACAAACAAACAAACAAACAAACAAACAAACAAACAAACAAACAAACAAACCAACAATCAATCAATCAATCAATCAATCAATCAATCAATCAATCAATCAATCAATCAATCAATCAATCAATCAATCAATCAAACAAACAAACAAACAAACAAACAAACAAACAAACAAACAAACAAACAAACAAACAAACAAACAAACAAACAAACAAACAAACAAACAAACAAACAATCAATCAATCAATCAATCAATCAATCAATCAATCAATCAATCAATCAATCAATCAATCAATCAATCAATCAATCAATCAATCAATCAATCAATCAATCAAACAAACAAACAAACAAACAAACAAACAAACAAACAAACAAACAAACAAACAAACAAACAAACAAACAAACAAACAAACAAACAAACAAACAAACAAACAAACAAACAAACAAACAAACAAACAAACAAACAAACAAACAAACAAACAAACAAACAAACAAACAAACAAACAAACAAACAAACAAACAAACAAACAAACAAACAAACAAACAAACAAACAAACAAACAAACAAACAAACAAACAAACAAACAAACAAACAAACAAACAAACAAACAAACAAACAAACAAACAAACAAACAAACAAACAAACAAACAAACAAACAAACAAACAAACAAACAAACAAACAAACAAACAAACAAACAAACAAACAAACAAACAAACAAACAAACAAACAAACAAACAAACAAACAAACAAACAAACAAACAAACAAACAAACAAACAAACAAACAAACAAACAAACAAACAAACAAACAAACAAACAAACAAACAAACAAACAAACAAACAAACAAACAAACAAACAAACAAACAAACAAACAAACAAACAAACAAACAAACAAACAAACAAACAAACAAACAAACAAACAAACAAACAAACAAACAAACAAACAAACAAACAAACAAACAAACAAACAAACAAACAAACAAACAAACAAACAAACAAACAAACAAACAAACAAACAAACAAACAAACAAACAAACAAACAAACAAACAAACAAACAAACAAACAAACAAACAAACAAACAAACAAACAAACAAACAAACAAACAAACAAACAAACAAACAAACAAACAAACAAACAAACAAACAAACAAACAAACAAACAAACAAACAAACAAACAAACAAACAAACAAACAAACAAACAAACAAACAAACAAACAAACAAACAAACAAACAAACAAACAAACAAACAAACAAACAAACAAACAAACAAACAAACAAACAAACAAACAAACAAACAAACAAACAAACAAACAAACAAACAAACAAACAAACAAACAAACAAACAAACAAACAAACAAACAAACAAACAAACAAACAAACAAACAAACAAACAAACAAACAAACAAACAAACAAAGGAGTAGGGTAGTGCAAGTAGGCGCCGGGAGATCTGAATCAATGCTCTTGGTCGACGCAGTGAACTTCCCAGGGGGACCATTAGTAGGCGTCCGAAGCTCTGAATCAATGTTTCTAGGCGAAGCAACCGAACGCTCCTTTTATTGGCTCTTTCGTTATTTTTGTTGTATGGATACCACTATTTTGAAAGTTTGTGTATTTATTTATTTTTCTCCGTGCTAGTGGTTTTTCCTTCGCGAGACCTTCATTATACAGCGATTATGTTGAAAAAGCGATCACGACGGAACCGTGAAAGCAGGGGCTCAAATATGGCGATGGAGCAGTCCAGAGAGCTTTGGGTGCCGTTTTGATTTTTTCACCTTCTCAAGCCGTGACCTACGTAGTTGGCACAGGCAAGCTGCGGATATAACGGGTCGTCCGATGTGAACTACAGGCACGAGAGAAAACGTAAGGAGCATGACTTCCGGTGTCTGGAGAGAAACGTTTTCTGGGCGCAAAACTTCCTTTAGGGGAAAAAGGCGGCTCCCACGCATAGGAGGGAATCAACGTAACGCAAAGCTTATGAACCTACCTGTGTTTAAAGGAGCCATGAAGACAAAATACAAGTTGGGTTTATTAGAAAGACTGCTTAGTGCCGATAACAATGATACCAATATCATCGCTATCTTCGAACAAATAACGGAGATATTAAAGAAAACGTGTGAAGCAGTCGCGACCCCCTAGCCAATTTCTCGCAACTTTTCTATGACGTCACGGAACCTTGTTTGTGCGATTGGCGGCCGCCTAACTGACCTGTCGCGACGACACATGACTGGACGTCTGTAATGAGGCCTCTAGTTTCATTGGACCGCATCACTTTAATGCTAACGTGCAATTAACGTACTGAAAATTATGTTTTATTGTTGGCCGGTATGACGTCATTCTTTCTCATAACACGTCACTGTGGTGCAAAATTTGAAAGTTTTAAATACTTCTTGCTTTTTTTCGTTAAAAAAACATCTCTTGTGGCTGTAATGGAGCTGAGTGACATACTGAATCCTAGTTCTTTCAAATTAAACGAAGTTATATTTTCTCTTCATGGCTCCTTTAAGAACTGTGCTTAAGGGAACGCCTGTGTTTAAATGAGCTTGTGGGTGGCCATTTTTTTGGGATGATGTTGTTCTTGGCGTCGCTGTTTATTTTTCAGGACGGTGAGCCGTAGAAGGCGTTTGTAGAAATACTAGACTTTATCACAAAAGTTCAACGTTTTATTCTCGCTGGCGAAGTTGCCACAGCTTCCAAACGCAGAGAATGTGATACACTCAGAACTGGTCTCCTAGGCGCACCTCTATTCTACCCTGTTCTCCATTGGCCCGTGCATCCTAATTCTGCTGGTCCACGTTAACCCCAGTGTAAGCTAAGGATCATGCATTTAGAGTACTATAGTAAAAGCTCGTTAATTCGAATTGCAAAGGAACGCCACGTCATTAAATTTCGAACTAATGAAAGGGAAGTACCAAAGACGTACAATGTGATTGTGGAGTAGTAGAGTATGTCAGCAACTGAATGCTAGAAAAAGGCTGCGATTGAAGCCTGTCTTTCATCATTTTGCTCCTGCAAGATAATGCACCGGAAGACCTTGTAGCGACACCATCGCCATCGTCACCATCAGCGCCCAATCATCATCACGGTGCCTGGCCAGCGTCAGCAGTGCCACGCGAGATCGAACACGACCGAGCGCCTGGGCGGTCGCATGTCTTGCCGGTCCCACTCAATACGGAGGCGGTGACCTCACTTACTCCTCGTCTGACTGCATTACCTCCACCTACACACACGGCAACCCATTCCCCGACACCACCCCACGACCTGTCCACCGCTACACTGGCCCCTCAATGCCAGCATGCACGGCAGGCACTGTGGTCCACATATCAGACACACATCGTCCCACGCGAGATCGAACACGACCGAGCGCCTGGGCGGTCGCATGTCTCGCCGCTCCCACTCCTGGCCGGGCCTACGCTCTCTAAATAAATGTAGGAGCCCACCAACCGAGTCTGCTACTTTTAGATGCGAAGCAGCTTATGGTAGCACCTGTTCCCTCCGGCGTTGTGTGGGCGCCGTTGTGCGGCGTCCACACCCCCACTGCGCATGCCTGGCCAGGCACCGCTGATGATGATTGTGGCAGGATGCCCCTAGGGATTGGCCAACCAAAGAATCCATCACGAGATAGCTTCGCGTTCAGCCACCGTCGTCATCTTCCCGTAGGGGAACCTCCTCCCGCAACGCCGTGATGAGTGCCACGGGAAACGCCGCCGGTAACGCCACCTGCAACGTCAGCGTCAACACCAGTGTCAGCGCCGCGGACAGCGCCGCGGAGAAGAGGGCTCGAGCCGCTGCCACGAAACGGCAGCGGCGACAAGCCGATCCCGAACCTCGGGCTCGCGAAGCCGAAAGGAAACGTCAACGCCGCCAAGAAGCTGCTACTGATGCAACGAGGGCTCGCGCAGCTGAAGCCGCACGTCAACGCCGGCAAACAGATCGTGAACTTCACGCTCGGGAAGCTGAAGTTGCACGTCAACGTCGCAAAGACGATCCTGAGCTCCGGGCTCGGGAAGCTGAAGGGCGCCGTAAACACCGTCAAGAAGCTATGGAGACCCCCCCCTGTAGGGGAACCCTGAGTAGTAAGCGAAGCAGCCATGGGGTCAACGCAAGTTCCCATTTCGTAGTTCCGGTAAGTGAAAAGTTTGGTAGTTACCACGGAAACCAAACGGTAAATATAACGGTAGCTACGAACCTTAACTTAACGTAAACGACGAACTGAAAACTAAGGGGAACTTGAGTCGACCCCATGGCTGCTTCGCATACTACTCAGGGTTCACATACGGGAAGATGGTGTAATTTTTTTGTTGCTTACTCCAAAACTGAAGAAGAGACGAGCGGTATTCCATCCGTTGATTACTTCTGAACAATGGCCACACTCTTGCTTCATCGGCCACCTCCACTGGCTGCGACAGGTTCTACGTTTCTGACCTCAGAAATGATGCCGTCTGTCAGCACGCCCAACACCCTGAACTCGTGTCCACATCGGCGTAGTCCGCAAACAAACTTCTTCCAAACGTCCGCCATGGAGGTTTTAAATTCCTTTTACCCGATTTAACTTCTCTCTCCGTTGTTCTCCCCTCTCCGAAGGCAACGCAGCCTCATGTGTAGGCAACGGGGCCCTTTCTCAGGCCGTGCGCCAGGCTCCAAGCTGTCGGCGCGGTGGCGCGTAGTTTGAATTATCCGGGGAGGTGGCCCCTCGCGTTGGAATTACCGCGCTTTCCAATACATAGGCTCCTATGGAGACCTGGCTGGGCCAAACCGGGCAGTCTGAATTCTCTATAAATTCGAATTATTCAAGTTCTTTTGAAGGTAAGTTGTGCTTGTTATGCTCACAGAGACGGACGCAGGAAAAAGACAGCAGACAAAGTTTTTAAAAATGTTTTTAACGAATTCATGCACGTTGACCGGCTTCGACGCGCGCTATCTTTATATTTGTGCCTTCCCTTCCCCACTTCTCTAGAATTTGTTGTTTCATTCTGTTTGTAACATATATGTGTTCGCCTTCTCCAGAATAAATAATTGTTAGTGCGCTGTCGTCTCGTGAACGTGTATGCTTTTTTTCTGTGTCCGTCTCTGTGAGCAAACAAGCATAACTCACCTTCAAAAGCACGTTACACCCACTAGCCTGGCATCAGGTTTTATTGAAGTTCGAATTAACGACCTTTCACTGCAGTAGTCGTATCATACAGAGTTGTTCTATCAAACGAGAGTGAATAGACTCGCAGCGAGTTTTTTTTTTTTTTTTTTTCAGAATAGAGAAAATGTAAGCACACTTCCGTTTTATTTATATTCGCACGATGCACAGCAACACTGGTGAGCTGCAGACAATGGAGAGTCAATTTGTCTAGTTTCGTGCTGTTCGGAGTATTTGCGTTCGGTAAGTAAAACGCCAGCCCGCCGTTACTTGTCTCAGCTTTGTGAATGTCATTGTTTTTTTCTCCAAGTTGCCCACCAAAAAAGGACGTGTACTGGACAGGCAGAAACTCGGAAGAACTTAACTGCGCAAAGCAACGATATATATCCGTATTTTAAACTGTGGAGCAATACAAAAGAACCAGTAAAAAAAACAAGCAAAATCACTTTTAAATATCAAATATCCTTTGATAACTCAGCACAATGGGAGTCCAAGCGTTTCATGATTTTTTTCCGTGATACGGAAGCAGGCTGCGCAAACATGACTTAAAGTGCTTCGAATGGAATTTGTAAGAACGCTAGTTAGAAAAAAATTTCGTCCGACCAATTATCTCCACGTACGCTATAATAACGATAGCATTTGAAACTTTCGCGAAATCTTGATTACCTTGGAAATGCAAGGCGCTACAAGTTTCGCCATTTTCCGTCATTTTTTATTTTTATTTTTTAGTTCAAAATTTCGTGCGACCAACTACCTTCATTTACGCTATTATAGCAATTACAGGTGGAAATTTCGCGATATTTGCACTTTTTTGTAAATGCCGGGCGTTATAGGGTCCTGGCTGGCGGGGGGTACTCGGCAAAGAATGCTACGCATTAAAAAGTCATACCGAAATTAATTCGGAACCACTGGATCGCGAGTGGAGTGGAGTGGAATAAATATTTATAGAGCCTGCAAAACCGACGCGGCGCGAGCTTTGGACCGCGTCACATCCGTCAAGCGGGACTTATGTCGCCTTCGGGGGAGCGTCTCGATCCTGTCGAGCCGCTGCCTCGCGGGCTTGCTGGACGGCCCAGAGCTGTTCATCTTGGTCGTAAGACGACAGTGCCGCTTCAAGTTTCGGCGCTAGAGTTCTTGTTTTAGCTTCTTCGGGATGCTTCTTGCAGTCCCACAGCACGTGCGTGAAAGTCCCCGTCTCCCCGCGGCTGACCTTGCGCTTGTTGTTACGGTAGGTCTAGCGATATATCTTGTGCAGGAGTAGTGGTGCCGGCAAGGTCCCCGTCCTTAGTTGTCTAAATACTGTCGCCTGGGCGCTGTCCAGCTTGTCGCTGGGCGGGGAGAGCTTCCTTCAAGTCAGTCAGTACACCTTCGTGATCTTGTTGTAGGTGACCATCTGTCCTTCGGGCTGTACCAAAGTCTTTCTGCGTCTGTCTCGTTGCCCGCGGCTCGGAGAGAAAGTGCGCGCGCCGTTACGTGAGCGGACTCGTTACGACTTTCGTGTTTGTCCGACACCCTGCCCTCTTGTGCTGGAAACCAGACGAGGCGCTCCTCGAAACTTAGGTCGGCCCGCTCCAGGATGCGGGTGGCGGTGGGCGATACTTCCTCTGTGGCGTAGCTTCGTATGTCTTAGCGATAGTCGCTGACCACCGTGGAGCAGTCCCCGTCTACGAGCGTCACAGCGACGGCCACTTACTCTGCCTTTTGCTTTCTTTGGCACTTGATGCTTGCGGCTGTTTTCGGGACTCCGTACGCGTCTACCACCGCGGATGTGTAGCGAGCTGTTCGGGCATTCCGCCGTGTCGACGAGCCGGACACCGAAATCCTATCGGAACTTTTCGGTGAGGGCCTTGGCTAGCATATGTGCTTGTAGGCTGCCAAAGAGCCAATCCTTTCCATATTTAATCAAAGGCAGCAGCCGGCCTCACTATGCTCGAGGATAAATAGAGCAAAAATAAACGCGAACACGGAGCGAAAATTGCGTCCTCTGCTATTTTAAACTGCGCTTTCTGAAGAGAATTAGCGCGTCAGCTACTGCGATTGGAGGAACAGCGAGCCAAGAAAGATTGATTGTCCTTAACCGACGGTTGAAGCAAGCGTACACACTGCATGGTAAATGTAGAAGTAATCAGAAGAAAAAAAAAACCGCATCGCGCAGTTTTCTTTTCATTAATTTTATGGCGCGGGTTTCAATGCTCTTTTTCTTTCGTTCTGTCGCTTTCAAAAGTAAAGTGCCAAGACATTGAGAAATCCAGTTTTTTCTGTCCTCCTTTCTGTTGCTTTTTTTTTTTTTCACCAGGAGGCTTCCCCATTTCCGTTTAACACTTTAATAAAAATCCTCGCGCCAGCATTCCTCTCCTATAGGTGTTCGACTGACGGCAGTACAAAGCAGTTTTCGGTAGCTCTTAGAGAAGCAGTATTCCCCAAAAGATATATAATTAATGACGGGAGAAAAGGCAGCTTTTTATAACCGCTACGTCTGCGGCTGCGCTGAATTTTTTGGCTTTGATGGATAATCTTGTCCGGCATTTCTCTTTTCCTTGCCATTCACGAAGCCGACCGCCATTATGAGCCACATGGCGCTATTTTGGTTTTGAACCCTTTGCAGCGATAAATAAAAACCCCAATGGCAAATAGTTTAAGACTACCCATTCCAGTTCAAGTTCGGCTGTTAACTTTACCCAAAATTTGCGTATGACGCGAGAAAGAGAGTTTTGGCACAATTCGCGCTGAATCCCAAAGTTTGTTGGTGGAAACAAAAAGATCGAACGTAAACGGGCCGCAGCTGGCGTTTCTTTTCAAAACGGGAACTCCCAAGTCTAGGATACGGTATCGACACCCTTGTCGTTAAAATTCGCTCCAAGTCCGATGGCTGTAAAATGTGTTTTTAAACAGAAGCACGCCTTTTTGTCTCTCTTTGCACACATACACACTTTCGGAGATATGCAGGGCCATCAATGCTAAAGAGAAAGCTCCACGCGACACGTCGACGCAACCGGGAACGAGTTCGACAGGCGGAAGCACCGAAACGCAGCGGCTGCGGACAACGACACGCGCTGTGATACAGAAGCGAAGCGTCTAACGAAGTCGGGTCAGCCACGGGAATTTGATTCGCACGCACACGGCGACGACAAGTAGGTCGCGCAAAAAAGATGCCGCAACGATTGAAACACATAGGTAAATAAAGACATAAATGTCAACTGCTGAAAAAGGCGCTAATGATATGTAAAAGGCATTAAAACTACGTGTGAGTACATCAGAACCGTCCGCTCGCCTAGGAGTAGGACAAAATCCGCGTATAGAGTTTCGATGTTAAAATACCATTAAAGTCGGTTGGAATGCAGTCGCATTGCACGAATTATCATTAAGCGCTCTGCATTCTGCAGCTAAAGGTCGTGTTACCTAGGCTACGATAGCAAGGCCCGTACAAGGCGCGTTTTGTAACATTAGCGGCAGGCACGGGCCAAACTGGTTATCACTATTTTAAAGATACCAGAGAGACACAATAACTCTTTGTTGAATTTGAAAAAAAAAAAAACTATCTTTTGGTAACTCACTCATCTCCATTCCAGCCACGAAAGCCGTTTCTTTATAACCCCCCCCCCCTCCCCCTACGGCCTGAGAAAAGAAGACGCAAGAAACACTGAAAAAATTCCGAATTTTGCGCTACTGTGACGTAAATGGGTAGGGTGACGTGTTACGGCCAGCACTAAAACATAGTTATCAGAATTGTGACGACACGTTAGTATTCAATTGATCCTATGCATCTGCACTAGAGGCATCGCGAGAACTGTGAAATCATGTTTTAATGCATAGCATTCTTTGCGAGTACCCCCAAAGCTAGGACAGTGTAACGCCGTGCATTCCCGCAATAATGCAGATTTAGCTAAAATTATACCTGTAATCACTATAATAGCGTAAATGGCGGTAATTGTTTGAACGAAATTTTGAGAAACTAAGTAATAAGAGAAATAAAACAAATTGCGGAAAATGGCGAACCGTATAACGTACTGCATTTCCACAATAATGCATATTGTGCGGAAGTTCCACCTGTAATCGTTATAATAGCGTTAATGGAGATAGTTATTCGAACAAAATTTTGTGAATCTTGAAATTATTTCTTTGAAGTGAGCGATAAAATTAATATCATTGTTACCGGGACAAATCAGCCTTTTTAAAGAACAAAACTTGATTTTGCCTCTACTACCCCTTTAAGACAGACATTCAACTGACAATTGAATTGCAGATCAATGAAAGGTCCGACTAGGCTTTCGCCTTCCCATAATACTTAGAAAGTTCTTAGCATCCTAGTAATTTTTGAAACGCCAGCCATGAACCTTCGCAGCTCATTTTTAGGAGGTTTCAAAGGCGGTGAAAGTCTCTGTTGCTTACTTGTTTGTTCAGGCGAACGATTGGCCACAACCGTAGGGTCGGTAGTTTTGGCTTTACGTGGTTTTCACCCCGTCAGTCGTCAACCCCAGCGTGCGATTTTCACTTTCGAAATGCAACAGTACCCAAACTTCCTGAGAGGTGGCTTGTACGCTCCATCGACCATGAAGCAGAACACTCAAAGCACAGCATGATCATGAAAGGAAACTGTTAAGGAGAACTGTGAAATATATCGCGAACAAGAGGACACTAACGCATAAACAGCATGTAGGGAAGCATCTGACCAGGAAAACAAGCCTTACATTAATCCCGGACGCAGAATTCACTCTGTCTACGTGTTGGGAAAGAAGGAGGGGCGATGGACCGCTGGTAATACTCGAGCTCAGGGTAGACCCTTTTCTCGGGCCTCGCCTGATGCCGAGCGCAACAATCGGTCGGAAGCTCAGCTAGCACGGTGAGCGCCATGTTTGCAACGGATCAATTAGGAGGTGGCCCTTAAAACCGGTGGAGGGATGATCCCACCAAACTGCGCATTAGTGGCCTTCTACTCCTGCCTGCTGATTGAAAGTGAAAGCTATAGGTCCCCATTCCACAAAAAATAATAATAAAGAAAACGCACTGACGGCCACAATACTCCCTGATGCGAAATTTGTGCGCAAAGCGAACTGCAGTCTTCTTGGTCACGGCGCATGTCTGCTGCGTCTCGGGAAGTGATTGCGTTTTCATCGAACGCACTGCGACGCACGCTACTCCGCCGTTATTTCGCAGCGCGTGGCAGCCGCCGGCAAACATGTTGCAAATCTTGTTTCAACCACCCGCGCAAAGGTCACATGTTTCGGATGAGTGGCGTACGAAGCAGCGTCTGGGGACAGTGACGTGGGAGGGCGCTCTTTGCAGGTGGCGTTGCTTCTTGGCGGCGACGCACGGCGGAAGTGTAAGGGGGAGGAAGTGAGAGAGATGACGCCATCGCCACGCGTGCCGCCCTCCCCCTTCGCCTTTCGCCCGGCGCTCCCCTCCGTTTTCTTTCTGCCTTCGCTGCTTCGTTCGCTCAATCGGTTACGCCGACGCCGATGGACGCCTACGCCGCCGAAAAACCCAGACATCGGGCGGCAACGGGCCGCGCCCTAGAAAAACACGCCCTTTACGTTTTGCGCAGTACAGGGAAAGGCCGCCGCTGTAAAGAGTACAAAACACATATGAGCATGCGTTAGATTCGAACTTCTGGTGTCCCTAGAGAAAGAGATGGTTAAAGATAGAGAGACAGAGAGTCATAGCGAAAGAGAGGGGGGATGGAGGGAGAGAGACGGGAGAGGAAGGGCGGGAGGGAGGGAGCACTTTATTGAGTAGCGAGGAGCCGAGTGCGTCAATTACTACCGTGCTATGTTCGCACGTTGGCAACGGTGGCACATACTTGACCTGGTTGCTGTTTCGTTCTACTGCTGCATAGTGTTCAATTTATTTCTGATTCACCCAACCACAATGTTGTTTGTTCATTAAACGCTATATCCCTTCCCACTGCTACGGCAGCTGTATGCTTTGCAATGCTGTGGTCTTCGAGAGCTGAATAATCTCCAAAACAGAGACGGCAATAAGCCTCCCGCGGGTTTCGAAGACAAACTTCGCATATAAAGTCGGAAACGAGTAATGTCTATGTGGCCGAACGAAAAAGCTCAAAAAGGTGCACACCTGTGCACACCTGTGCACCCGGCGTTCCTCACAGTCTCTGCCTTTCCCTTATACTGCCCGGCTGCACTGTCTCAAGGAGCACCTGACCACCATATAACTCCTTCCTTCATCGCCTTCCTTCGGCACTGCTTCTACCCGGGTCATATTGTTTCTTGTTATTTCCTCGCTCCGTTTTCAGCGGAGGCCAGCTTAGGTCGTGTAGTTTTTCTGGGCCGACTGTCCCACATGTCGCCCCTTCGACTCTGCGTCTACCGACGAGGTGGAATGAAGGGCATCCAGAAAAGAATCCGAGGTGCTCCTTGGGGCAAGGAAAATGTGCCCCGGGCGCTGAAAATTATCGGTTCATTATCGATTTCCGGCTGCCACCTGTCAGGGCCAGAGATCTGAGACCCCGGCGAGAGCACTTTTTCACGTGCATGGCTTGTTTGTAGCTGAGAAGCAATTTATATTAATGTCCGCCACGCGCCCTCGATCCGCTCATGGATAAAAATTATGAACCACTGGAATTTGATCCCCTGCAAGAAAGCTTACAGGTGCAAACTACCACTGCTTTCCCTGGGGACAGTCCGGCTGCCTTAGGACCCCGATCTGCCGGCAGTGGGTATGACTAGAGTTCCTTTTAGGTGGTACCGCATATCAATATAAAGAGTCGTCCTGGGGACACTTTTTTTTGCGCACGCAATGCAATGTTCATGCGGCGATTTGTGCAGCCGAATACCACTTTAAATTACCTAAAGTACAAATATAGCCTCGACCCAGTAGCTTTGCAAATATTCCCAGGGCTGCCCTCCGGAAATTCATCGGTGGACGCATGCTCCTTTATACAAGCAACTGCTAGACTTCCTTTCGGAGACAGGCCTCTACAGTATTTTACATCTCATGACGATGCCTTCATCACGAGACTTCATTTCTCTACTTTTTTCCTGTTTTGTTGTACCTATGTGTCATTTTTTATCCATACTACTTCTGCATTTTTATGATGCCCTGTGGCGAAAGGGCGAAATAAAGAAATTTTCCCTTTTCGACTGTTGTTTGTTTTTTGGTTTGTGATGGGCACATTTTCGCCCCTTTCACGAAATTTTTAAACGTCTAGAACAGCTCACACAGAAACGTACTAGCCCAAGCGTTTTATTTAGATATTCAGTTACCTAATGTTCAGCTGGGAATGTTGGAGACGTTTTAACTTGTTGGAGACGTTTCAATTGGGTTTTGTTTTGACAGAGTTGGCAATAACCACGAAGGTCTCTACAAGACCGCCTAACAAAAATGGAAAGAAGGCAGCGACAGCTCAGGTGCAAGAATGCAAACGTATGCACCACAATACCGTATAAAGTGTAATTTGCGCCTTTTTCTTATTTTTTGTTTTTAGTAAAGAAAATCAGACAGATTTCAGTACATTTTACTTATTCACTACCACTACAGATAGATGCCATTTTGATTGTGCATCGCCATCAATACAGAAGCAGTTGATTCATTTTCGTGCGCACAACAGTCAAGTTTTGTGTTGTGCACATTTAGGTGGGCTTTGTTTATATTTCGCCATGTGCGGTGTCTTTGCGAGAACTATTTCCCACGTTATCGGCCTATAAGTCTTATGACTTGATGATGTTGTAGATGCCTAACTGCCTCGCACCTGCAGTAGGTAATAACAAATATAATACTTGGTAATTTGTTAACGTTAATGCAGACAAAGCCAAAATAAAGCAGCTTTCGTATGAGACAGTCAGGCAGCTCCGTCTTCTTCGTAAGACGTTTATTGAATCCCTCCTAGAGCTTTCCACAAAGTAAAAATAGTCCCTTTTGTATTCACATTTTACGAAAAAAATGTATTATGGTCTCTAAACTTATAGCAGTTATAACAGGCTGACACTTTCACGAGGCAATTTAATTACTGGCTTCTTTTTGACATTTCTAAATGACATTTGAATCAACTATTTCCCGGTTAAATCCCTGCAGGAGGCAAGAGAACCCTTAACAGGTATCCTTCAAATTATCTGAAGTACTTATGACAAAAAAAATCAGACAGAAACCCTTGAAAAGAACATTTTCCACATAACATCGAAGAAAAAATAGTCTTACAAGCCATTATGACTTTTATGACTTTTTCAACAACGTTGAGGCAGTGAGGGTAATGCAGGGGGCTTCGTGTTCTGCTCGCCGCTTTAAACGACCATTAAGGACACCGCAGGGAAAGTACTCGAGCAATTTGCGTCGAGCACGGGCCGCGCACTTTGCCACCCCGCTGTTCCACTAAAAAAAAACCTAGAAAAATAACAAAATGGCGATGATGTCGGTAGACTTGGGTAATTAAATATATATATTCAGCTGTGTAAAATTTAACTACGGCCATTTTTTCGGTCTAGTCAATAACGGAACGTGTTCGAGGCAAGAAAAAATACTCAAACCACGATGAAATATTACGTAAAATCTCTCAGTCATTCAGAGAAATGAGTGGAAGTCCAAGCATTCCTTCTTCGTAAGGAACGTGGTGACGGACGGTTCCTCCAGTGACAGGTCATACCTCCCTGCTGGAAAATACGCAGTCAGGCTTATCCTCCCCTTTAATACAAGCAGGAAAAAACACTGAGAATAGATCTGCTGTATCTGCATCTTTTTTATTTCCGTAGTATTCGGATTTTCCCTTTCCGTAGTATCTGTGTTTTTTTAACGCGTCTTTTTGGTATCAAAAGAAGAGTTCTAAATGTTTTCCGTGCGGCACAGTGTATTCAACCGTTCTTTATGCTAATGCATAATAAATGCTCTGATATCAGATTACTTTTTCTTGCTCTGGTCTTATTTTGCTGTAATGCCCCAATATTTAGTTGATGAGGCATCTTTCTATCACAGTAGCAGCTAGCAAGGGTTGCACTATTTACATATAGCTTCTACGTCTAGCAAGCATGCAAAAATATGCATCAGAGTGCGGGTTTATGTGCATGCCTAAATTGTTTTGACTTTCGCTATGGCAGAATTAAGCCTGTATTCTTTCTGGCAGTACTGTCGATACGTATCGAACTGCCAATATGTTCTATTAAAAAGCACCTGATAAACATTTGCAGCTCAAGTGAACACATCGCATACAAGCGACTCGAGGAGCGAATGTATGCGTATGTATGATCGAATCTTCTTCGTCTATCTACTTCAAATAACGTTACTTCCTTAAATAAGTTTGGTCAATACGGGACTTAATGAGGATGCCTGTATTTTTATGTATGTGGTGCTCGCATATCTTTCCCTACCTTGACCGAAATGCACATTTTTGAGCCAGAGCCCTTTACGTCTTATCAAGGCGTTTATCTTCCCTGCGCTAAACTTCCTGCCTTCTGCAATGCTTTTTTTTTGCTCAAGCGTAGCAGATTATACAACCTTCCATCCGCTTAGGCCAACGCGGCGTCAGTGCCAGCAGCGTCTATTGCTACCCAGCCATCAAATAACGCACTTGTCAACCTTGTAGCAATGTCTAGTTTAGGCCCTGTGCACGCACACTAGCTATGAAGACAACACAGGCTTCGAGGTTCACTAATGGTTTAATTTGCTGGCAAAAGAAGTGAAAAGACATTGAAGTTGTTTTAGAAGGAGACTGTTATCATTCAGCGATATTTGTGCTGCGCACTGGTCCGACCACACGCCCTGGTCGTGCGAGGATCTCCATAGGATTACCCGACGTGACCGACGGCGACGGCCGTTCTATCGAGGAGTGCCTATAGCCCCGTATTTTTTCATGCCTTCAGAAGCATGCGTGTGCATAGCGGACGTTTTGCGCGACAAAAACACGTGGAGCTCTCCAGTTGACGCCCTCTCTCGCTCCAGGGGGCTTATAAATATTGCATGGCACAGCCAGGGGGACTGCGAAGGTGGAATAGCCTAACATGGTACTTTTGCAGAAGACCTCGTACCCTGCAGTGAGAAGCCGCAGCTTTGGCGCCCTACTCATCCACTTATTCCATCCACGCCGATGTCGACGAACTTGCCACTTTCGGTGGCCCCACGGCTGTCCTAAGCACTGCATTTCTAGATCGCACGGGCGTGCGCGAACACGGTGGCGTTCTTGGGGGTCTGAGCCAGGAGTGCATTTGGGGCTGGGCTCTAGGTTGCATTTAAAAAGTCGCAAACTTTGTCAGGTTCGTTTCGCATCATCGTACGTCTGGTTCCTAATTTTAAGTTTGGTGGCAACGAGGATAAAGCGCTCACTTCTGCAAATTCAGGTTCATTTATTATTGAGTTCATTCCACCTTACAAACACAATACAATACTACCCCTGCAGCTGGATATATTGATTGATTGATTGATTGATTGATTGATTGATTGATTGATTGATTGATTGATTGATTGATTGATTGATTGATTGATTGATTGATTGATTGATTGATTGATTGATTGATTGATTGATTGATCGATCGATCGATCGATCGATTGATACGAGCGATCGAGCGTCCATAGCACAGGACGTTTTACTGGAGCACTAAATGCAGCTTTTCGGAAAATAAAACATGGAAAGGCTTTACTGAATGGGGTCGCTTTAGGGTAGTTAATACTGGAGCACAGTTACGAAAGAATAAAAATGAGTGTAAGGTTTAACGCGCCGACGCAGCGCAGGCGATGAGGCACGCCGTAATGGAGGGCTCCGGATAAATGTTGACCACCTGCAGCCTGTAACGTGCGCCGAAATCTCGTACACACGGGTGTTTCTCTTTCTCGCCTCAATCGAAAGAATAGAAATGAACGTACTATGGTGGGCCCCCAGCACGTTCAGTCGTCTGCTGCCGGAAACGTACAATGCCCAAGAGCGATAGCGCTGGACCTGAGCCACCGCCGATGAGTGCTACCCACTGCAGTGCGGCCAGACACGAGCGGAATATAAACGGGGACCCCCGTTTGGGTTCACGGCATGGTAGCGTACAGACGTGCCCGCCTCATTTCGTGGCAATCGCGACATTACAATGAAAACAACAAAACATAAAACACAGCAAGTAGGGGTCGTTGTCACAGCAAACAGAAGAAATCAGTGAAGTTTTTAGACTGATTTGCTTACAAAGAGTGACCAATAAACAAAAGCAGGGTGTCGAACCGGTATTTTTTCGGGTTCGGTTCGGGTTCGGGTTCAGGCCTTTCGGGTTCGGTTCGGGTTCAGTTCCGGCGCACCATTCTGTTCCGGTTCGAACCGGTTCGAACCGGTTCAAACGGGTTCGAACGGGTTCGGAGAAAAAAAAAAGCAAGCGTGTTTTTTTCTGTTCATTTTTTGTGCTAGTGTTTTGTTTCCTTGTCAGGTTTCCTTGTCAAAAACGAAGCCATAATGTAGGTTTTTTTGTGCAAGTGTTTTGTTTTGGCCAAAAATAAGTAACCCTGCAACACTTTTTTCAACTTTGTTCGAAATCTTGAATGCTTGTAGAAAGTAGTCAACCAACACATCCAGTACTTAGATCAGGGAGTCGGAAAGTCCCTCAGACAAAAAGTACTGTTCTGTCCCCGTCAGATAACTTACAAACGTGCTTGAAATACTTTTCTTTCTTCCCCAGTCTTGGCGTTATTCTACCGCTGGAATGACGTCATTACAGCGATGTAGCGGCTATTTGCCGGCTTTCCTTAAGTTGCGACATTAAAATGAAACCACAACAGCGAAGCAGAAACGGAAGGCGTATCTGCTGGGAAGAGCAAATCCCGCACTGCTCCTCTGTGCTGGAAATAGCTATAACTTTTGCAGTGTTTCCAGATGCGAAGATAAGAGTGAGAGCGTTGATCTAAAGTGTTGAAGAGTTCCTTTAACTGTAAAATGTACTGCAAAATGTTTTCTATAGTAGGTCTACGATTACAACATTAACTGAAGCGAAATGAAAAATTCGCTCGGACACATAAGACTGCGTATTTGTATGAATTTGAAAGCCCTGCTTTTTATGGCCGCAAGTTTATTTTTATTGATTTAGTTTCTTTCATTTTTATAATTTAATTTAATTTATTCTTGGATCATAACGCTGCAGTTTTATACCCCGCAGTTTTTTCTTGAGGAAGAAAATGACGGACGATTACGACACTCGCTAATGCGAAATTTGAGTGCAGCGCGAACTGTAGTCTTCTCGGCGACGGCGCATAGATGCTGTGCCTCAGGAAGTGGTCGCGTCATCAGCTAATGCACGACGGCGCGCGGCATACTCTGTCGTTGTCTCGTAAGGGGTCGCCACTGGGAAGCACGTCTCGCACGGTCACGGAATTACGCCCTCCCCCTTACACTTTCGTCATACTTGCAACCTCCGTTTTCCTGCCAGCTCTATCTTCGGTGGCGTCTTCGTTCTCTCGGTTACAACGAGTCCAACGCTGAGGGACTACGCGAAACCACAGGAGCGGGTGCTTAAGGGCTGCGCTCTAACGCATGGCTCTACGTAGCCGCTGTGCAGCCATGTGATCCACTTCCTTCGCCGACAAGTGACGGGCCGCACATCGTCTCCAAATAATGCGTTCTCGCCACAGTCTTCTGGAAGGCAAAAAGGTAGCCTCCTGACCAGTGGGCAGCACACTGGTGCCTCCGACGCCTCCCCCTCAATGCATCTTCGCCAGAATCTTCTGGTAATGGGCAGCCTCCCTGCAGACTGCCTATCGCCCCGTCCTACTAAGCAGACGACCCGTCCGTACGCAATCGTTTTAACACGTACCATTCTTTGCCCACAGCAAGGACCGTGTAACCCCCTTCATTTCCACAAAAATACCGATTTCGCGGGAGTTCCACCTGTAATCGCTATAATAGCGTAAATGGAGATAACTGGTCGCACAAAATTTCTGAAAAACTAAAAAATAAAAAAAGTAATAACCGAAACTGGCAAACTGTGTGACACCCTGCATTTACACAATAATGACGATTATTGGAAATTTCTACCTGTAATCGTTATATAGGGTAAATGGAGATAATTAGTCGAAGAAAATGTATAAACGTAAAAAATAAAAAAATGTAAAATAATTGCGGAAACTGGCGAACCGTATAACACCCTGCATTTCCACAATAAGGCAGATTTCGCGAGTTACAAATGTAATCGTTATAATGGCGCAAATAGAAATAATTGGTCGAACAAAATTTGGAAAAACTATAAAATAAGAAAAATATTAAGCAATTAAGGAAAATGGGAAACCGTATAACTGCCTGCATTTCCACAATAATGGATATTTCGCGAATATTATATTTGTAATTATAGCAGCGTCAATTGAGATAATTGGTCGGACAGGATTTATAAAAACCAAAAAATTGGCTGTAGAAACTCACACTGAGGACAAGCGGCATAGGAATGCTACGCATTAGTAGATAATTGTTTGAATTTCTGCAGAAATGTTTTAGTACCCTGGAGTGTCGCCATGGTACAGTATTTTGCGTCTCCGCCGCCTCCCCCCTCCGCCCGGGCGTCTCGTGGCGGGCCGCCCCTCGTCACGAAATCACGCATCCTCGCAGGAATCGCCTGCCTGGCAGGCAGCCAGGCAGGCAGGTAGTTTACTGGCGAGCGAGAAGTCTTTTTGGCGCGCAGGAGAGCCTGAGCGCCCAACATCTTTTTTGGTTCCACCAAATGTCTAGGCACGCACGCGCGCATGCACCCCTGTTTTCGCACAATGAGGCAAATAATTTTGCCTTTAAATAAATTGATTGGTCTGCTACGCTTTTCATGCACCCCTTGTTTCAACGGCGCTTTAGCTTTAACACGAAATCATTAGCACTGCTAGAAGTCGAAAACAGTCCCGCGTCGGCGTCAACCTCCGACTGTCAAGCGTGGCTGGTGGCGTTTAAAGCGATTTCCTTCTGCTCATCTTTCATATGCTAACGTACCAGTTAGAAAGAAAGAACGGCTTTAATGACTCATTGGACGCCGTGTACAGGATGGCATTAGATAGGGAACCACCGGAGACAGGAACTTGCTACATGGCACTTCAGCGACAGGTGAGAGCGGTTGGGCTCTACGAAAGATAATAGCCGAGTGAAGTCACAAGCAGCAGTAAATATCCCTCGTAGAGAGAGGGAAAATGAACTTTAAATAAATCGAGGAAAAGTTTCAGAGAGGCGTCCTCATTCGAGGGGTAGAGTCGACAGTCGTTTCCATCAAGAGAAACTGATCTTCCAGGCCGGAGCTGGCCAAGGCTTTCTCCCAAATCTTTATGGAAACGTGTAGGTTGTATGGATCTAGGGTGGACTTGTCGCAGCCGCCTACTGTGTGTATGAGGTTCCCAGGCTCCCCACGGAAGCGACGAAATGGAGAGAATTGTGTCCTGTTAAAGAGGTGAAGACTGGTGATGTGTGGGAAGGTGTTAATCCGCAGTGCACGAAATAATCTTTCCTGGTTATTCGCTAGCGATTTGTGCGGGAAGGAATACGTTCTACGGGAGAGCCTATAGTGCTAATTTCCTGGTATGTATACAGGATGCATGCGCTCGGGCTCGGCTTCATCAGCGCTGGCTAAGCGGGTCAAATGTCCAGCCACGAGGTTGGTGATCTTGTCTGCCGGCGATGCCAGTATGAGCTGGTGCCCATACAATCCTGGCTGGTCTCGTTGGTGGTCTCTGCTTGTTCATTCGAAGTGTTGTAACATGCAATAGACTGTTGGCAAAGTTGCGCCACGCCTGATAAGAGTCTGTTATTTGACTTTTGGCGGCCCTTTGGCTAAGCGCACGTGCTATCGCCTCTTCCTCAGCTTGGAAGGGGCTGTGTTCGGGGGTTGAGATGCTACACCTGCGGAAGGCTGCAGAACGGTAGCACGAAGAAAGAGAAGGTATCGGAGTATGCTATCGGGCGTCTTTCGCATCAAACCAGTTGATCGTTCTATTTTTTTTCTTTCAGTTTAGTTGCTTCTTAGTCTTACCTCCTATATATACACATTTTGAGAACCTTTTGGTGAATATAAGACATGCATTAGGCAATTAGTTTTTAACTTCATTGCGAGATGTAAATCTTACGCGAGAAATGACATAAGAGCGTAACACGTGCATAAAAAAGGCCTTTTATAGCATTCAGGTGGTCGACACATAACTTTCCGGCTATTTTGTGCGTAACTAAATTTCCTGATTGGGCGAGAAAGAGAACGCTGCAAAATTTGCAAATGCCAAGGCCCCCAAACCTATCATGTTTGGTCCAACCCTCTAATCCGCCTAACTGACCCGCTAATTCCTCTAATCCATATTAATCAACACCGCAGTCCCACTAATTCACATTAGTTCATTCACTCATCTCACTAAACCACCCTAGTCTACCCGCTAATCCGCGTTAATCGACTTAAATCCATGCATGGAAATGCTATCGCATTTACTGTAAAAGCGAAAATGAGAAGGCCCCAATTTTTTTTTTTTTCAATTCTCATGTTCTCGTAGGGCAGTAACCAAAGAACACAACGGCACTGTACAAAAAAAGTGATGGTGACGTAGAGAACTGTGAGTGTTTGTGTCTCAGTGCTGTTTTTATAGAAGTGCCCACTCAAACTAAAATAAGTGGAAGATACGGATTTATTGTTGATGGTGTCCCTGAAGGCCTTCACAAGCGGACACGGATGCATTCGAATTAACAACATGAAAACTTCACACGATTTTAAACACACTGCACATAGAAACCATAAAGAATACCCCATGATATGTTGCCACGGCATATGCGTCCTAACTTAAGTTATTGTAAATGCAAAAAGATAATTTGGGGAGATGAGCAATACCTAAAGCAAACTAATAGTGTATACGGACTTTACATTAAATTTAGGGTAATAATAAAATGAGAACCTTATGGGCCTTGGGAATTGCAGACTATGCAAAATATTGCGTGGTGCCGTCTGGCGAATGGTAAAAGTATCTTCGGATGCAAGGTAGGGTACCGGGATGGAAAACTAGAAATCACAGTTTTGAGGCCCCGGAACCGGTTCGGAACGGTTCCTTCAATTCGTTCCGGTTCGGGTTCAGTTCCAAAATGGCGGAAAAAATACGGTTCCGGTTCAGTTCCGGTTCCGGGCAAAAATTCGGGTTCGGTTCCGGTTTTGGGTTCGGTTCCGGTTCCGGTTCGACACCCTGAACAAAAGTACCCTTTGGGGCAGCAATATGGTACGTTTATCCTCTACGGTGCACAGTGCGACGAAAGCGAAAACAAGGTTCATCATGCCCCCAGAACCACGCCATTACTTATATGGCACAATGGCAAAGTATGCGGCGCAATAATAACCAAATGTCTTGTTTCTAAAGCGCACGGTGGGGAGTCCCCTGAATGCAATTTACTCGTTCCATCCTTTTCACACAAATATTGGGTACTTTAAAATCATTGACCCTTCTGTGCTAGATTACCCATTTCACTTAACTCAGTGCACTGAATATTCGCCGTATAGGAGTTCGAGTGGAACACCAGTGATTACACAGCGCGAAAACCCGAGTACGAGAATTATTCCTTTGGAGAACCCTGCCCACGCACATCATGTGGAGAAAAGGACGGTGCCATGGTGACATGTTCACAGCAAGCAAGTCACAGAGTAGAAAAAAAAAAGACATCCTTGTTTCCTCACACCAACCACTTCCTCAACCCCATCCTTCTCCTCATTATTTCTTTCGTTGAGGCTCAGCACGGTCATTGTGCCCCTTCTGCCGAGTGGGCCTCACTTTCCAAAAAATACTGCATCCGCCCATCAGTGTTGTGTGCAGACAGAGGGGGAAATTCCGAAGGACAGGGCTGACTTTTCTCCAATATTCTTCCTATCTGGAGAGCTTTTTTTCCGGCGCTGCGTTGCCGACGCCGCTTTTTATAAACTTCTGCCTGCAGTGTTTGCAAAAACTGTGGGTACGAAGGGGACGAACGAAACGATTAAACTCGACACGCTCTGATTGATCCATCTAATTTTGCTCCGATAGATGCCTCCAGCTGTAGTTTTATACTGTGTCCCTCTTCGCAGCGTAGCGTGCACGCATCGCCCGCTCGTTGAGGAGACGCGGCACAGAGGCGCGTCGCGGGGAATGACGCTCGCTTAATTCTGCGGTGTCGGCCTCAGTCACGTCACATCAGCGCGTCAAAACGAAGAAAACACGTAGTAAATAGTCTTGCTATGTATCCTCCGTGTCTTTCCCCCGTTTTATTCCCATCGTAAGACTCTGCTGAAGACGCTCGCGACGTCGCGCTTCACGCTTGCATCGTTAGCCTTCGGGCTCTGATTACCGTGGGAGAAGAGATAACTAGTAGAAGATCGATGATGCCCGGCACTAATGCATGCACGGTGTGATCTTGAGCCCCCCGTACGGAGGGTTTGCAACGGCGGGAAACGCAACGCACACTTAATGATTAATGTCACCCGACATACATTATTCCCATCGCTCTAGTGTTCTGCGTGGTGCTGGCGTCACTAACATATAACGTTGCTATACATAGTTACCCAGCTCTTTCTCCCTCTAAGTAAACCCGTATTTTGAATATTACAGGGAACTTATCCTTTCCAGGGCGACTGCCTGAAGTGTTCGTTTTTGTAAAATGAATGAAACGGGGGAAATCGATCAGCTTCGTGTCGGCGCACGCTTCCCTATATATGTATACCTGCCTGTACCCAGCTTTCGGAAAAAAATTACCCCACCTTCCCGCGAGAGGAACCCTGTGGAGAAGCGACGCGTCTTGGGGGCTCACTTGGTGTTTCCGTTGGGTTGATTCTCTAATTGCGTGAAACGTGTGAGGAACGCGTATGATGTATTCTTTATTTAACACGCGCCGTAACGTTAACGATGACGGCCTTGTGGTCGCTGAAGTGTACGGGTAGTGGATGGGGAAGTAACAGGACCACCGTGCAATTTGCAGCGAAGATCAAGTCTTTGCACGTTCCCGAAATCGGAACGCCGGTGCTGGAACGACCGCGGCTATGACGCAACACAATCCACTTTAATCTAATCCAATCCAAACCCAATCCAATCCAATCCAATCCAAGCCAAGCCAAGCTAAGCCAAGCCAACCGAATCGAATCCAATCCAATGCCCCTCGCGAGAGAGTGTTCGCTATCGGAGAGGAGAAGGGGTGAGCGGCGGAGAGCGCAGCTCGCGCGGCGAGGAGAATGGGGGAGGGGTGTGGACGGGCAACAACAACGCCGTATGGAGGGACAATGCGAGTGAATGAGATGCAGTCGCATCTAATACTAAAAGGATATCCATGTTCTAGTATAGATGTTGTTTTTTTCTGTTGCCCTACTGGCTGACGCGTCGGTGGGTTGCTTTGTAGTGAGGCGAGTCCTGCATGAAGCGGGGCTCCATCAAGGATTCGTCAAAGGACAGATCACCAGAAGACATTTCGAGCGAAACCGGCGTCCTTGGGTTTGCACCCCACGAAGGTTTTCTGCACCGTGGTGGTTGGGTAGTGACAACCGCACAGGCTCTATTTTCCAGCCTTTCAGCTCATTTTAAAGCCCGAAGTAATGTACACGATAACCGTTCATTTGGATGTCTCGACTTCATTTTATTTTTATACACCTCCAATGCCCGACGGTGCTACAAAAGTGAGTAGAGGCTCAAGTGCAAACATTCATGTAAAAATAAAAAGTAAACGCAGAATTTAAATGCGGATTTTATCAAAATATTGCTCTGTAGCAGATATACAGGCAGAATAATCGTTTATAGGAATGGGTGTGACCAGTGTCTCATTTGAGAAATGGGGTTGTGATTGTAAACGTACCCCCCCCCCCCCCCCCATCACCTCTAGTCGTGTTACTCGCACAACGCGCCCCTCAGGATTTTTTCCCTCTAAGACTCTGGGTATGCTTAACCACGTGCGCTTGATCGAGGGGCCGTGGCTTTACCATACGAGAATACGCAGCAATTCTCCTAATTAAGAACGAGAGAGAGAGAGAGAGAGAGAGAGAGAGAGAGAGAGAGAGAGAGAGAGAGAGAGAGAGAGAGAGAGAGAGAGAGAGAGAGAGAGAGAGAGAAGGAGGAAACAAACCCTTATTTAACGAGCGGAGGTTGTTGTTATGATCCGTGCTCCGTGAAAGGCATCCCTTCACCGGGATTTCTTGACTTCGACTTTCCCTCCTCGTAGGGGTCACCATGGTTCGCTCGGTCTCCATTTCACCAGGGGCGGCTCAGCAGGGAGACATGCTTCCCATTTAAAGGCCCCTTGATACACTGCTGATAAAGGATTTCCCCTTTTTTTTATTGCCTGGAAGCACTGCGAGAGGAGCCTGGTAGGACGCGCTCTACACTCCATAGAAACTATAAACACACGGTTTTACCAAAGAGTACATCTCAAGAAACCGCGAGAGAAAAATAAAACGCAGAATGCTACGTGAAACAGTGAAAAATTTGTAGCATGATGCAAATCACAACGCTAGCCTAACAAGAACCTCCGTCAGAACTTCCGTTCTTTTCTAGACCGTCATTAAACGCCGCCGAGATAAGGCCCCCGACTTCTAATGCGGTCCAATTCCAACTCGAGCAAGACCGATCTCTTTGCCACGTGCCGTGAGCGCTGAACCCGGCCCTATTATGCAGAGCTTCTCTACGCCTCCTGGACAAGATGTTCATGCAAATACGTCAAAGCCTCTCGGAATACCAAATTGACCCCAATGCAGGGTACATCGAACCGCAAGGCCCGCGTGGAGCCATAAAATTGGCCGCATACCATGTCTGTTCTGATGCGCGTAGCGTTATGCGCTTCAATAAAAGCACACGTCTCTAGGCTTTCCAGCACGTCTTTTGGCTTTGTTCTGACCAACTCGCGCAGCTTAGTCGTGGGTCACTGTGCTGGTCAGTGGACAGCTGTAATAAAGCAGCGGCGGGGGCGTCATGACAGGCGTATAATCGCGCCCTTAATTATTAATCTCCTCCAGGAGCGCCGCTATGTGAGGAAGGTAAGGGAAAGGTCGAGGGCGCGTCGTGAGAAGGGGAGGAATAAAACTCAATTACGAGAACAGTCGGGCGTGTCCTAATCCAATTTACGCGGATAACTTCGTTAAATCTATCTTACTCCATGTGCAGCCGCGAATTATGTCCATACGGCAACAGGAGGCATAAAGATACCATGGTTTGGCGTGACTGCATGTTAAGCCTTCAGCGCGAGCCTTCTGGTTGGCTTACTTTCTGCATACGGGGAAAAGGCCAGCGCGAAGAAATTTGACTGTGAAAGAAATGATTAGCCAACGTTGGCCAATTTCACGTAAACGGATTGAAATACCATTATTGAGCCTTATTCATGAAGCCAGTCGTATTTTCCCCTTTATAACTCGCTTCCGCAAAACTCGATGCTCATTAAAGGTGACGCGGGTTTACGACGGCTGGAGGTTAGGCCCAGCGTCATGCTCTGAACTTTAACCTCGTGTAGAGGTCCGCGCCCATTGACGTGCAACAATTTAATAAATCTGGTTTCTGGGGCATCAGGCTATTAACATTCCAAAAAAAATGTGTTAACGCTCAGCAAACAAAACACTCGAGAGGCGAATGGGAATGGTGCTCCAAAGCGTGAAAAGCATTTCGGCTGTCACTACTGCTGCGAGTAGCTTTGTCTGAACAATTGACATTCTAGGGGCATGATTGAGGTCAGAATTTATTTTTTTCCTACATTACACCCAAGTGCTCTGCGACAGAAAGAGAGAGAGAGAGAGAGAGAGAGAGAGAGAGAGAGAGAGAGAAATAGGATCTCGCCTCAAGCCTTCCACGTCATATACAGCATGAAACCCAAAGTCTGAAGTCGTCGGAAAGGAAACCAGGAGACTTGTTTACGACCTGCCTGTCACGTGGCTTAAAAAGGGCACTCGCTTTATGAGCGCGCTCTGACTCCCAGCAGCGTATCAGATCAACGTGGCTTGCTAGGTCCTGTTTCCGGCACCCGCAGCAACACGCAAGTTTAGTGAATTCATGGAAATGACCAGAGCGAGCGAAATAGCACCACACGCAAAGGGAGACTGTCATCAGGCACGGTCGCGAAAGCGGCTGAAGCCTTTGATGCAGAAACGGAGCTCGTAACTTCTCGGTCCAAATGGATGCACTCTCGGTTCAGAGCAAACTGCTTGTACACCCAAGTATTTGTTTTTGAGGTTGCGCTGAATTTACGCTTGTGTTGCCCTTATCCCATTTTCAGGTTCATTTCATGTTTGTTTCGTTCTCATTTATCTGGGGAAATATTCCTCTGCCTTGTGTTCATTTGACAAGCCAAAATGTACAGTCCTGACACAAAACGGACATATTTAAAACCCGAAATGTGCTCAGACTAAACACAACACTTTCGTGGTAAAAGGACAGATTGTCAAAAGGACAAATTGTCACATTAGACAGGGTACGAATTTCAAGCGCGAGAATGCAGACAGGGGACGAACGGGACAAAGACCCTTTAACATCGACAGACCGATGTTAAAGACTTGTCGATGTTAAAGACTTGTACTATTCCTTTCCGCATGATCTGATGCTAACCTGTGCTGAAGATGCCATTATTGCGTTTGGTCCAGTACGGTTTCGGAATAAATGTGGCATTTCTGTTAAGGGTTTTTGGATTTAATGGGGCTCTACTTAAAGTCAACGTACGTCCAGTAGGATGGTCAAGTGTACATCCAAAAGCAAGGAGTTTGTATAGGCTCATGCGTTGCCCGGGTTTGGAGCAACCTGGTCGTGGCACACCTTGACAGGTTAATCGCGGACAGACTAAAAGAGACAATGGTTGTTTGTCTTTCGGTATGTTGACGATTTTTTGGTATTAGTTGGCAGCGGCGACGAGGCGTTTTCCACTGGATGTGGCACGAACGCTGGCGATTTTTGAAGATTGCCTTAAGCCTTGGAGGCTACGCATGAGGTCCCTACGCAGTGCAGTCTCAAATTTTTGGATCTGAGACTTCAGTTCTCAGGAAAACACATCTGTTGGATGTACGACCCCCACAGCCGGAAGCGGCTACTTCCGTTCAGGTCGGCTCACACAAACCTGGTGAAACGAGCCATTGCCAGCAGCTGTCTCAAAAGTGCTTCGAACAAGACTGGTGAGCACATTATGGACACCACTTTCCATTTGCAAGTGCGTCGCCTTAGGTAGGCCGGTTAACCCGCTAACGTGATCGTAGCGGTGGCTGACGCAATTCTCTGAGAGCAAAAACAGGCTGGCATCGGGCTAGGCAACCAAGATAACCAGGCGACCCACCAGCCTAACAAGGTGGTGGTTGTTGCGTACTTGCACGGAATTTCACACAATCTTAAAAAGGTTGGTGGAAGGGTCGGCGTCAAAGTTGTGATGTCCGCTCCCGAAAAACTGTCAGGGATATGCACTGATGCGTGTCCGGTTCCAAAAGAAAAGAAAGTGCGGGGTTAATCAACAAAATCAGTACGTTGACTGCACTGCGGGAGTCTTGTATAAGCTCCCATTGTCGCGTCATATAGCGCACATTGGGCAAACAGGGCGGTGCCTTATCTACGCCTCCGTGAACATGCCAATCGAACGGAAAAAGGCGAAGATGGGAACCTAGCTAGTCATTGCCAGAATTGCAAGTGTTCGCGACTGTTTGACGAGTGTACGGTGGTATTTCGCGACTTTGATCAGCGCACACGGGGGATTGTGGAGGCGGCTGATGTATCGTGGGCGCGAAGATTGTTAGCATGACCTCCGTATCTTTGACAGCGAAAGAGCTGGCCTTCCTGGATGCGCGCAAGTC
This sequence comes from Haemaphysalis longicornis, assembly GCF_048455015.1. NCBI lineage: Eukaryota > Metazoa > Arthropoda > Arachnida > Ixodida > Ixodidae > Haemaphysalis > Haemaphysalis longicornis. Next base: position 22,848,677 of record NW_027526460.1, on the reverse strand, counting down.
CTAAGGAATTGGGAACGTGTGCGCGTCTGCACACTGCACACACACACTCTGGTTGCGTACACTGCACACATACTCTTTTTTATCTGTGTTTTTGTTAGCACCATTGCATTTATATATGTCGTTTTGTAAATAAAATTTCAGTTGGAAGTTAGCGCTTCTCTTTGTCCCTTTTGTCCTCTGTCTGCATTTTCGCGCTTGAAATTCGTACCATCGATTACCAACTAGATCGAACCCATACGTTGTTAGATTAGACAGATTGACAGAATGGCAGATTGTTTGGACAGATCTGTCCATAAGGAGAGATTGCCAACCGGAGAGTTAAAGGAGGTTGGGTAAGGGAAAAAAAGCAGGTAAAGGGAACGAATGAAAAGCTTTCGCTTTGCTTTTGACGCTGCAGTTGCTAGGACGCCCTCCGTTTCTGGTATGAAGGCGTAATGTTCTTGAGTGGAATGGCATTACAGTCACAAGACGCGTGACGTCACAGAGGAACCGCAAGTTAACTGCTAAAGAAAATTCGCGGCGAAGGTTAGACTCCGGCAGCGCAGGGCAGGAGCGGCTTCAGGTCAATGGGAGAGGCCTTCGTCTTGTTGTAGAATTCAGAAGGCTGATAATGATAAGGATGATGGCGATGATGCTGAAGCCGTATGTGCTATCTTGGTAGGTCTGTGATATATACGTTCAACGTACCAATTTCCGTGTACCCGCCGCGGTGGCTCAGTGGCTAAGGCGTTGCGCTGCTGAGCATGAGGTCGCGGGTTGGATTCCCGGCCGCGGCGTCCGCTTTTCTGATGGAGGCGAAAAGCAAAAACGCCCGTGTGTACGAGATCTCGGCGCACGTTAAAGATCCCCAGGTGGTCCAAATTAATACGGAGCCCTCCACTACGGCGCGCCTCATCGCCTGCGTTGCGTCGGCGCGCTAAACCCTACAATCAATCAATCAATCAATCAATCAATCAATCAATCAATCAATCAATCAATCAATCAATCAATCAATCAATCAATCAATCAATCAATCAATCAACTGCCGTGTAGCGTGGGCATGGCATGTAATATGAAGGCGAGATAACCGTTGGTCATTAAGGGTAACAGAGGTAATCCCTAGAGAAGGCAATTCTGGCAGGGGGCGGCCGAAAATTAGATGGGCAGATGAGATCAAGAAGTTTGCGGGGAGGAGGAGGAGGAGGAGGAACAACTTTATTTAGTCAATACTCATTGACTTTGATTAATGATGGGCTTCTTCTTGACACCGTGAAGTGGCCAGAAGACCTTGCTTCGTGGCGACTTCTAAAGCCCAGTCCACGGCCTGAATTTGGGTCTCAGGCTTGGAGCTGGTCACCGCAGTCTCCCACTCTATTTGGTTAGAGAGATGCCATTCGGCTTTAGGTTGGAGCTCAGGGCATTCATATAAGATGTGGGCTAGGTCGGCTTTTTCGGCCTCACATATTCTGCACTTTGGGGTGTACAGACCTGGGTACATTAGGGCCAATTTATAAGGGTTTAGAAAGGTATGAGATTGGAGTTGCCTCCATGTCGTTTGCTGGATTTTCGTTAGGGAATAATGAGGCGCAGGGTAAACCAGTCTTTTATTTCTGAAGTGAGATGTAATTTCTTGAAAAGTAACCATACGCTCCTTAGACCCTCGCAGGCACGATTGGTCCACCGCCTGGTTGACGAGTTCGCAGGCAAAACTGTGGGCCGCTTCGTTCCCTGGATGGGACGAGTGCGCAGGAATCCAGATAATCTGGATCTGGCGAGGTTCGAAATGATTTCGTAATAGAATTTGAGATGCTGCTTCGTGAATTTTGTTTTTCGCAAAATTACGCACAGCCGTTTTGGAGTCGCTGAAGATAAATTTTGCTTTGGTACTAATAATTGCAACAGAAATTGCAGCCTCTTCCGCTTCTTCCGGCCGCCTGCCATAAACAGTGGCTGCGGTGATGTGCTTGAGTTTGTTGTCGATGGCTGCAACTGCAAAGGCATCCTGCACTTTGTATTCGGCTGCATCCACGTAGACTACCTCCTCGTGGTGTTTAAACAGTTTTTCGAGTGCTTTGGCTCTAGCGTTTCTTCTTTCCTTGTGATGAATAGGGTGCATATTTTTAGGAATAGAGTTAATAGTGAGGTGCTTAAATATATCTCGAGGGACCGGGTTCTCCCTTGTGTGTGTTCCTTCGTAAGATATACTTAGATCCTTTAAGATTTACTGTCCTGTCGGGGTCTTCGATAATCTTTCATATTGAGCGATTCTATGGGCCTCTATTAATTCTTCGAGGGTGTTGTGTAGGCCCATTTTCAAGAGTTTATCAGTCGGAGTACACCTCGGTAAGCGCAAAGCTGCTTTGTACGATTGCCTAATCAAACAGTTTACTTTCTCCTTCTCCGCCTTGTGTAAACTGAGGTATGGAAGGGAGTAGACAAAGCGACTCAGAACAAAGGCTTGAACTAGCCTCGTGAGGTCTATTTCTTTCATCCCCGTATGTTTGTTCGCTATGCGGCGAATTAGACGGTTCGTCTGATGTACACAAGCTGTCAGTTTACTGAGCGTGGCGGTGTTCTTGCCATTGCTTTGTAAGTACATCCCTAGTATTCTGATCGTTTGGACTTCGGGTACTAGTGCGTTATTCATGCGGATTTCTATTGGGACTGGTGTATCCTTGGCTTTTCTTCCAGGAGCGTAACGCATTACCAGGAGCTCGGACTTTTTAGGAGAGCAAGACAAGCCTATAGCCCTAGCCTGTTCCGAAACTATGTCCGCTCCGGTTTGCAACGTGTACTCTATTTTTCTCCGTCGCTGCCCTTCGTTGTCCACAACGTAATATCATCAGCGTACAGGGAGTGGGACAAATTAGGTACTGCCGCTAGCAGCTTGGTCATGGGTATGAGTGTGATGTTGAATAGCAAGGGGGAGAGCACTGAGCCCTGCGGTGTCCCCTTGCTGCCTAGGGTGAAAGGGTCGGACTTGAGCTGCCCGAAATGAATCTCAGCTGTCCTGTTGGACAGGAAAGCCTTGATGTAGCTATGGGTTCGCTCACCGACCTGTAGGGCTGACAATGCTGCCGTAATCGCCTCATGCTCGATATTATCAAATGCTTTGGTTAAATCCAAAGCGAGGATTGCACGGGTGTGTTTATTATGTAATGGATTAACCACCTCTTCCGATATTCTGAGCATGATATCTTGTGTTGATAGGTGTGGTCTGAAACCTATCATAGTGTCTGGGAAGAGATGGTGTTTCTCCATGTGTGTTTGAATCCTGTTAAGGATCACATGCTCAAAAAGCTTCCCTAAACAAGACGTGAGGGAGATAGGTCTTAAATTTTGAATGTCCAGGCTTTTACCTGGCTTAGGAATAAAGGTGACTTTGGCATGTCTCCAAGCAGGCGGGAGTTCTCCTTTTTTCCAGCAGTGATTGAAAAGCTTAGTGATTGCCGTAATTGAGCTATCGTCTAGGTTTTTTAGAGCTTTATTTGTAACTCTGTCTGCCCCAGGGGCAGAGGAGGTGCGGAGTTTGTGCATTGCCGCCCTAACTTCCGCTGTCGAGATCTCCTCATCCATCTCTGGATTTGAGGAACCCGCGTACCCTGGAAGTTCTATAGGACTAGATGTGTTTAAGTATATGTCTTTGAGCGCCTTTAGGAGTTCCTTATTTCCCAGCGGATGACCATGGATGATTCGCTCAATGTTCTTACTGTGTGCCGACTTACAGTTTTCCGGGTCTAGTAGGAACCTAAGCAGGTGCCATGTATCTTTAAGATGTAGGTTGCCGCTCATCTGATCACAGGTTTGCCACCATTGCTGCTGTACTAGTTTTTTCGCATATTCTTCCATGTCTTTTACCAGACGCGCGATTTTGATTTTGAGTTTCTTATTGTGTTTTTGTTTGAGCCATCTTTTTTGGAGACTCTCGTGGGCCTGCCACATATGTAATAGTCTGCTATCAACGGACTGCATCTCTGTTGTAACCGGGACTGAGTCGGTTGCTGCTTCAACATCGTCCTCTAGCTGGTTAATCCAGTCGTCGAGATTTTCAATTTCTTCGGCAGTTTGTGAGCGTAGTGTCCTAAATTTGTCCCAATCTGTTATCGGAATATTTTTTCTTCCCTTTCTCTTAAGGGAAGAAACAGGAACAACAGTTTCAATTATATAGTGGTCACTACCGAGGCTTTGCGCTGTGTTTTTCCATTTTCCATGTCCAATATTTTTACATAAAGTGAGATCCGGGCTAGTGTCCGCCTGAACACTGTTTCCTATCCGGGTGGGTTGCAGCATGTCATTAAGCAGGGAGAGACCCTCATCTTGTATGTAATTCCACAATGCGGTTCCCTTTTTGTTGTTCTTTCGGTATCCCCAACTCGTGTTGCACGCGTTGAAATCTCCCACTACTACAAGAGGTTTGGTTCCGCAGAGTCGGAGAGTCCTGCTTATGGCCTCGAGGATTGGGGGGTGGGGCTCTTTTGGGGAGCTATATACATTAAGCAGGAATAAACTACAGCACCCTCTCGTTTGTGGTATTATCTCGACGAGGAGGCAGTCTACGCCTACTATATCAATCTTGTGCTCAATAGCTGTGAGATTCCTGTGAACCAAGACGGCTACGCGTGGGTTTTGCGTTCCGGGTATTTCATGAGCTTTATAGTTTCTAAGTTTAACTCTGGCTAGATTTTCTTGTAGAGCAATAATGTCTGGGGCCTCGGAGTTGTCCAAATTTTGAATGTGGAGCTGCAGGTTCTCCCGCTTATGGCGGAAACCTCTGCAGTTCCACTGCCATATTTTTACTTCTTTATGGTCCCCCTCCATGATGAATTACTGTCTGCATTTGAGTATTTGTGGCGGCGGGGTTGACGGGAACTGCGAGGGTCTCGGCGAGTTTTGCATTCGGCTTGGACACCATGCTAGCCTCCGTCTGGCTTTGTCTAGCTTCCATCTGGCTTTGCCTGGCCTCAATAGCCTCTATGCGTGTGGACAACGCACTCATCCACTTCTGGGTTTCGGCTCTGTTCCTGTCAATGTTAACCAGCAGTCTCTCCTCAAGCTTTTGCATAAAAGTAAATAAATCCTTCAACGTGGGGGTTTCATCTGCCTCCGTTACCTCAGTTGTTTTCCTTTTGATTGGGGTACCGCGCTGCGGTGACGGGGCTCGCGAGGATGTCGCGGAAGGGGGTAGCGAAATATTTTGCCTTGGTGTAGGCGAGGTTTGGATTGCAGGGGGAGGCGACCTGTCCTTTACGGATAGTAAATTTTGTAACATTTCTTTAATTTCTTTCATTTCCTTCTCCTGCCGTCTTATTTGTACCCTGAGCTCCGCGTTTTCTCTCTCTAACTGGGAGTCCTGCGGCTTCCAGCTCACCTGGTTTGGACGTTCCTTGCTCTCGGACCTCCGGAGGGGTGGGAAGGAGTTGGAGCGGCTTCTGCTGTGCCTTCTTCCTGATCTGGAGTTAGACCTGAATTGACTTCTGGACTGACGATGCTCTCCGTTTGCCTGTCCTTGCTGCTGCTGTCCGCGTTGCCACGGGTTCTCGGTGCTGGTAGACGTCCTTCGCCGGAAATTTCCGGGTCTCTCGAAACGCTGCTTGCATTTCCTGGTGCCAGTGAAATGATCCCCATTGCACAGGATGCATTTGGGTGTACAGTCCGGTTGTTCTTTGACGGGGTGCTGCCCTCCACACCTGCGGCACAAGCCTGTCTTCTCCTTTGGGCACACGTCCGCCCTGTGTCCTGCTCGTCGGCAGTTGAAACAGGTCTCCACTTTCGCCTTGAAGGGGTAGCAGGTGTAGATCGAACCGAAGAAGACGATTTCTCTGGGTACCTCCTTCGTCCCGATGAAAGTTATCAGGAGCGACTTGGTTTTGCCTAGTTGCCTGGCATCGACAATCGTGTAGTTCCTGCTCTTGTTCAGGTTTATGATGTCTTCGAAGATTTCGTCTTGGGTATGGTCGTAGACCGCATTATAGATGATGCCCTTGATTGCGTCGTCAGGGGCTGCCACGTATGCCCGGAGTGGGTGTTGCTGGTCCTTGATTTGCAGCTCTTGGAGTTTGGCGTAGCGCTTCATCCGTTCTTCGGACGGAGTGCTGATGGTGAAAGAGTTGTTAAAGGGGTTGATACGCAACTTGTCCTGTGTGCGAGCAATGGCGAAATCCACATCGGCACACCGGCAGACCGTCTGCAAGAGCATGCCGCCGTTCACAGGTCGCAAGTCCAGGCCTCCTCCCGGTCTGTAAATTATCTTATAATCGGACATCGGAAGGCGCGGTAATGGTTGTCTTCTTTTGATTGGATAGTTGACTCTTTTTTGGGTTTCTTTCTTGGCATTTTTGCCCTGGCCGTTCTCGGTTCCGCCGGGTGGTGATGCGGTGGTGTCCACCGATTTCTTCTTCGCGAACAAGTGGTGATAAATTGGTCGTAGTTAGCACAGGACCCGGGTAATTGGAGATTAATTTGAGAGGCCTTTGCCCTGCAGTGGGCGTAGCTATGATGATGATGCTGCTGCTGCTGCTGCTGCTGCTGATGATGATGATGATGATGATGGGTGTCAGCAAACACTTCAATTTTAGCCGGTTTTATAAAATATTGGCAGGGTATCTGAAGCTGGGCGGAACCGACATATCTGCTACTGTTGCAGAGTTTACCTAGAAGAAAACGAGAAAACAAGAAGTGGTTTCAAAATCACACAGGCAAATACTCTAAGAGTACCAGGTTATAAAACATGGGAGATGTCCCAGATAGGAACCATGGTTATGAGTTACCCAGAATGGGCTTTGTACACGAGTTCCATATGCCAGGTTCTATACAAGAGCTACAGAGGATAGCCGTACAGGAGACCGCCATACAAAGCCCATATACGCGTACTTGTCTTTTGTAAAACAGGCTCCCATGCGGTGCATTGACGGTATGTGTGGTGTCTGCTTTTTTTGGGTGTGCCTTGTGGTAGGTGAAGATGATGTGTAGCTTTTTGGGTGTTTGATACGCGAGGTCCTCCAGTAATGAGAAGTTCACTAGAGGACCGATAAAAGGTCGAGCGGTCACGTTTGCGCTGTATATGGAGCGTACGCCTCACACTTTTGATTAACGAGGTAAGAATGTTTCCTCATTACTCCAGTTTCTTTTGAAAAATCACGGTGCTCGTAAGGCAACTCCGTTCTTTTGTTGTTGAGCCAAAGCGTGCATCTACTCCAAAGAGAGAGCTCTAAACGACAGGTGTTAGTAAAGAAGATGGTCACGGCGGCAGACATTTTCCTGTCTTTTCGCCATTCGATTATGTGGAAAAATTTGTATTGCGCTGTGTCGAATGAAAGCAATCTGCTCTCGCCCTGTTAGTTTCACTTTCATTTATTGCAGTCTCGCTTGTTGTGTGACTTGACCGTTACCAAGGTGCGGTTTGCGAAAATGTTAGGAACTGGAGCGATGGAGCGCCGTCTTTCCTCACCACAGCCGCATAAATTATGGATAATCAAAGCCCCTTTCATCTTATGGTTGTTGACGATAGATTTACGGTATCTTCATAGACGCTAAATTTGGCACGCCTGGTAAACGCATTTGTGTATAGAAGTGTTCAGTCAATTACAACAAAAGGTGGAGAAAGAAAAACCAGGGGAATGAGGAGAGCAAAGACACATGGAAGCTATTGTAGCTCCGCTTAGCAAATACGACACTTTATGTACTCAACTCACTGAATCATATGTTTGTCCGAAGCCTTTTCGGCGAATAAATTGCTGCATTTTTCACTTCCACAGCAAAGAAGACACCCAAAAAGAACTTGCAGCATCACGAAAGAAGAAGATGCAATTCTCTGAGCCGCAGTTTTGCACTTAGGTCTTAGGAGCGCCGTACACTTCCCAGGCGAGGATATTGCCCCAACAAACGAACTTCGGGATACGAGAATCGCCCACGAGTTGATCGATGATCGGTTGGATAAAATAAAATCTGGCGTCAACGCCGGTAGCCTCCTCCGCTTTTAGCGTATGAGGAGAAGACGGCGAGGCGGCGCCAGTCAGAGGACCGCGGTTCAGCTGAAGTGGGTCCGACTCCTCGCGAGCTCCTCGTCACGGTCGAAGGAACGGTGTAATAAACGCGGCCAGCTGCACGGCACTGGACTCTTACGAAAGGACGGACGGATGGAAGACGGAGAACGACGAGAACGATGTTGGATGTGGAACAGACTGAAAGAAAGAAAAAATGAAGAAAGACGGAAAGAAAGAAGGGCAGAAAGAAAATGAAAAAACAAACGAAAAAGAAAGGAAGGAAGGAAGGAAGGAAGGAAGGAAGGAAGGAAGGAAGGAAGGAAGGAAGGAAGGAAGGAAGAAATAAAGGAAAATTTATGTATATATAAATAAGTAAACAAATAAATAAGCAAACAAGTACCTAACTAACAAACTAAATATCAAGTAAGTAAATACTAAATGGCTCTGTGCCGCCTTAGCATTGGTTAAGGCGTTACGCGATCACGTTGTCGACCAGCCATACATTGCGCTCTTTAAAGATATTGACAGACGGCGTTTCGCAAGAAGGCCTTTATTCGGTCGCCGAGTCCAGACTTTCGTCCGCAGTCGAAGCGAGGGGGTGATGATGATGATCATTTACAAATGATAATGGCGATGGGTGCACGGATATGACTAACCGGAAAACACACCCCTTGGTGTCCACAGTACAAGTGATCATGGTGATATTGCGTTCGGGCATAATGTCCGGCAATAACGTCCCTATGCTCACAATATATACGACGGCTGCACAGGAATACGTCTCCATCAAAGAACTTTTGAGTTTCCTATACGAAAGGGCGTCTGGGGCGATATCTATGCAGTTATTTACAGCCTGTATGCAGGGCATGTTGAGAAAGCTTAAGTGTAGGAAAACCCAAGTGCGAATAAATGGAGAATATCCGAGCCACCTAAGGTTTGCAGACGATGTTGTCTTCTTCTGTCAAAGCAGCCAAAAATTTCAGAGCATGCTTTGCAAATTGGTGCTCGGAAAGTTTAGTTGCAGGATTAAAAATAAACAGAAAGAAATCCAGTAAGCACGCCAAGGAACATGACTTCAATTGAGGTAAGTAGCGAAATCTTGGAAACGATTAAGCGATTATGTCTATCTTGGGCAAGTCATAAGTGGTGATCCCAATCATGAAAAGGAAATTGCCCGCAGAAGAAGCATGAAGTTGGCTGCTTTTGGTAGGAATTTTGATATTTTGATCAGTAAGCTTCCTGTGTCATTCAGAAAGCTGGTATATAACCAATGCATTCTTCAGGTGGTAATGGAGTATGGGGCAGAAACTTGGGTCCTCACGTAGCGAATTCAGAGAGAACTTAGATCGGCTCAGCGGGCCGGCTCAACGAAGAATGTTACCGGTCAAGCTTCGGAATCAGAAACCAGCTGCGTGGATTAGGGAACAGACTCGCGTGGAAGACATTCTGCTCAAATTAAGCGCGGGAAAGGGGATGGGTGGGTCCCGTCATACGCATGAGGGACAACAGGTGGACCATCCGTTTAACTGAATTGGTGCCAATTGACTGTAAACGTAAACGGGATCGGCCAAGGACTCGATGGAGGGAGGAGCTACGAAACTGGGGGGAAAGGGGAGACTGAGATACCACCTGATAGACGTGGCTGGAGATCTTTGGGAGTGGGCTTCGTCCAGCAGTGGACATAGCCGTGCTGGTTATGATGAAATAAATAAATAAATAAATAAATAAATAAATAAGAAAAAGCTCTGCCACTGGAGAGGTGACGCACGCAGGAATTCTCGGGAGAACTGCAAGAGACGCTGGGCTGTCTGAGTTACAGAACCCATGTTTCAAAGTGTTCGGATTGTTAGGAGAGCCTTCCCTACGACACTACGTCCCTGAGCCATGACCGCGGTTGTACTTGATGGCACCCACCACGCCACAACACAGGCAAGTCTTATTTAATATGTTCGTTGTTATTGCTTAGCTCACTAAGTGTACGTAATTATATCACTTTCCGCAGACCTGACGTTTGCATTGTTCCAAATATACCATTTGCAACGCGTCTGTACTTTTTTTTAAAAGAAGGCTTAGCTACTTCCATTTCATGTATCGTTTTCTCCTCGAGCCATGGATGGTGTCATTTCACGATACCTTTTCAGTTTGTTCGGCAAAAACTTATTTCACGCTTACTGCACCTGCAGGCCTTTGGTGTCATTCGGGAGTGTTGAACCATCTTTGATTCACATTGATCGTGTAAACATACCACTGTAGGTGTCATGCCAGTCGTGCGTACTCGGCGGATCGCCGCTGGAGAGATGGAAAAGTACGAGGACATGCCACGCTGCCCGGCAAGATATGCGGTCGTCTAATGGAAAGCGACGGAGCGCAGCCAACGGTCCCCCACCGTTTTTTCCTCGATTCGCGCCATGGAGCCATCGATTTTTATTCATGGCCAAAGTTTCTCTCCCATTCTGTTCTGAAGCCTGAAGCCTGAGGGCGTCGTCAGGGCAGCGAGAAATAGCGGCACCAGGATTTCCTAACCAGCCATCAACCGATGCCGCAATGTCCTAAGCGAAGCTATACACTGCCTGCCGGCGTGTGAAAAAAGTTTCGAGAATGTACGAAAGCGAGAAATTAGTGCACACAGCTGGCACCTCTATACAAGAATTATGCGAAGCAAATGTGTTACGTTCTATGAGATGTCTGGAAACATAGGAGCGTTGGTAGCCTGCGTTATCTTTATACCTTTTGTGTACGTGCCTTTCTAATGGGTAATAATTTGGCGAACAGTCTGGCAACGTGGAGTAAGTTTCCGTGAATGAATATTCGTAAATCATAAAAAGCATTAACGTTTGCCTGCACGCATGTGGCAGCACACATCCCGGTTCTGTGTTACACAACATATAGGCGAACGTAGATGTACTGCATTATGGACATTTTTTATTTGTTTGTACAGGGTGTTGCAACGATAACTGGAACACTTTAAAAATTTTTCCTGAGCGATCCGCCGCTCTGTTCGCGCTCAAACTTGCCACGAAGGTCGCAATTTGTGGTCTATTTTGTTTGACACCGGGAACAACGACGGTACTTACCTGGTCTTTCTGAAAATGAATAAAAACGATTTTCGCCTATGGGAAAATGGCCGCTGATTTGAACGTGCGAGCCAGCGCAAGTTGATGTTGGAACGACGGAACCACCTGCAGAGTGAAACGCACGTTTGGGATTCACGTACGGAGCCAAATGGTGCAGCAGACGGTCAGAAAATGCACCTAGAAATAAGCTAACAGACGATCAGAAAACCCGGTTTTCGGGCTCGCACGTCCAAATCGCCGCCATTTTCCCATAGGCGAAAATCGTTTTTATTTATTTTCAGAATAAACAGGTAAGTACCGTTGTTGTTCCCGGTGTCAAACAAAATAGACCACAAAATGCGACCTTTGTGTGACGTTTGAGCGCGAACAGAGCGGCGGATCGCTCAGGAAAAATTTTTAAAGTGTTCCAGTTATCGTTGCAACACCCTGTATATGAATGCAAATGGGATCACTACATTACCTTCAGATGTTGGAAGAAAGAGTGTGTATACATACTGTATATAGGTGCCTACATTCCGACTGCATACTGTTGGTGTATGTTACTGCATACACAGTACATGAGATATTGTTCACTGAGTGCACACGACCTGTTTCGGCAGAAAGCTTTATAATGTCATTTTTATTACATCTTTTCTTGCTACAAGAGGCACTGTACGTTTCGTTTACTTAAAAGTTTGTAGTAGCCAGCTACTCTTTTGTTTGGAGCTAACCTCTCCAATAAGAATATATTTCTCTATATTTCTCTCTCTCTGGATGCCTGCGATAGAAAATTTACACAACGAGCTAGAATGCTGTCATACTGCTTTACTGGAAAGCTATACACGCCCCTCTCTGGGAAACTTCGCAGGCTAGAATAGGTTAACTCGGTTCCACATAGTCTTAAATGTGCTGAAACCGCGGAGCTGTGGGTTGTAGTTCCGAAAATAGTGTTTAGCTACGCCTTGTTTCTTATGCGTAATCTTAGAGTCGCCTTAGCGGCTACTTGTCATATAATTTGTTTCCGGATGATTTCGGTAGAACAAGTTGCAACCGTTTTCTGGAACCATACTTCCTCCGGCGTACATGGCCATGTATTGACAGCAAAATAATTCTGTAACGTTTACAACTTCCCTGTAAAATAACTAATTGTGACAAGCAAATGAAACTCGAAATACGGGACAGCCGTCTTAGCTGCTAACTGTTATATAAGTTGTTTCGGGGTAATTTTGATAACAGCACAGTTAGAGCCGTTTTCTGCAATCATACTCCCACCGCCGATAGCTATGCTTCACTGCGCAACAGGTATTGTGAAAAGGCCAAATTACATTGACCATGCTTACACCGATTTTTCTTAAGTCGGCTTCACCTCTAGGCACCAAAGTATTGCTATGAAGACGTTTTTACACGTTGACGTTAAGCCAGCCTTTTAACAGGAAACTGTTTTATTGCTGAATACTCGTAGATTTCTCTGACGTAATATCCGCCACGAAAGTGACGCCTGTACAACGAAGCAAGCGGCCTGTAAAGAGTGCACCCCTGCGCACAGGGTCTTCTTGCGGGGAAGCAACGTTTAGTACTGAAGACTACGCTATACTTAGGGGTGTTCGTTTTCGGGTTTTATAGTTTAACCCGAAAGTGTTTTATGCCGCGATACACCCAGATTTCACTAACGTCCTATCTGTCACGGAAATGACGCCAGTACACCTTTGCCGAAGTGACCTGCCAGCAGGACGTCGCTCGCCAAGCACACCTACAAGACAGCCGCCAATCCGCAAATCATTCTCAGCTGCACATTTCGCTGCACATTTCAATTTTCGTGTTTTACCGATTTCTAGGACAGATGAATCAACCACAGTTTTTTATATTTAATATGAAGGGCCCAGAACAAAGTTTATTTATATATGATTTTTTTATACACTACTATAGGAACCGTTTTTTGCCATCTGGACACCAGTTGCGAGCTGCATAGCGCACGATGAGGATGGGGGACATGGCGGGCCCCTAATCAGCTCTGCTTCTAAAATTCGGCCCAGTCCGGGGGCAGAAAAAGCACAGCGTGCCCACGTAGCCTGTTAAGGGCGCCCCACAGCATACATTGTGGAACTGCGGCGACGCGCATTGCTCTTAAAACGTACTTTCGATATTCTTTCCTGCTGTAGCCTGGGTTTCTGTATGTCGGGCCTCGAAACAGACCTCGTGCATGTCGCTATAATTAGTCATTTAAATATGCAGACGGTGCGATAACGTGGTCGATGACGTCTAATTGCGCAAGCAATGTCTGGAATGATGCCTGATCTATTTCCCACTCACAACTGGGTTGCCAAACGATCTTTCCTCTCCTTCGTGCGAAGGGTAACCTACGTTTCGCGCCTCTACCCATGACATTAACTCCTATATATAATACATAAACTCAACAAGCGCAGCGGCACCCGCGGAAATGACAATTCAAGAAACAACAAGTTTAATTGCCCCATTTCAAGGGGGCATATGAAAACAGGCGAAACAAACCAAGAACAAGCATAAGCATGTCAAGCACTACCGAAATACTGAACCATTACCGCAACATTAAAGGATAAGCAGAGATCATGTTGCAAACATAAATGACAGCACAAATGATTGTGGCAACTGAAGTTTTAAAAGCGAAGCTGTATAATCTTGAGGTCCATCCATGCCTGGCGTGGCACAAAACTTGGCGCAGAAAAATGGAGAGGAGGAGAATGCTAGGGGCAAAGGAGTGTGAGCGAAATTGGCGAGGAGGCAAGGAGGTGTGAGGAGTGCGCGTCGTGACGCATATGTACGGATGGTCGGGCGCGCGGGGGGAATTGGCTGAGCCTAGTGATGAAGTGAGTTAGAGCTAGTGAAAACCGCGAGCTCCGTTGTTCCCTCAGTCCTCGCCTCTCCGTTGCAAAGCTGGCCGCAGTGTTCAACAGCGGTACTGTTGTTCAAGCCGTAAGTTAGGCATTTTGTAGGAAAAAAGTACCCAAAAAATTGGCCACGTATCTGCTCCTTTCGTTGCAACTGTGGACGCAAGACGATAGTCGAGTGGCGCCTCTGGCAAGTAAATTCATTCCTCCTCTTTCCCGCTCACCTCTCATGCTGTTCCTAGCCAGTCTCGTTCCTTTCAAGATAACAGGCTACAGTTTTGCTCATGTCAATTTAAATTTACCGCGTTCCACTGCTCCAACTCAGGTGCCTCGATGCCAGCGCAGCTGTACGGCGGAGACGCGCGCGAATCGATACATCTGACAACAACGTTTATAGAACCACGTTGCCCTACTCCACGAGCGTTACAAGCGGAATGCGAACCTATCTAGTGGAACCTTTCGTTGCTATTGGCGAGTGTTTTTGCAGCCGAGGTGTTTTGCAGTTGATATAGTATTTTATTTGCTATCGCAAAAACCAGCTATCCGTAATTTCTTAAATAAAGGAACACTGCAAATACTGTCACTCATGTATTGACTTTGTGCCTTATATTTGCATAATGTCCTGTTCTTGTACAAGAATGTTGATAAGTAGGAACATTAACACCGGACTTCAGCGTTTAGATTTGGCTGTAAGTATATAAGACTATTGCGCAGCATCTGTGTTGCATTGGCCGGGTGGCTGAATCGAGTGACATGCATACATACATACATACATACATACATACATACATACATACATACATACATACATACATACATACATACATACATACATACATACATACATACATACATACATACATACATACATACATACATACATACATACATACATACATACATACATACATACATACAGACAGACAGACAGACAGACAGACAGACAGACAGACAGACAGACCAAAATTTTCCCGTTCAAGTAGCTCAAGATAGACTATCGTCTTTAAAAAGCCGAGAACTCGTGAGCACGTGCCTCGCGGCAACCACCCAGTCTCCGTTTCGCGCAGTGCCATCGGCAAAAAAAAAAAAAAAAATTCACTATTTTCCCGCAGGGGAACCCTGAGTAGTATGCGAAGCAGCCATGGGGTCGACTCAAGTTCCCATTAGTTTTCAGTTCGATTGCGGCGTTGCGGGAGGAGAGCGGAGCGCGCGCGCGCGCGTCATTTATATCGCGGAGCAACAGTGGTGCACCCAGCGGAGTATGCAGCGGCTACCGTCGCGCCTCTAACCCTAAGCTGCTTCGCATTATCGCGCGCGGAGCCGCAGGTGTTGCTATTTGTTGCGCAATCCCGGAGAGGAGAGGAGCTTCGGAGATGAGAGGAGGAATGCAGGAGAGGAGAGGAGCGTCGGAAAGGAGAGGAAGAATGCCTCGCATACTACTAAGGGTTCCCCTATGGGAAGATGACGAGGGTGGTTGAACGTGAACCTATCTCGTGATGAATTCTTTGGTTGGCCAATCCCTAGGGGCATCCTGCCACAATCATCATCAGCGGTGCCTGGCCAGGCATGCGCAGTTGGGGTGAGGTCGCCGCACAACGGCGCCCACACAACGCCGGAGGAGACAGGCTCGACCATAAGCTCCTTCGCATCTAAAAAAAAAATCTCCAGCGCTGCCGTTACGTGTCTACTACACTAAGTTTCTGCCTCTGAGTGTCTACCACAGTAATCACAAGGCAATACTGTGTAAATGTAAAGTCATTAGTTCTTAAGTGATCGAAATAAAGTCAAGACTGCCAGACCTCCGAGTGTACCACAGCGATCAAAAGGCAATACTGTGTGAATGTAAAGTCGTTAGTTCTTGAGTGATCCAAATAAAGTCAAGACTGCCCGACCTCTGAGTGTACCACAGCGATCAAAAGGCAATGCTGTGTAAATGTAAAGTCGTTAGTTCTTAAGTTATCTAAAGAAAGTCAATATTACCAGACTGGAGAAGGAATGTGTCCTCATTGTCTCACATTACTTCAAAGAAATCAACTACCCTTTTGTCTAACGACAACGATGGGAAAACGCGAAGCTTTAGTGCGTCTACCCGTGTCGAACCCGCCGAATCAGTGCTGAATCCGTGCCAAGCAAACGATCAAACTCAATGATCAAACGACAAACTCAACGACTAAAGCTTCGTGTTTTCCCATCGTTGTCGTCAGACAATTCGGCAGCTGATTTCTAAATGCCGTTACACTCACATGCCACAGATGACTCTCGGGCTGACCTTTATTTGTTGCCATCCGTACGGAGCGCGGGGACAACACATCCGAAAGCAAACAGACAATCGCGCCTACTCTGGCGTAATGAAAGCAATCGATAACGTTGGTACAGACACGTCAGTGAGAGAATAGAATGGGCTGGGCGGCTCTTTGTGTGAGGGATGACTGCAGCCGCCCCGGCCCCGCACCGATCGGTCCAACCGCAAAGAGCCGGAATAACGCAGACAGCACGGGTTTGTGGCCTGGCGGCAGACGACAAAACATGACTACAGTCAAAAATTCCCCCGCATTTCCCCGAGGGGGAGAATGTGAAAGTGCGAATGCACGGTTGTCGGCCCGCTTGCGGCGCTTGCGCTCGGCCCCCGCAGCCCACCGCCTCGCCGCCTTCTCTTCCATCTCTTCCATCGGGTTTGTAGTATGACGTGTACACCACGCAGTTATCAAGCCGCTATAACGCCGCTGAGTCGCCAACGCACGCCGCTGACGACGTAGTTTGAATGCGTTAAAGATATAAGGCGCGTCACTAACACTGATATCACCGTCGCGTCCGTGGCTTGGTCGGTAGAGCGTCGCGCTGCGGCCGCAAAGTCCTCGGATGGAAACCTGGCGCCGGATGCTGTTTCTTTTTTAAATATAGAGGAGCACTGCGGACGCCGCCGCCGTGGATGGTTTGTGGTCGCTTATAAAGTGCATTCGCACTTAAAACACGAATTGTGTACTGTCGGGATGGCGAAATGCAATACCGATAACGCACAGGTGCTCCAAAAGTTAAAGGCGCACGGGATCGGTGTCCGGAGTGTCCAAACTGCCAGCCAGCTCAATCTATGAATA
The DNA here is from genome assembly GCF_048455015.1 of Haemaphysalis longicornis. NCBI lineage: Eukaryota > Metazoa > Arthropoda > Arachnida > Ixodida > Ixodidae > Haemaphysalis > Haemaphysalis longicornis. The sequence goes on along the minus strand of NW_027526460.1, from coordinate 22,831,707 downwards.
GATGCGCCGCAGATAGCGGAAGTGCGTCCACACCGGCTGGCCCTTCTCGACACGCTTACGCTCGCCTTATCGCCGGATCAAGCGAAGCCCCGCTTCTGCCATCCCTGCTCGCCAGGGGCGCTTCCAATTCTTACGAGTTAAGCTGAGATACCTTTTTTTTCAACATAACCTACTGAAGTTTGTGGAATAAAGTTGGTTTGTTTCGGAGCAGCTGGCCTCCGATAGGCTCACCTCCTCAATTCTCTTGTGCGCCCAATAAAACCATGGAAGCAATGCGGACAATACAGGCATGAACTGTGCGCTTCTATTTAGTCTTCATGCGTTTCCATGAGGCAAACATGGTTAAGGCCGCAGTTGTTTAATGATTCGCGAGCGGTTAAGCCTCATGGCACAATAAAATTACCGCCGGTGTAATCGCGACCCATGGCAGGGACGTGGACAAAGTGGTGGCGTTCCTAACAAAACGGAGCCCATACGCCGCTAAAGATCAGTTTCCTTCCCGACGCGGGCAAACAGATTCGTGCATAAAGCATTGGAAGCGCCCCTGGCGAGCAGGGATGACAGCAGCACGGCTACGCTTGAGCCGGCGATAAGGCGAACGTCAGCGTATCGAGATGGGCGAGCCGGATGTGCCGACAGACTCTCGCAATCTGCGGCGCATATATTCATAGACCGCGCAGGCATGCAGTTTTGTCCGCTCCGGCCAGGGCTCACGTGCTTCGTTCACCTTTTGGAGCACCTGTACTTCACCGATTGGGTTGTTCGCGTAGCGCGGTCTCCCGAACTGAATTTGCGTGCCGGTTGTTGTTACCGGAGGAAAAAGAAAAAAGCAAAGAAAAAAAACGGAGCTCTGAAGACCCCCCAAAATCACATGACGAATTCAAACAAACCAAAACCTTCAACTCCACCGCGATTGCCTCGCGAAACTACTCACAATCAATGAGGAGGATTGCTTTAATTTTTTTTTTTAAAGTCAGATGAGGGATTATTGTCACGCCTGACAACGACACCGCCCTTAATCCGGCATAGAGAGGACTCAGCCTATATGCCAGCTTTGTCGATTTGCCTCCTGTCGAAGGGAGAATTCGATTGTCGGAAGTGCAATACCGATCGATCGGGCTTCCTACTTCGGTTTTGTTTTTCGCGCGCTATAAAACCCACTGGGCATATCAGGGAAGCTTGCACACACGCGCAAGACAAGAATGGCGAAGGTTTTGTAGGTGAGCATTGCCGGACACACAGTAAAGTTTCAGTATGATTGTTTATTTGCATAGTTGCGGTGCTAGTAATTGTCGTCATATGCATCGATGAGGTCGTCGCTTTCTTCGCGGCGAGTGGTGGATGCAAAGTCATCCTCAGCATTGTAAACTCGACTCGAAGCAGCGGGGGCGGGATCTGCAAGTCGTCTCAGGAAGGAGTGGGGCACTCGTAGCCATTTCTCCAATTATCCATAATGGCTTCTACTGAATGCGGTTGCTGCGGTGACCTCTCCCAAGCAGGGTGTCTTTTCAACTTTAGCATTAGCGCTGAATTTTTTTTTCCGGTTTGCAAGTGCGGCAACGCCTGATGACAGCTCTGGAGATTTTCTTCTTATTATTTTTTTTTTTTTTTGCGAGAGACATGGCGAAAGCCATGGCTCGGCGGTCGCTGTTAGGCACGCTCTCACGAGCGCTCGCCATTTTCTCGCTACCGGGGCTTTTTGCCATTTTTTAACCGCGGAGCTGTTGTTACTGGCCGTACGTTCGGGGTTCGTGCGAGCCGAAAACTCCCCGCAAGGAATGATATCGCGCAGGCGTCGTGCAGATGTCTCAATACCCACTCGACAACGGAAAAGCACGTGACGGCGGCCGCCGCAAACTGGAGAAGAGCGTGTTCATGCGCTCTGTATCCTAGGAGAGCCCCCCGCGCAGGAACTCGCGTCGTCGAGTGCATGCACTCGGAATCGTACAAGAGACCTCGCGCGCAGCGTCTTCCCAGTTGTCCAGATGTCCCGGCCGCGGATAGTTGGCATGGCCGAGGAAGAGGCCGCGATCCGAAAGGCAGGGTATACTACTGAAACTATGTGTTCGTCAATGCTGACTTACAAGAACTTCGCGATTCAAGTCTTGCGCATGAGTTAAAGCTTCCCTGGATTTTTTCTAATGCCAATGCGTGTGCCGAGGACGCTCGGAGGTCGCTTCGAGGCACACTCTCACGAGCACTCCTCATTTTCTTGCTATTTTTTCCTCCAACGGCGAACTTACGGCTTTTAAAACAGCTCCGCTCTTAAACTTTCCTACTCCCCTGAAAATAAAGACCAAGAAACGCAGAGAAGATAAGCACAAATGTTCACAAGCGACAGGATCACCTTTTTTCAGCGTCTGATTTTTGTGCGTAGTATTGAATAGGATTTGTATCTGTTTATTGTGAAGGTATATCTTTATCTCATATTTTCCACCTCATCCAATTTCTCATACAGCTGTTACGTGAAAGCTGCATCTTTGAACTCCTGGTGCAGCGGGGTGTGTGCTCCCCCCGCCGGGGATGAACCAGAAATAGGCGCTATGCGCGATATAGGCCGTGCCGCAATTGAATCTCAGCTGCTCCATCCGCGCGATATTGGTTTGAACCCGCAATGCGCGTCGGCTTCCTAGGTGGTTGGAAAATGGTGGACTTCAGGGAAAGTCGATATACATTTTTGCCGCCGACACCCGCTTGCTGAAACTACAAGCTTACTTGTAGCACGGTTGGTAGAAGCCCGTGGGGGACAAAAGATTTTTCCTAAACCCGCATCCCTGAGGTGGGCATCAAATAGAGAGTGCAATACAATTGTAAGTTATGTAAAATACAGTACGGAGGTTGCCAGACATACTGGTCGAAATATAATCGTAAAGAAGAAGAGGATACGTATAAAAAGTGTGAAACATTTTACGAGCCCTCAAAGGTATAGGAATTGCGTGTGGTGCAAGGCAAGTTTGAGGTAGCGTTTTTAAAGGGACAATAACATTTAAAGGGCCATTAATACAAAAGGCAAGTTCATTTCTAATAAAAGACTGCTCTCTACCGTGATAATGACACCAATCATATTGCAAAGGTCGAACAAAGTGTCTAGATAAGAAATAGGAAAGATGTAGCAGTAGCTGCTCACCAGCCACTTTCCGGCGATTTTTCCATGACGTCACAGGATCTTGTTTCTGCCATTGGCGGCCGCCAGCCTAGCCTACTGCCAAGAAACATGACTGGACGATTGTGGTCGGGCCTTTAGTTCCACTGTATCGTAAAATCAGACTGCTTACGCGCGAGGATGAGTACAATAATGCATTCCTCGAGGCAGGCAAACACTACTTCGGCGACTCCACAATCGCAACCGATGAATTGGGAGGCCACCGACCCGGATGAACTTGCAACGGCGGCGGGCAAAGGTGGGCGCTGCTCATCCGTCTTCTCCCAAACATCGCGCCGACGCCGCGCGAAGCGGCGTTCCCGTGTGGTCCTCGCACGTACGTAGAGTTTCTACTATACCCTCTAGAGAGGAATCTGGCGCTCGCGTCTACACAGCTCACGCCAAGGCCGTCTGTGTCGTTAGGGGCCGCCATTATACCATGCGCTCGGCTTAATTTCATCCTTGTGTGGGATTTAAACGTTTCTGTACCCGTAAATTCAAATACATTGCTACAAACACCCAAAGAAGAGCGCACAATTACATCGTTTATAAAGAAAATACGCCGTTTTAACGCTAGAGAAATAAAAATTAAAACGTGTTCCTTTTAGTGAGAATCCGCCAGAACGGCTATGGTACCTATTCTTCGGCCTAACGATAATATAGAAATTTGGGATAAACTCATCAAACAATTTTATTTTGCGAACTTTTAAAATCATAAATTGTTTTAAAAGCTCAGACACGTTTTTCTCTGCGTATGTAGTATACGAAAACGAGCACCTGGCACTAGCAGTGTTTTCATTCGTGTTATTGCAAAGCTTAATAAGAACTAACATAGCGAATTTCGAGTTTCCAAGCGATGCGAGAGAAGCGAAGCGAGTTTAGGCCATATTAGCCGGAGAGGCTACCTCGTAAACTTAGCATTGCATAACGAAGAAAGGAAACCCAAGAAGACGCTTAAATATACGATAGAAATGCTAAGCCATCAGCTGTGTTCTATCCGAAAGGCCACCCCCCCCCCCCCCCCCCACGCCGACATGAATTGCCAGGCGCAGTTTCCTCTCTAGTATACATACTAACTAAGAAATTCTATGGTCCTCCCATGGTGCAGTGAAGCATTTCTAATCACGCGAGAAGGCGTAGACACGATGGAGCCAGGGTGGAAGAATGGGTGGGGCTAACAGACACGGCCAAGGTGCCATCGCTGCCATCCCGCCGGAGCACGTGTTGCTTCCCTAATTATAAGAAATTGCTCTTGAGCGGCGGTAGGAAGGAGCGACAGGGACGAAGGAGGAGCGGAGGGAAGAATGCTGCCGGCCGGGCCCCGAGGTGGGAAAGGCGGCACAGACAAGAGATCGAGGCAGAGTTGTCACTTTTGCAATAAGCTGTGGGCAGACAGCTACGGCTGCAGAGATAGAGCCCGTGGTGCAGCCGTCAACCAGGTTCGGCCGTTTGAACTGACCTCGACACAAGCGCAGCCAACACTGAGACTCACCTACGGCATCGAAGAGCCTGTACGCGGAAGCCTTTCAATGAACCAACCTTACTGTTACTATTGTGAAAAGAACAGAGGCGACTGTTCTATTTGTTTGCTGTCACGTGGGCGTTTGTTTATTAAAGGCAAATTATTTTCTGTTCAACAAAAAAGTCCCCCGCTCTGATACTTTAGTTTTCTACCTGCTTTTTCTAGCTGCTCAGTTAGGCATAACATTCCAGGGACTTTTTCAGTTCTTAACATGTTCTATTAATACAATCAGTTTGTTATTTGCCTCTACTGCAGCGTAATATATACACTAACCGGGAGAGCGGCCATTAACGCTACTCCATATAAGAAGGTTTGTGTCAAACGTATGTTTGACACAAAAAAATTCTGTCTACCAGGAATCAAAGCTTCTCCTTTGCAAGCATCAACACAACTGCTCAAAAGAATTCTTAAAATGTCATCGCATAAGCCAGTATGCCATTCAGGCCCACAGCTCCGCGTTTGTTTTTGGTAGAAGGTCCTGTCGTGCACGCGCGGAATTGGTGGAGCCAGACATTCCTGGAGTAGCGTGATCAGAATAATAAAGTGCGGAGAAAATGGAATAGAAAACCCGAGGGGTAAGCCAGGCGTAGTACCCGGTTTGCTACTCGGCACTGGGAAGGGGGTGTTCAGGGGATGAAAAAGAGGCAAGGGGATAATGAGGGGATAGGAGCGCACACGCGCATGCACGCTAGTATTTTTTCGGGAACTGTAGTCGTTTGTCTAAGCTTGTGCCGCTAAGAAAACCTAGAAGGGTTTTTGTCGCATTCTTCGAAGCGGGTGGTAGGAATGGATGTCCCAGGATGGTCTCTACTGTGAACAGTTATTCTACCCAATGGCTGAACTTGGTGGCGAGCACGCGTCTCTCTGACGAATACTGTAGGCAACGACAAAGCAGCTGCTGTATTGCCTCTTCCGCCCTACAGGCGTCGCAGGGGTCCTACTGGCCGTCAAGATATGAAAGATAGGTTTTTGTGAAGGCCACTCCCAAGCACTATCCGCAAAATAAAGTATACTGTGATAGAGACAGGCCACAGGCAAGACAGCGCTGGAGTTAGAGGGTCCTGGTTGTGGAAGCGCGGGTGCACAAAGTAGGTGTATTTCATTTATTAATGGTACCCCTACGCGTGAAATGACGAAGCATTGTAGTGGTACAGGTCTTTGCGAGCGGAAGCAAGATGGTGCTGTGAGTGTCGGGGCCTGTCCAGGCAGCTGTATCAGACAACACGTTGCCCGTGATTTCAAAGGCCCTTGGCAGCCACTGAAACAAAATATCATGACCCTTTGTTACGGCCTGATGAAATCATTATCGTATTTCTGTCACCAGTGGGTAGAAAAGACTATAGCGCAGAGCTGCTCGCATACTTTGCAAGGCACCTTTAGATTCAGAAAAAAACGGACCATTTTTGGGGAGCAACTTCAGTAATAAACCGAAGAGCGCAACGGGTGGCTGAAAGTTTAGTAGCCGTGGAGCTCGTGGCAGGGGCACCGTGAATCAAATAGGGGTTAATTCTGATGGGATGACCCCCGCACCTACCAAGCTCGAGGACTATACAGAATCATTTGTGCATACATGTATCCGGCCATTGTGCCGCTCGTGTAGCAACGTACATTGCTACAGGATGGTCTTGGGAAATGCAAATCGTTCTCCTTGTTGGCGCACAACGCGGAAAACCAAGACACGTGCGGAGAGCCTGCGCCTGGATGCTCTGAATAATAAAGGAAATAAACTTGTGAGTTTGAACACCGATACTAAAAAAACCTGTGGTTGATTCCTCTGTCATAGGAATCGGTAAAACGCGAAAGTGAAATGTGCAGCGAAATCTGCAGCTGAGCATGATTTGCGGGTCAGCGGCTGTCTTGTGGGTATGCTTGGTGAGCGATGTCCTTCTGGCGGGTCGCTTTGGCAAAGGTGTACTGGCGTCATGTCCGTGAGTGATATGACGTCCATGAAATCTTGGTGTATCCCAGCATAAAACACTTTCGTGTTAAAATATAAAACCCGAAAACGAACAACCCTAAGTATAACGTAGTCTTCAGTACTAAAGGTTGCTTCCCCGCAAGAAGAACTGTGTGCAGGGGAGCACCCTTCACAGGCCGCTTGCTTCGTTGCACTGGCGTCACTTCGATGACGGATAGGACGTAAGTGAAATCTTGGTGAATCCCGGAATAAAACACGTTCGTGTTAAAATGGCCGTAGATATTTCGGACCTCGCGAAAACTCTAGTATGTAACATCGCATTCTACAAAAGACCGGGCCACCGATGCGCAAGAAGGATCTGAAAAAGGCACAAGAACATAAAAAAAGTCTCTCCTACTTATGCAGGGAAACCCGGGAAGGCAAACTGACCGCTTTCCCCGAAGCAGCTGCTTGCCCCGGGGACCTACAGGGCCTCGCAGTCGGAATAAGGAGGGTGCTTTGCATACGCTCCCGCAAGACAGCCGCAGTGGCCGAAGACACGATCAAGGGAGCGTCCCGCATCTGCGCGGGATGACAGCTTGGGCATTAGGCTTTGTTCCGGCCTTCATTCCTAATGCGGTGCCATGCATCCCATGGAGTCACCATATTTACCCTAAATCCTTTCATTCTTACACCCTTTCTCTCTGACGCCCCACGATGATTTGTTGCTGCCGTTGCTGTTGGTAAAATAAGCTATTATGATTTGCTGAATGAGACCAACTGTTTGCGTTGGCTAATGCCATCGAAATGCTGTTTAGCTGAAGTGACTTGCGAGCAAATAAAAACAAGAAAACAAAAGCAGTAAATGGCAGCCCCTTTCTTGGAGGGAAACGGTGCTGAAAACAATATGCAGCTGAGATGTTTTAACAATTCAGGCAATACTGGAACAGTTCTTACACAATGCATTTGCCCATATCAGTGTGCGTCTCAGTCATTGGCTGTCTAGAGAATCAGAACAGAAGACTGGGAGAACAAGGAAGAAAAAACACAGACAGGGAGGGTGCGAGGCATCATCTGCAGCATTTATTCAACAATGAATATTGTCATATAACCTGCCCATACAAACAATACCTAAGTCCGAATGTCCGAATGTGTGCGTAGACTATTACAGACGAACAGTTACAGACGTGAGAAAACGTGAGAAGACCGACATTCTACGGACTACTACAGTTACAGACGTTAGCAGCGGTGTTTTACATAATTTGGTTGGCCGAGACGTCAGATGACATCATTGTTTTGAAAATGGATTACAGTTGGGACAATACTATGAACCACCCGGCGTAAGGCTCTCTTTAAACTTCTGATGAACAGATGAACATGGTTACCGTTCCGTCAGAAATCAACCAGGTTGCGTATATGTCGGAGCAACGGTATCTCTGAAAAACTCATACAACTCTAACTCCACATTAGCTCAACAACTCATCTGGCCAACGGACGCTTGCGGTAAATATAACTTTGTAAGAAACAGAACCTTCCGGCATTTTCCCCGTAATTAATATTCAGTGTAAAATAACTACAGGCAGTTCAGTGCAACCACTGCATTTAAGAAATAGCTAATTTAGGATTGAAAGCTTTCATACACACCAATCGAGCACGCCCGAGTGATCGCATCTCCGATCTGCGGAAGAAAGCCCAATACAAAGCACCTAGAATAAAACAAAGCGCACACGCAAATCAGAAAGCAGGAAAATTAAAGCAGAATGGCGACATATCAAGACGGACGAACGAAACAGCTCTGGGAGAAAAAAGCTGGGCCCGAGAATACAGACGTAGTAGGGCAGCAAAAGATGAATGAAGAATGCGAGTGACATAAACAGAAAGCTATCCTCCCCCCACCCCCCCACCCCCTTTCCTTCCGGTGAATGTTTAATGGGTATGGTCGAGCGACCAGTGGCAATAAACTATTCAAAAAACATATTTTTGAGTGCTAAGCAGCGCGGAAAGTTGAGAGGAAGGCAGTTACACATTGCCAGGAATAACTTTTCCTCGAGGGTTGGCTGAGCAGAGGTCTGCAACATCTCGGCAGAAGCCCTGTACGTAATATACATTACAACAACAACAAAAAAGAAGACCATCGAAGAGAAACTGTGAGGAATAACAGTGAGTTTGAAGACAGAAAATGCACTGAGGGCCTCTACATCATGCTTTTGGGCTCGTTGAGCGCAGACGAAACTGCCCAGCGGTGAAACAGCAGGGTGAGGGAAAAAAATTAGTAGTGGCTTAGCTCTGCTATGCAAGGATATACGTAGCGTGAGCTAAGGTTCAGCAATCCAGTCCAGTCCAGTCCAGTTCAGTTCAGTCCAGTCCAGTCCAGTTCAGTCCAGTACAGTCCAGTCCAGTCCAGTCCAGTCCAGTCCAGTCCAGTCCAGTCCAGTCCAGTCCAGTCCAGTCCAGCCCAGCCAGCCCAGTCTAATCCAGTCCAGTCCAGTCCAGTCATGTCCAGTCACTGCTCCTCGCGCATGCTCAGCAGTGTCAGCACGGCTCTTCACGAACCACGCGAAACGGCTATCAAGCGGCTCCGGCGCAGCGTCAGACTTGGCTACTGCGTAATTGAGGCACACCTGGGCACGCACCGGCGCCAGTGCGTCTGCCGCGGCTGTGACGCAACACAATCCAACACAATACACTCCAATCCAATCCAATCCAATTCCCCTCGCGCTTGCGCAGAACGGCCCTTCACGGCACACGCGAAACTGCTCAACCTCAGCCAGTGTAGCTTACGCTACAAAAAAATTATTTTTGTTCCGGTTCAGTTCCGGATCAGTTCAGTTTTTATTACAGTTCAGCTCTGGTTTCTTTCCAGTTCAGCTCCCGTACAAAAATGTAACGATTCGGAATTGGTTGTATGGTTAAGATGGGGGGGCCAGAAGATTAATGCTATTTCAATCCCGCTAAGCTGCAAAAGATCAGAAGATCACTGCATTATCACCGCGAACAGTTATAATGTCGTTTGAATAACGAAGGCCATTTGGGATATCCAAAGTATACGTTTTAAATTTGAGCAGTACTGAGAACTAAAACACCGACGAATTCAGTTTATTTAGGCTTGCTATATTCATAACATACGCACCATAAGTAAAGAGCGGCCTTAGCGGAAGATGGTCTCAGGACCAGCACGTCATAATGTGTGCTGGTGCTGTAGACACCTTTGGTCTCATAAAATAAAATAGCGCGATCACACTTCTTCTGCGCTCACCTAGCTGGCAGCAACACCAAAAGATGATTGTGCCAAGGTGTGGGGTTCCGAGTAGCGCTGATGTTTTCTATCTCAGTTCTGCAATACGTCATTGTGGCTCCGCGGTGAGTACTCTGGGCTAATCAGCAATTATCAGTGCGCCTCACGTGGTTGTTCATTGAGACTGTACTCTATACTGCATACTTTTCGCCCTCAGCAACGCCTCCACAGCCCCTACAGGTTCCTAGGTCCTTGCACCCCAAATCTGCATTTTAAAGCGAAGCTTTCTGTCTCACTGATGGCGTATGTCGCGTCGAAAACGCGATGAAGGAAAGGGAGAGCCAACTTTCTCTGACGACGATGATGGTTTCTGGTGAAATGAATAAAAAAAAAACGCTTCCTGTGGTCGGAATCGAACCTGGATCTCTCGCGTTATGAAGCCCACGTCCATCCAAATGCCCCATTTTTTTATTTTCCAAGCTGTATTTATTGCACTACGAGTCAATGTAGGAAATTTCAATTTCAATTTATTTCGGGCATAAATACATCCATGCAGTTATGTCCACGATGAGACTCGTACATCTCCTCGCGAGGCCACTGCCCCGGGAGTACACATCGGAAAGCAGTGGATGAATTGTTACTTGTATTTGCAACACATATTAACATCTCTATACAGATGCACATGAATTGAATGCTAGATAAAAAAACAAAACTAAACATAATGAACAACTATGTACATTTGGTTTAAAACAGGGGCAACATTGAACTACTGATAGGGGATATCAGTCAGTGCGCGAATCATTTTGGCTGTAGACACCTTTTTGGACACGGCCGAAGTAGTTTCGATTTGGAGAGGGGTGCAAGGACGAGCAAAGTTAGAAATATGCGCCCGGTCCTCCGTCTAACGACTAGTATAGTTGAACGTAAAGCTTTCTTTGTGAGAAATGAAAGGGCGAAGGGTCAAAGTCAAAGCCGCGTTGATCAAAATTTCAAACTGCGGGCGAGTCGAAGTCAAAGCTCAACGAGTCGAAGCCTAACCTGTCTGCGAGTAAAAGCCCAAACTCAGACGGCAACCAAGATATCCCTCCCGAGAAAGCTTCGCGTGGGACCATCATCGTCGTTAGACCGAGTGGTGCATGATTTTGGCTTATTGTTTTTACTCATCGTCTGGCGCGCCTCGTTGAGCTACAGATAATACGACATCAAAGGCAAGCTGCCTTAAACTATCCATTGCTTAATGGGGGCGTGCTCAGCACGAGGGTAATGTCCAAATTATCAGCAATCGGCACGCTCTTGCAAGGAAAGAGGCGTTTCACGTACACTGAACTTTCTTCACGTGAGGAGTCCTTCTCTAGAGTGGAGAGGCGAGGGCTGGCGATTCGCAGAAACCGTCCTGTCAGAAAATGTCTATGAACAGCGAGCATTGCCATGATAACACGGCTGGCCGCTTTCGTTTCCCGACAGCTAGTATTACAGAGTGGTACCCGCCGCGGTGGCTCAGTGGCTAAGGCGTTGCGCTTCTGAGCACGAGGCTGCGGGTTCGATTACCGGCCGCTTTTCTGATCGAGGCGAAAAGCAAAAACGCCCGTGTGTACGAGATCTCGGCGCACGTTAAAGTTCCCCAGGTGGTCATCAAACTTATTCCGGAGCCCTCCAATATGGCCCGTCTCATCGCCTGCGTTAATTGTGTCAGCGCGAAAAACCCTACAATCAATTAATCAGTTACAGTGGAACCATGCTAAAAGCGATGCGTCGAAGCAGTGAGGGGCCTAAATTAAGCCCACTCCAATGTGCGTTAGTTGAAAGAACGTAAAAAAAAAAAAAATCTCCCCAGCGTGGAATGTTTCCTGCCACGTGAAACTACTGGCGCGGTTTTCAAACAAAACGAAGGCTGGCTGCCCTAACCGTGCGATGGAAGAGCTCTCTCTGCGTGTGCATTTTTCAGCAAAAGCTAATAAACAGGTCGCGGATGGGCCCTAATATCTGGCTCTGCAACGCCCTGATAAATTTAAATTAAGGCTGCGAGGACAAACAGCCCGCAATATAGGGCTTTTATGGGAAATTGCTGTTGAAGGGTAAATACCCTCGTTGGCAGTCGCCCTGCAGAATGCCAATAAATTTAGAGAAGGCGGTCGTTTGGCTCCTAGAGAAGCTTACCGGGTAATGCTGATCATTCAGGGTAACTACGGGTCTTCCTCTAAGCCCGCGGACTTCGTCGTAAATACATAAAGAAGAAAACAGGCAGATGCGACTGAACGAGCGCTTGAAATTACGCGATGTTGAAAAGGAACAGTCTCTCTAGAAGAATGTTTGAGACTATAAAACCGAGTGCAGCTGGTATTTTCTCCTTGATGCATGTGAAGAGGGGCGATTTGAGAAGCCTCGTCGCTTTCCGGTGACTCCACCAAACGTCGGGTACGCGTCGGTCGGAAATTGTCAGGCACGCAATTTGAATTCTGAGGCATAGAACAAACAGTAAAGACCTCGTTGGCGGTTAGAGGGCGTGGAATTTGCCGGTATCGATCCCTGCGTTTGTGAGCAGACGTCGGAAACCGCCTGCTCGAAAGGCATAGAATAAAAATAAAAAACTGCGCAATTAAAAAGATCTAGAATCATCCCCAATATTAGACCACCTTAGCTCGTGTTTTTTGCCTCAGCATAAAGCTTTTCATTGCCGCTCGCTTTGAAAAACATACTTTGATTTATTTTGTGGCATTCGTACGGACGCGTTCCGTTGTTTTCATAATTACTTAAAAATAAGGCTCCCCCGACAAAAATAAACCTTCAGGGTCTATATAGAGCATCCGCTTCTGAACGCTAGCAGTTCGCAGTTCGAATGAAAGGAAGAATGATCTGTGTATTACACATGAATTCGATGAAATACACCCCGTACAGGCACATATACACAAAAATCTACGACCCCACGGTACGAGTCCAATGCCCATTGGATCCCCAATGCGGGGGTGAAAGTTCAGGAAAGGGAGCCACTCGTCCGCATGCTTTCCTCGTTGAGTGAGTGAGTGACGTGTTTTCGAAGAGCGATTTCATTCCCTCTAATACAGCTCTTGTGCCCAACTGTGACTGGGGGTTCTGACTGAAGAGAGTCGAAGTTAAGCAGGGAAACTAACAGTAAAATTACGAGGATGATTAAAACTTACAAAGAGTGTGAAGGCGATGGCCCAGTTAAACTTTCCGTTGGTCTACTGTTGAACTTTCTGTGGACATTTCCAGCCGTGACCGTCGTCACTTGACCATCCCCCTGGACAGCACCCCCCGACGCTTGTTCCGCTCTCTCGCCATCACAGCAGCCTACTGTGTGCCGCCGTTAGTGCCTCCACCTCTGAAGGCGGCTAGTATCGCACGTGCAGGAGGAAGCGGCGTGGGTGGTGGCGGTGGCGGTTTATTTAGAAATGGAAGAGAAAAGAGCTGGGGATATTTTTGAACTCAATGGGGAGTTCACCCTCATACAACCCAGTCCAGGAAAGGGGAGGGGGCGTTTCAAAGGATATGAAAAGAGGGAAAAAAGAGGAGAGAGGGAGGAGAGTGATGACAGTCTATGTCGCGTTCGTCAAGTCCATGGCTCGACGGCTACAAACGCTGCACTAGTTCTGTCACGACGAGGAAGTTGAGAAAGTGCTGGAAGTCCTCCCGTCAGATGGAATCCGGTCCCGTGGGAAACAGGAAGACTTCCAGCTTGTGGCCTGGTGCACCGAGTCGCTGGGGTGCGGCCCCGAGTTCAACCCTCACGGTGTCATGTTGGCGGCAAAAGCAAAGTAAGTGCTCAAGCGACTCGGGCTCGGGGCAGTCGGCGCAGGTGGGCTACGCCCGGCGGACGTTTTTGGTGCAGGCGGGCTTCCACATTGCAGCAATTAAGCCGTAGGCGAAGCAGGAGTGACCGGGCGTCTCTGCTGATGCCCCCGGGCAGGAGCCGTGGGACGTGGCCACTGACCACTCGGGCATCTGGATGCATGGCCTCCACCACCATGGCCTACTTTTCCCGGCACGCGCTCTTCCCTTGAAGCAGCGTTCTCCGTGGTCACACTCTGAAAGGCTTGCGACTTTGGCGGTGCATGCGTGCTGATTGAACACACAGCGGAACATGCGTTTTCCAAAGCCTCGCGCTATAGTTGAAAGCCTCACGCCAGCGGCGCCCATTTTGGCACCATTCGTGTTGAACTTGACGACGATAGTCACTATTTACGTTTAAAGCTGTCGTCTTTCAAAATTCAATAAAATTTGTCACCAAAACGGAAAGAAATGACAGCGAGCAATTTTGAAAGGTCGCTATAGACACTTCCTCGCCGTTCCTCAATTCGTGAACCGAGCGACGACGAAGCGTTTTACCGGGACAGTGGCCGGACAGTGGCCGGCCGGACGCACCTGCCGTTTTTCCTCCGGGCCACGTGCCGCCACAATAGCCAACGTGACTCTCCGAGATGACCAGGGGCGTAATTCTCAGTTCTGTCCATTTCATGTCCGTTTAAAGTGTCCGTTTCGAGCGAGCCCAAATTGGTTGAAAGGAGACGACTGCATGTGACGACGTACATCCATTGGTCAGATGCCTCTCAAGAGCGCTACTTGCGTTACGGCTGAAGCGGGCGCGAAATGGACCTTTTTGAAACGCACACAACTCAGAATTTTGACCGAGGCACACATCATGTTTGTCTCTCGTTTCTTTGCTCCTCTTTTTCATCTAATATTCTTGGCGCTGGATTTTCGGCAACGCAGTTTTGTATAGGACAGCTTCTCGAATATGTATGTGTAGCCTCCTTCTTTGTGTCCCGTCTCAAGCGGCATTTTTTGTATGAAGTATGAACCAACAAGCCCAATCACTTCCATTCCTTCACGGAATTGATTCTGGGCGTCCCGGTCCAGGGGAAAACCTCCGGGTAAAACCTGAAGGAAAGATGTATGCAGCGGGACCAGCCACACCAACAGAAAGCACGTTAGACTACACCGGTGGTCGTACCTAAAATTTTGGAGTAGATTTATTCATGCTGAATCCTTACGTGCCGCAATCTGCGAAATCCAGCGTTGGTGTTGGTGCCCGGTACAAAAAATGGGTGCCACTGTAAAGAGCGAAAAACAAGTTTGACTTTTAATAGAAATTGAAGCCCGAGCTCCAAAGTAGGAGGCGAGTGCTCAACAAGAACCCGATAGCGCGCATTAGGCGGCGGCCATTTTTTTATGGGGGCATTAAACAACAGTGCTGTTATGGAGAGATGTTGACGCAGGTTAAACATCCCCAGGCGGTCTAAATTAATACGTAGCACTCTACTACAGTGCACCTTATAGTCAGCCTACTTCTTCGGAACGCAAAATTCCGGATTGATTTCGGGCACAGCATGAAGTTACAGCCAAAGTAAAGTAAAAAGCTTCTCGAGCGGCGTAGAATAAGGCACATCACCGGAAGAACCTTCAGATCATGCTGCACAGAAAAACAACACAACGCGGGCTGCTAGCATGCGTTCAAAACCTGCAGTGGTCGCCCCCCACGCAGCTTCGGCTATAGAGCAACGCGCTTTGCTATCAGTCTTGTTAAATTCCGATCATGCAAGTTGCCGTCATTGTTTTGTGATTGGGATCCTGGCAAAAGTCCGCGTCTTCAGTGGTGCAGAAAGAGAGCGGGAGCTGCGAAACTCCTTAATCTTCCCAAGACGCCCCTGCGCATCCCACAGCGTCCCGCATTAGCCCGAGCACGTCTCCAGTAGCCTTAAAGGAGCCATGAAGAGAAAATACAACTTCGTTTAATTTGAAAGAACTAGAATTCAGTATCTCACTCAGCTCAATTACAGCCACAAAAGATGTTTTTTAACGAAAAAAAGCTAGAAGTATTTAGAAACTTTCAAATTTTGCGCCACAGTGACGTGTTATGAGCAAGAATGACGTCATACGGGCCAACAATTTATTTATTTATTTATTTATTTATTTATTGATACTGCGATCTTTTACAAGATCATAGCAGGGGTGGTACAAAACATGAACATCAGTGGTAACAGGCAAACAAACAATCAAAAACAAATGAAGTACAAACTTATGTAACTGATAGCTGCAGTGATTCTTCGAGACAAGAGAATCAACAAAAAGCAAGGTACAAACATAGATAACAATCATTTCTGCAGTGAATCTTCAAAAGCAGACAATGTACTTAGGGTAACAACATCGTTATGTAGATTATTCCAATCCACGATTGTCCTAGGAAAAAAAGAATATTTGAAACAATTGGTTCGTTGCATCAATGGAGAGATAGTAAGATTGTGTCTCTGTCTTGTCGCGTAACCCGATGAAAAGTGAACGATATGTGATGTGTCAACTGCATAGTGACCTTTTATCAACTGGAAGAGAAATTTTAAGCGCAATATTCGATTTTGGTCCGGAATGTTTGGCAATTTGCTTTTCAAGAGAAGGTTTGTAATCGAAGTAGGACCGTACGAGTTATAAATGAACCTAACAACCTTTTTTTGCACCCTTTCAAGTTTTTGGATATCAGTCTGAGTGAACGGGTCCCATATGACCACAGCATACTCCAGTATAGGACGGATAATGGCATTGTAAGCGAGGAGACGAATAGTTGGTGTGGTTGATCTTAAAGAACGCCTTAGGAAAAAAAGTTTACGGAGAGATTTAGCTACTACAAAATCTATGTGTTTTGACCAGGATAGATTTTTTGTAATCCAGAGACCAAGGTACTTGTATTGAGTTACTTCTGACAGAATTGTATTGTTGGTGGAGTACTGGAACAAAAGAGGGTCTTTTTTAAGGGTAATTCTCATAAAGACTGTTTTAGCAAAATTAACAGGCATCTGCCATTTGTCACACCACGAAATTACTTTTAGAAAGTTCCGATTTAGTTTAATTTGATCGTCAATAAAACATAATTTTCAGTGCGTTAACTGCACGTTAGCATTCAAGTGATGCGGTCAAATGGAACTAGAGGCCCAAATACAGACGTCCAGTTATGTGTAGTCGCGACAGGTCAGTTAGGCGGCCGCCAATTGCACAAACAAGGTTGCGTGACGTCATAGAAGAGTTGCGGGAAATTGGCTAGGGGGTCGCGACTGCTTCACACGTTTTCTTTCATATCTCCGTTATTTTTTCGAAGATTGCGGTGATATTGGTATCATTGTTATCGGGATTATGCAGTCTTTCTAATAAATCCAACTTGTATTTTGTCTTCATGGCTCATTTAACTGAGTATTAAAGGAGGACGCAGCCTAATTGGCGAGCGCATTTACAGGCCAGGTGCAGTTTGGCGCGACAGGGGAACGTGGTTGTTTGAATGAGGCGCCATAAGCGTTCTTCAGAGTGAGAGAGGGTAGGATGAGCCGGCGGGAATATGCGGCGGGCGAGGCGGTAATGCTCAGTTATTTCCCGATAGCTAAGCAAGCCGTCTCGGGCTGATCGGGCGCCGTGTAAGGGTACGAGGCTTGGGCCTGCTCGGACAGTGAGTTCTCGAGCTGCTTTGTTGGCTGCCTCCTTGCCCCCCAGCCCTGTATGGGCAGGAGTCCAGATCAGCTCCCCGGGGTCGGTAGGGGGATTTTGAACAAGAATTTGGAGCGCCTGAGGAGAAATGATACTTCTGGCAACGTTTTGAATAGCCGTTTTCGAATCAGAGATGATAATTGTGGGGGTTGGCCATTGCGTTAGTGCTAGGGCGATTGCCGCTTCCTCCGCCGTTGCCGGATGACGGGTGCGTATTGTGAGGGAGGTGAGAGGTGGGGAGTTAGGGCTGAATATTGCTGTGACCGCGTACGCGTCGTGATGTCTAGTCTGCTGCGTCTACGTAGAGGGTGCTCGGCTTAATGGGATATTTCTCAGTCAAGGCCCGTACTCGCCTAATTCATCCCACACTGTATCAGTCCCCCAACTGCCCCGCATGTGGCTTGAAAGAAACCATCATCCATACCATGTGGGCATGCAACAACGACCCCTTCCCATTAATCCGTACCACCGAGCAATGGGAGGCGGCGCTGGGTAGCTCCGACCCGCAGATGCAAACAAGTCTGACGGAAAGGGCTGCCTTGGTCACCGGCAAACTGCAACTACCGGTCACCGCCCCCTCCTAACTACGTATCGCAATAAAGTTTATTTCTCTCTCTCTCTCTCTCTCTCTCTCTCTCTCTCTCTCTCTCTCTCTCTCTCTCTCTCTCTCTCTCTCTCTCTCTCTCTCTCTCTCTCTCTCTCTCTCTCTCTCTCTCTCTCTCTCTCTCTCTCTCTACAGGCCAGGTTCATGCGCAGCCTTTACGCCTTGCATGCTGTGAAGGCCAAAAGCAGCGGATAATGGTTTAGAGGGACCGACAAAGATGAAAACTCATGTTGGGCTAACATGGAATATAAAGGCAGGTTGGTAATTAAGAGGCTGCAGACTATTTGTGTTTGCCAGCATTTTATAGGTGCGCTTAACACGGGGTGGATGGGTAGTTACTGCGTGGTCTACACTATTATACCACAAAAAGGAAAAGAGAAAAGCCACACGTCGTATAACAAGAATGTAAGCTTCAGCGGCTACGATTAGTTGCACTGGTGTTGTCTAGTATTTGCGAAAGAGGTACTCCGGGAAACCTCGTAATCTAACAAACAGCGCGGTAATGGTCGAGAGAAAAGGGAAGCGTTAAGGTTACTTAGTGCTATAGCTGCGGTGATTGGACAAAAGAGCGTGCAAATACAGCGAAGAAAACCACCCAGAAAACATAAAATACCTATCATTACCAAAAACGAAATATGTATATTGAAGGAAACTTAAGCTTGGTAATGATAAGAATCGTCAACGAAGACGCACAGCTCTCTATAGGAGAGCATTAGCGATTGAATGTGCACATTCTAATTATTGACCCTATTTATTTCGCTTACTCTGATCGGTTCCAGATTTACGTAGCTAAAAAAATTGTAAAACACTTTGCTAATGACAGCACTGAAGTGCATACAACGGACAGAAAAAGAGAGGGGACAAATCCTAATTTGTCACGCAAAGGCTGATGTTATGAATTTCACCCCATTAAATGAATCCCTAGTCCAGGATTCCTTGGCTTCTATTGGCTGTCCTCGCTCGGGTGTCCACGTGTAGCTGGATATTTGGGTCTGGGCTAGCCAGAGAAATTCCCCACTGCTCGAAGGAGGGGTTGGGGAGTGGGGGAAAGCCCGGTTTGGATTAGCATGCCCATATCACGTGATAAAGCGAGCCAGGCTGGGGACAGTATAAGCGCAGAGGGAAGATTGTTAGGTGGGGAAGATAAGGTGGAGGTGGCATGGATCGGGAGAGAATGACCAGAAACCCAGCGCGCTACTGGCGTACGTACTACTGGTATGCCAGTGGCAAATGCAGTGTTTGCCAGTGGCAAACGCTACTGGGAAACGGGAGGCCTCACCGGAAAGCTTGTGGCTTCGGAAAATGGAGAGATGGACAAAGCTGTCACGGTGTGTGAAGCGTCCGCCTGAAGCAGAACGATAAAAAGCAGAGAAGCCTAACAAAAATGCCGCCCCGTCGTTTGAAAATTGCATTTGGTTGCATTTATTGTGTTACTCGTCGGTACGTCGGTACCACAGTAAACATTGTACGTTCTTGTCAAAGGAAATTAACAGCACTGATAAAAGAACTAAAACGGCCAGGGAAAAAAAAAAACGAGTATTCTGTTTAACAATATGGAAATCAAACAGCTGCGATATTATCCGACGGCCTTGAGTCGACAAGGAGCAAAGTAAGTTGAGGCGTTTTGATGGCACTGTGGTTGCATATTCATGATGTTATATTGTGTCAGTTCTGCGACGATGTTACGTTTATTTCAGTGATATTCAGGCTGTTGTTATGACGGGATTTTATTATATTGTGCTTCATATTAATAACAATACGTATTCATTGGAACGATAACACGTAATTCTTCCACCAGGTTTGCTCGTACAGGTCGGCATTGGACTTTTTGTTCGTCTGTGTAACCCTTGAGAGTTCTCTAGCCTGAATATTCCGACCCTCAAAATGAAGTACCCTGTTTCATGCGATTACACTGGAATCCTTTCCCCTATCTCTGACACGGCCTTGTTTTCACCCACCTACCTTATTGTTGCTAAATCTGTCAAGGAGCCAATGCATCTTGTTATACCGTACCTGCGCGCCGCCAAAACACCGGGGTTACTTCTTGGCACGCGCATTTGCGGCTATTTCGCAGCTGTCGCTCCGTGTTACTATATTAAGGGTGCTCCATCTCGTCTCGCTCTACCAGCCCACGCTCTCCTCTTCACCATAGCGATGGCACTGGTGACTTGAGACCCTCGGCGATAGTCGCGATATTCACTTGCCTACCGTTAAGAGCTACGATGTAAAGCGAAATTGCCGCCAAAAGCGTCCGTTTCTCAGTTCTCGCATGGTGTCAGTATGGTGCTCGGAGTAAATATTTCTTTCCGGAGTTTATCACTGTGGGGGGTGCGGTGTTGCCTACTTTCCAGGCGTTGCTAAATGTGGGCATGACTCTCCAGAGGTCTGGAATGTCAATGACGACCAGGAATCGCGAATGATCCGAAAAGCTTGGCAAAAACAAAAATGAAACAAAACAGAACGGGGCGCAAACATTGACGACGGCGACACTCTCAACTGTTTCATTCAGGAGGTTGACAAACATTACAAGAGAGAAAGGGAGGAAGGGAAAAAGAGCATAACCCCTTGACGACAGGCGCACGCTGGACACAACAGCGCTGATTTTGTGTCTCGGAATGTTTCTCGTGCCGCTGGTTTTTGCGGCTAACCGAGGGAGACGAGAGCCCGAGTATCCTATCGCGTTAGCTGTATTACAATCTTTCAGTCCTAAAACATTTATCTAATCGCGTCAACTACGGGGAAAATGCAGTCGGGTGAGAGTAATGGGCAGATAGGGATGAAAAGGGCGAGGGAAGACTCCTGTGATGCTGACACGCATTCTAAGCACTCGCAGCGGGGTTGACGCTTAGTTTGACATCTTTCGGAAAAATGATCGATCACAGCAAGGGAGGCTGTTTGACCTCCGGAACCTCAGTCGTGGGCAAACGTAAGTTTAGACGCGCCATCCCTGGCTACAAAGTTGCTTTGCACAAGCTTTTTTTAGAAAAAAGGAGGGTGATAAAGGGTGGCTGAAAGCTGCGAGCGTAATTGATGATTCGCAACCAATGCTTCTGGCAACCCTCGGTTAGATGGGCGTAATAGAGGCGCCTCACCAGCAGCCAGGCTATCCAATAAAAATGCTGGAGTTGGTATTCGGTAGAGTGATTGATTGTAGTGTTTACCGCGCCGACGCAACGCAGGCGATCTTTAACGTGCGCTGAAATCTCGCACACACGGGCGTTTTTGCTTTTCTTCTCTACCAGAAAAGCGGCCGCCACGGCCGGGAATCGAACCCGCAACCTCATGCTTAGCAGCGCAACGCCTCAGCCACTGAACCACCACGCATTCGGTAAAGTGCTCTCGCTGAAAGTGGTAAAGTTCAAAGTAACTTCATTACTCTTTTTTTTTGAATTCAGAAGGCGGTCATGTCTCTCGGGCCGGATTCGTGTATCAATTCTGTTGCACGAATTTTAGTGGCGTTTCGTAGGAGGAAGCAACAAAAGGGCTTCGATGATCTCGCCATTATTGGAGTGTATGATTGGTGTCAATAACGTAATAATTTGCAATATTTTATTTCTTCTGCGCGCCGTATCGCTCTTATCAAGATGCATCACCAGCGAGTACAGGTGCCCCCAAAATTGAACGGAGCACGGGTTGATGATTTTGAGGGGATTTCTCCGTTATGTGCCTAGCCAGCAACCTCTGAGTGACTTTTCAAGAAAGTCATTCTAAAAGAAAATCGTGCCGCACATATTCTGTTTATGCTTGCAGCCGCATTTATTTATTTATTTATTTATTTATTTATTTATTTATTTATTTATTTATTTATTTATTTATTTATTTATTTATTTATTTATTTATTTATTTATTTATTTATTTATTTATTTATTTATTTATTTATTTATTTATTTATTTATTTATTTATTTATTTATTTATTTATTTATACTGCTGTATTTTTTCAAGACCTTAGCAGGGATGGAGAAACATAATTTACATGAGCAACTTTCGCGGCAGAACACACACACAAACATGCACAGAATATGCACAAAACGGAAAAAGATGCATCATGTGAGCCGGTGCGACTCGAAAGCACAAAGCAGACAAAATAGAAATTATTGTAGTTCCACGAAGCCGTCCTCTGTTCACTTTTGGGGGCACCTGTACATCTCGCCATCCTTTTGAGGTATGCAACCGGCTTGAGCGGGGAAGTAAATACCGACGAAGTGACAGCCGTGTTGCGACCGCAAAGGTGCGCACCAAGAAACTCTCATAAGCGAGGTTTTTCAGGCATAACGGCGCGATTCATAAGCAGGAGTGGGTCTTTTAAAAACACAGCCACGATGGGAACATAGATGTTGCCGCTAGCGAAACGCAAAATGGGATGAAGTTTGCACACCAGCGCTGCTATTGGGCAGTACTGACGGAATCCGTGCGGCTGTCACTGGTGCTTCTCAATTATTTGTGTAAGTTATTCGGCAGATACCAGAATAAAAAGAGAAAAACGAGATATACTTGCGTTTACGACGACGCAAAAGGCGTTTACGAAAGAACAGCCCTGTCCTAGGGCGTTCGCTTGTTTGAACTGAGTCGCGCCAATATTCGCGTGAATGGGCTTTGAATTTCAGTCCTCTCATCTCTACGTATGCGTTTCTTTTTCAGGTCCCAGAGTTCTTGCAATACTTTTGGCACAAATAGGTGATATTCTATCGTTATCGCTTTTCGCGTGCGGCTATTCTTTCACGCTGCCTCAAATGTACACCACTTCTCCCTCAGGCTGAACCGCCAAGGCGTGTGTTCGCGGTTCGCCGATTTGCACAAACAAACGGTTTTTCTCGAATGAAAACGAACGCTTCTTGTGTTTGAGAAACATTGGTGGCAGAATCAGCAGTAGTTTGTTGACACCTATTTTTGTTTACCTCTGCCCTACACAACTAGAATACTTATTCTCCGGGCAAAAAAAAAGAGGCGTTGTTGGACGAAGCCTTGCTTTCTTATTTTTGCAATCGAGGCAATTTTTATGCCTTTAAGTTCTTCTGTTGCTTCCAATATTTTTCCCCGCGTTTTTATTCCCACATCTTATTCCCTTTGGTCCCACCCCAAACAGCACAGTAGCAGCAGAGTGCCTCTGTAAAACTACTATCTAGCCTTCTCTCTCTCTCTCTCTCTCTCTCTCTCTCTCTCTCTCTCTCTCTCTCTCTCTCTCTCTCTCTCTCTCTCTCTCTCTCTCTCTCTCTCTCTCTCTCTCTCTCTCTCTCTCTCTCTCTGTCGCACCCCCTCCCGGCACTTCCTCCTTATTGCTAGCATTTTGAGTCTTTCACATGATTGATAAATTTCTTTAAATTTTCGCCTGTGCTATTTTTTTTGGGGGGGGAGTGCTCGAACTATGACAAGTCCTAGAACTTCGATGAGTTCTCAAACACTGCTCGTGCGCGTAGTGCAATCTGGCCGTCTTCTCCCCAGCCGTAAACCCTTCCATGGGCGCCTGCCAACTATCACGTGCGAAGTTAAATTGCTCGCCGGGGCTCCACGACTAATGTGCACTTGGAACGGGAGACGACCGATAAAGTTGTGAAGAGACGCCTGCGCGATGCTGCTCCACCTAAAAGCCGGTCTGCAAGAGCGTCTCGTCAAGCTTGGATAATCAAACAACTTTTGTTTTGTTTTGCAATGTAACTGTGCGGTAACATTCGGACACAGAAAGAGGCACAGAAAGAGGCAAGTGACGTCCCCAACTGAGTGCTCCCATTTATGGGAGCCAACAGAATAGCAGGAAGAAAATGTAATAATTTCTTTAATATATGGCCCTGCAGGTTCTGTAAAGGTGCCTTAGAACACCACTAATCTTTGAAATCCGTGTACATGGCATACTTCCCCCCCCCCTTCCCCATTTATTCCGCGCATTCACCGAGATCAAAATCGATGCTGCGCACCAGCTGGTCGACTTTTGTGGGCATGAGCTTCTTGCGTCACTTGCAAGACGCTGTTTATTGCCACAAAAAGGCAGTTCACCTACAAACTGGCGTAATGTCAGGAAGTGTTGTCATATTTGGTCTTGACCTAATTGGTTGCATTCCTTATGGTAGTGATGCCGTCGTAACTCACGGGTCTTGTGATATCGGTGCAATAACCGCGTCGTCACCCATGAAGGATCTAACGGGTGATGTTAAGTGGAAGACAGGTGTGACGTAGCGGTGGGCTTGCGCTGTACGTTATTTTTAACACGAAAGTGTTGTATTCCCGGATACACCAAGATTTCGACGACTTCATATCCGTCACGGAAATGACGCCAGCTCGACGAAGTTTTATTGACGTGGATGGTGCTGCCATCTAAGACAGTTGAAGTGAAGTAGTGAATCATGATGCTAACAAGCGCCGACAGTTGGCGGAAGCTGCGTTGTAGCAACGCCGACGGGCGAATAGCGCGAACGCCGACTGATTTGATGCGAAAAGAAACGCCAGAGCGTAACACGTTCGCGCTTGCACTGTTCAAGCTACGAATTCTTGCTCTCGCGTTCCACAAGCTGAGCTCGTCGCAACGCAACCGTCTACCGTATACGCCACGGAGCAGGACCGAAATGGTCGCACCTTTCCTGATCTGACCCGCTAGCAGGACGTCACTCGCCAAGCACACCGACAAGACAGCCGCCATACCGCAAAGCATGCTCCTTTCGCTGCAGATTTCGCTTCACATTTCACTTCCGTCCTTTACCGATTCCTATGACAGAGGAATCAACCACAGTTTTCTTTTTATGTCCCCCAACAGGGCCTATTGGCCTCCTCCTATAATAAAGTCATCCATTCCATTCCATTTCTTTTGTTTTTTTTTTATTCGAGAAAAATCTTAGATGCCAGGAAAAATTCTAGTCACAGGACCTATTTTTTGAAAGAGGATGGCTTTGCTAGCAGTCAGCGGCTACAAAAACAAAAATCATAAGCAACTGCACAGGACCGCAAACAGCTCTTCTAATGTACGTAAAGCGCCGATGAAGAAAATATCTCGATAAATTGGATGAGGTACTGAGACTGCTCGTGATAATGCGGCTGGCATGTCACCAAATGGGGCACCTAGGATGGTCAATACGTACATATCTATATCGTCTCCAAAGGCACACGTGGAAGAAAAAATGATGAGACGCAGTTAACAATTAAAAAGATGCACACGTAACTTGTGCAAGCGTTCAAGACATGCACTCTTCGAGCTACAGTTTTAAAGGGTGAGCTATTGGCAGGGATTGCTCAAAACGGATCTTCAAAAGCATCAAAGTGCCAAATAATATGTGAGGATTCTTATCTGCTTTTAACGCCCGGTAGTCATGGCATGTCTCCAGTCGACCAAAGTAAAGTCGCCAACAGGAGTATCGCTTAAAGTGCCTGATGCTAATTTCAAGCACACGGGCATTGAAACGTGCCCTTGGGGTAGACCAATAATGCGGCCATCACTAGTTGCTTGACGCAAATTTGAAACGCTTACATGGAAGTGCAGCTTTAACTTCGTGTGCCTTCTTTTTTTTTTTGCATCACAGCATCCATGTGCAAATACTTCGCGGGCAAGTAATTGTGTGTTTTGCTTGCATTTGTCGTTTTTCTTCGCAAAGAAAAAAATAATGAGTGTTTGTGTCCAATTTTTGAATAGTTGTTGCTGTCTACATGTTTTCTCCTAACTTTTTTTATAACATTAAATATAATGTGTCAGTCGCCAGTGCCTACTTTCCGTACCTCCCTACCCCCTTCCACTCGAATAATAGAGACAGCTGAAGCACACAACAGGTTATACAAGAATGCAACAAAACTTTTCTGGTGTGCCTCATTTCGAAATTCAAATAACGCGCATTCAAACGCACCTAGCAACACGGTTGTATTAGGTCGCATTTGCTCTGACCGTAACATACAACGCAGACAGTCTGGAAAAAAGTACGACTGCAGCGCCCCTAGTGCTAGCGGCAGCCAGGGCACGTCGCCGGAGTAGGGTAGAGGACGGGAAGCTGTAGAACTGACTTACTTAAAGTTTTTTTGAACGTGCTGTGCACTTCATAATTTGGGCTTCTTTTGAGCCTTTCCGACAGGTTCTATAAATGATACTACATTTCATAGGGATTGGAAAGAACAAACTTGGTGAATAGCAGCTGCGCTCGTACGTTACGTAGCCTCTTTGTCACTCCCATTGTTTTCCAAGCGCACCGAACTCGGCATTTGAAAATAGAAGGCTGCCGCAATACGGCGAGATACTGGAAGCAGGGCGCTCAGTCGAGGGGACCATTAAGATGCGTTTTTTTTTTATCTCATGCAACAGCCGTGGGGCGGCACGGAACGAACCAAAACGGGGACCAAGTGGGCAACCGTTTAGAGGCGAAATACCTTTCTATAAAATTTTCTTCCCCTCCGTCCTATCTCTCATTCTTCCGACGCTGTTCTTTACCGCGTTCCGCATGCCTTCCACACCGGGGCAACCGAGAAGCGAACGCACCGTGCAAATAACTCTTCTCGAGCGTATATTCCTGGATGCGGCGACAATGGAAGTGTAAGCGGGAACACTTTCGCCCAGGAGAATCAGAAAAGGGCCCTTTGTAGTGAACAACATGCGCTCGTTAACTCGTTGGTTGCAACGCCTGGAGCTACGAGGTGATAATGGTTCGCTGGTAGTAGCCCGAGGCTCGTTTGCTCATGCGTCTCTCGCCAAAGCTTCGCACCACCGTAGCGCCATGGACTCGAGATAGCGCATTCATGCCGAGTGTATGCTCAGAAGAGAGACGTAAGAAGATTCTTTCTCCCTCTACCGTCAATTCATCGAAGCAGCATTTTCTCAGTTAGAACGGCGTGCCAATAAGTTAGCACATTCGAACGCGATTCGTTCAAAACAGCGGGATAGGCACGAAGTTTGAAGTTTATTAGGAACTGTGGAAATCATACAGTACGAAATCAGTAAGGAATACAGAAAGAGGTCCCATAGTTTATCACTGTGGGGGGACCTCTTGTTAAAAAGTACATAGAAACTAGTAAAACATGGGCAGTCACAGTAAATAAGCAAAAATATGATGTAGGTTTATACAAAAATCAATTGGATATGGAGAAATGGACATGGTGCAATGATTATCGTTCATTACAGATTAAGCCAAAATTTGAGAGAGGTGGTTAAAAAAAACTCTCAAGCATTTCCCCGAGGGTGAACATGGTTAAGTGCAAATGCACGGGGTGATGCTATGAGGGGGAGTAAAGTTAAAATCCGTTGGCATTCGCCCGTGAGCGCGCGCGAGCCGACCCACGGAGGTCTGGCAGTTTATCGCTGCATATATAGGGGGGTACACCGCGCCGAGCGCGCCGAGCCAGGTGGCTGAGAGAGGAGGCGAGCGCAAGGGGAGAGGGACAGCGGCGCACGGCAGCTGCAGCCGAGCGAGGGGGAGAGGAGAGAGTGTGACGTCACGGTGGAGAGAGAGGCGCGCGGCAGCTGCTGGGGAGAGGAGGCGCGCTGTGACGTCATACCATGACGTCACGGCGCGAGGAGCGGTGCGGGGAGCGGCGCGCACCCGCGCAGCCACGGCGAGGAGGCGGAGCGAGCGCGGTCACGTGGTGAAGTGACGTCACCGCGCCGTTGCTACCGACGCTCCTCTCCGCTCCACGCCGTCGCTAGGGAGAGGAGGACTGCGGACGCCGCCGCCGCCGCCGCCGCCGCCGCCGGCGGTGGAAGGTTTGGGGTCGCTTATAAAGTGCATTCGCACTTAAAAAAAGAAAAAGAAACCAAGATACGTCACTGGGCATCAACAATACACAACAAAAAAAGCTTAATTCCGCCAAAACAGCCTAGGCTGATTTGTAACGCCTTCATAAAGCAAACAGAACATACATAAAAGCAGAAATATTGTAAATTATTGTAAACGAAGTGAAATGAAGAGGGCTTGTTCGTACGCTGTTCAAAAAAATAATAATAATATGCCCACCCACACGGAATTGTAAACGAGAAAGAAATTGGAAGAATAATGGTGGATTAGGGGCTATGCTTGAGCTGTTTTAGCGTGATAGAGGCTTTCTAACAATTTATTTTAATGTCCTCTCTAATGATTACTCATCTTTAGCTTCCAAGTTACAAACGAAAATCTTTGAACACGGCGGCTAGGGGCAACCGCCCGATAAAACAAACTTTGAAAGGATGCCAGAATTTCCTGCAATTGTAAATGACGCCAAGCTGCGGCAACCCAAGCGGGGCTTCTTTTTTTAAAATTTTGTTATGCTTGTTATTCACTGGCTTTTGTTAAAGCAGCGGAAGCAAATGACGAAGCACCGAACTTCGCCAAATCTTACTGAAGCTACAAGTGAACCCACGGGAAAAAAAAATCATTACGGTTGGCGCTCTGAACTCGTTTGCAGAGTCTAATTTCATTCGGTAAAGCTCGAAAAAGAGAGTTGGATACTAGGAAAATCCGCCATTCGAAGCACATTAATCAATATGTGTGTCACACTTTTTTCGGGGGGACATCAGAAACGCCAAGACAGAATTACCCAAACATAAGTGACCACGTGTCCACCTTAACTCCAATTTGTATTTATAAAATACTTACTCATATCTTTTTTGGTGGTAAGACAACTTTGTTCTTCCATCTCAAAACTAGCGTGAGTACCGATGGTAGCTGTTTTGTAACCGCTGGTCGGTGTTTTGCCGTAAGAAGTGTTTTACATCCCCACACATTTTTCCGGCGAATGAAGAAGAGTGTGTTAAGAGAAAGCTTTCCGGAGGCCAAAAAATATATTGGCGCAGCTTAGAGTACTGGTGCAAGGCTGGAGAAACAGCAGAACTGGAGGTCGACCTAACTTTCACCACACTGACAGCGGATCCCAGGAGATTGAAAACAACGGGACCACATCAGGAAAAGTTCGTTTTGCATGGCACTATAAAGCAAAGACCATTAAAATATGTACAGGGTTTTATTCAGTAGCAATCGCCATCACCCCTATCATCGTCTTCTTCCAAAGACACATCCCCGTAGGCCAAATGCAATTGTAGCGTGTCCTCGCCTCGGTAGACTTCCACCTCTTCGTCCGCTGTTCCGGTGGCCGTGTCTACGTGTGGATGGTGAAGGGATGGCTGTTGTTGTTGTAAACTTTATTACAAAACAAGGCTAAAGGCCAGGGGGAGGGGGGGAGGGAATGAGGAGGAGGGAGCACTGTTCTTATGATGCCGGCTTCAAGGGTTCTCTACAGAAGTCGTGCAGACCACTGCTAAATTGCCCATACTAGGCCGCTTTTTGTGGCATAAATGGTGATTTCGAAGAGTGTGTCGTGTGAGAGGGATGTTGGGTCGATGTAGGTTGAGGTGTCGTGGTGAGGGGGAGTACGAAATCGTGAAAACTTGGGGCAGTGCCAGATGAGGTTGGGGAGATCGGCTGCGATGGAGTAGTGGCAGTAGGGACATCGGGCGGCTTGCTGGGGATAATACCATTGTCGAATGGTCTCTGGTGCCGTACAGGTGTTGGTCAGGAACTTGTTCAAGAAGATCTCTTGTGCTCGGGTCAGGGTGGGGAAGGACTTGAGGTGGCCTGAAGGGGTTAGTGCATTGAGGCGTTGTTGTTTCAGCTCCTTGATTCTACGGAGCCTGATTGCGGGAGCAAGAGTGGGGTCATCGTCAGGGCAGTTGGGCCAGGGGTGGTCCGAGAAAGGCGGCGCCGGGGGTCCATCGGAGGCTATTGGGAGAAGGGCCTCCTGTGCAGCCACGTGAGCTGCTTGGTTCCCAGGAGTAGCTGGTTCATGACCGGGGGTCCAGCCGATTCGGACTTGGCAGCCTGATGTTTGGAGCGAAGTGATTTGATGAATAATGTGGGGGACAGCAGGGTGGGTGGACATGGGATGACAAAGTTCTCGGAGAGCTTCATATGAGTCTGGTAGGATGCGAAGGTTGGGGGGAATGGGGAGATGGTAATCGTACATGAAGTAGTCGAGATAATCGTGGGTAGCGATGAGCTCCGCGTCCGTTGAAGGAATATTGGGAATACGGTGATATTGAGATCCCATGATGGATAAATTGTCCGGGCTGATCCATGCTGTGCCGACTTGTGAGTTTATGTGGCTAGCGTTGGTGTAGACGTCTTGACAAATCCGTCGTCATCGTCTTCGGCGCGGCAGACCCGTGTCGCGCCGGTCGCTACACGACGACAACGACGAAGGCGGGAGGTACTCATGCGGCGTAAGTCCACGCGCAAACGGGCACGACGCCGGGCGGTAGCCGCGACTCGCGTGTTCATGTGCGCTCCCTATTTTTTTTTTTGAAAGCCATTGCGAAAAGGTCTCCGGGTGGTCGCCGCGAAGCGCACTCTTACATGCACTCGGGGATTTCTGTCACAGGCAGACGGATTTGTGTCGGCCTAAACCGCTCTACTGCTAGTAGAAGAAGCCGCAAGGCCAGCTTTGGCTTTTCCCTGAGAGGCGAAGCAAGCTCATAGCGCTGGAGACACGTTCCAGCCGTAAATAACGGCCGTAAACTGCGCACAAACAAATCAGCGTTGCCGACAGCCAACCACGTCTGTGCGTTTGCTGCCGGGAGGCACTCTTTGGTTGAATTAGGTCCTCCAGGAGATGGGAGACGACTCTGAATGAAGAAAGAAAGAAAAATAAGCAAAGGAAACCGCCCAAGAGGAAGATAGTAATTAGCGCAGCACACGAACACGTCACCCCTGAGTCTGCACTCCACGCGCTGTGGTCTTACTCTTGGCGAGAAGAAAGCACGACGAGAGGGGTCGGAGCTAGGTGACGAGGAAGGTGAAGGAGTAGAGGAGAAGAAGAGTAATAAACGTACGCGGCGTAGCTCATTTCCGAAACAATTTCCCGACTACTCAGCCTGGTCTCTCAGCAGAGCAACGGCTAACAAAATTACCCCGGACGGCATCCACCAGCCGGCCGCGTCATCAACGGCAACTTGGCGGACGCGCTCGGGCACTTCACCTGAGCCCTTCCACGAATCCTCTAACGGCGAGCACAGACTGGCCTAGCACCTCCTCGAGGAAGCAGCCTTCGCGCGCTTTCTGAAGGTGGCGAGGATTAGAAATGGCTGGCTGGCAGTGATGGCTGCGAGCAATGCTCATTGGTATACGGGATCACCTGCTGGTTTGTGTTGTTGTTGCTGCTGCTGCTGTTGCTGTTGTTATTGTTGCTGTTGTTGATGATCGTGATTATGATGAGGTTGTAGTGGTTGTTGCTGCCTAGCACGGAAAGAGTTGCTGTAGACAGATAAACTTTTTAAGTTGCTTCTAGTCAAGGTTGGGATATTATTTGACGTATTCACGAAAGAAAAGAAACACCGCTTCTGCCATTCTGCAAGAGTTGACTTCGCTGCATCAGCCAATCTTCTTAAATAATTTGGCGCGCTTATCTTGTTTTGCTTAATATATGCATGCAGGGCCAGCACAAAAAGTGAAATATTCTGAAGAGAAGCCCTACCTTTACGTTTCATTACATGAGCGCGAGGAAAAAAGAACTTGAAAGTGTGCTACCAAGCATAATTGCGAGTCCTACCATGTGGTACTTTTCCAGCGAAGGTTGTATTGGCTGACTCATGTCGCCATCGGTATTGCCGGCGTCGTGCGTGAAAACCCTCCTCCTACTCCGTCCCTCCAACCTCGCCTGCAGCTGGCAGCCGTTCTCACAAGTGGCGCGCCGGATCCCGCCAGACACCCAGGAAATCACAGGCACTTCCTCCTTTCGGAGAAGGAAAGAAAGGCTAGCTCGCACCGCGCAAGCCGTTTCCTCGGCAGTTACAGCCCATATGCCCCGTAGGTAGGCCGTGCTTGGTCCGCTCCGTCGAAGAGCAGGAACAAACGCGGGGAATTTGCGATAGCTAAGTGGAAGGACAAGGGGTGGGGTGTGGTTGGTCAGGGTTTGACATTTGGTTTGGCAGAAATTTCACAAGGGATTGGTTTATGGTTTCACAGGAAATGGCGCATAAAACAAATACAATGAATAATTAGACCTCCTGCACCACCTTGGTGATATGTATGGATGTATGGGAATGTTTGGCGATAAAAATGTCTACTTCCCTGAAGGCAAGAGAAATTGCATGTTAGGGCTGTATTTATTTCGAATGCCACCAGGCCGCACGAATATCCCCATTCTGCTGTAACAGCAGCTCAAACTGCTTGGTTGTGAGAGTTCTCTTTACCGTGAGTCGATACTGCTTACACGAAAATTTGCACGAAGTAAATGCAGAAGCGTTGAGACTCGTACCCAAATGTGATGCATGAGTAGAAAAAAGTATTCGAAGATTTCGCATGTTTGGTGGAAGAACAAAAACAGCTTTTAAACAACTGACAAGTCACATTCGAGTTTAGGAACGTTTTCCCAGCTTCAATGCCACAGGACCCAAGACTGTTTTCAAGTGGTTCGCTTTCTACTCTGTTAAATCGATAGCCACACTTCGATGCTTGGCTGACCTGCTTCCGTGCTGCCATTAATCAGTACCCCGCAATTCTTCAATCCCCAACAATTCCTTTCTTTTTTTTTATCTTCCCCTCTGAATAGCAAAAAAAAAATGTTCTCGCTCATTCAGGGAACAATCGAAATCCTCAATAATTCCCCACAATTACGGTAATATACCACGTGTGTATCTTTGTTCGCGTAGTAAAATTTCAACACTCCCGGTGAGCACTTTTCTCAGCCTTTATTTCCCTGTGCCTAATCCCGCATTTCAAGAGCGGGCCCCACTCTAACTTCCAAGAATAAACTGGGGAACATTTGCACTGGTTCTATTTTTTGTAAGCTTTCATATTTAAGTAAAGGAGAATAATTCCGCGTTCTTCATACATGCACACTTTTTATCACCAATATTTTAAATGCAGAGCATTTCTTAGCCTCGCCTGTTCCTGTGTCGGACGGTGTCAACAGTTCCCCGTCCGCAGCAGGTGCGCCTCTCCTTCCCTCCTCTCTCTCAACAGCAGCTGGCGCGCGCATGCGTCGTTGTCAGCCCGTTCGCTCCGTCGCGGTCTCGGCGTAACAGGTGCGTGATAGCAGCGCGGTGGGGCGTGGAAGGGCGCGCGCTGCTTGCGCATGCGCGCTCTCCCCCCCGTACTGCTCTCCCTCTACTGCGCGCGCTGCAAATATAGCGGCTAGCGGTCGCTCGTGTTTCAGTCACTGCGTTGCTCCTTCCTTCCTTGGTTGACGCTCGTGCCCACATTTACTCGTGTCTGCTACTCCAGCATCACGGAAGAAGTGATGGAAGCAACACTGCCTTAAATCAGTACTGAGGCCCCAATGCTCTGCATTTACTCGTGTTCCCCTCGCGGGAAGGCGCGGGAATTTTTTTCCTTACTATTTTTGCTTCAGTGGGGTCTTTCAGCAGACGAACACAGCTGCTTGTTTCTAGGAGGCATCGCACGCTCACGTACATTTCAGTTCCAGCGCACGACTGCTGGATGGAACACTGAGTGTGCGGACATCCCCACGGCGCAAGATTAAAAGATCGTGATAGTTAGAAAATTAGCATGAGACGGGTACCATAGCATTTCCTCGGTGGATGTTATCTTTCCTTGGCGACGCAAGAGTGGACGTGTCCTCCGAAAGAAGAAAAAGACACAAAAGGTAAAGGATGGTGATAAAAAAAGAGAGCACGTGCGCGTTCTGCAATTGCACACTCGTGCTTTCTCAGTAACTACTGTATAAAGCGTGCTGACATGCCCTTTTAATGTTTTCATGAACAGACATATCCTTACTAGGTGATGTAGATTTGCCTCGGTGTTTTTGTGCCACAGAAGAGGCATCGTGGTTGGGGAGGGTTGGAATCAGGGCCTGCTCAAACTGCATTAGCGCATAGGCGTTAAGGAACGCTTCTCCGGGTAGCGTACACGAAGGAACGTCAGGGATGTGAGCAGGTGGTGTGACTAGTCCGTAATAAGCTTTCTTGCGCTTCTTGGGGGAGGGGGGTGGGGGCGTTTGTTTTTTGGTAGGCACTTAAAGCAGTTCGTTTTCGTTCTTTACTGCACGAAGTTTCATTTCCACATCTTCTGTTGGCTACCTATTGTACACCACATCACTGTGCACTGTTAAACTTCCACGAATGTAAGCATCGCTGTATTCTTCCATCCTGGAATGTAAGGAACGAGATCTTTAACCTGTTATGCCTCAGGGAATCGATATTATGCAATCACGGGGCTTTGTATGTCTGAGCAACTGGCAAAGCGACTGTTCCCAAGGCGGCGGGAAGGGCGAGTGGGTGCACATTGATAAAAAAAATCTGCCAACAGAAGGCGGCAGGAAAGACACACACCGGGCTCAACGTGCCTCCCAGAAGTGTCGAGAGTGTTTGCAGTGTCTCAATTGTGGGAACGGGCGGCTGATATCATATGCGAAGCATATCATGCTCGGGACTGTGTCCCTCCCTCCCTCGTCATTGTTGTCCGCCGTCCGCACACCCACTGCGCATGCCTGGCCAGGCACCGCTGATGATGATTGTGGCAGGATGCCCCTAGGGATTGGCCAACCAAAGAATCCATCACGAGATAGCTTCACGTTGAACCACCGTCGTCATCTTCCCGTAGGGGAAAACTGAGTAGTATGCGAGGCATTCCTCCTCTCTTCTCTGACACTCCTCTCCTCTCCGGCATTCCTCCTCTCCTCTCCGAAGCTCCTCTCCTCTCCGGGACTGCGCAACGAATGGCAACACCTGCGGCTCCGCGCGCGATAATGCGAAGCAGCGTAGGGTTAGAGACGCGACGGTAGCCGCTGCATACTCCGCTGGGGGCGCCACTCTAGCTCCGCGGTATAAATGACGCGCGCGCGCACTCCGCTCCCCTCATTCTCCTCCCGCAACGCCGTGATCGAACTGAAAACTAATGGGAACTTGAGTCGACCCCATGGCTACTTCGCATACTACTCAGGGTTCCCCTACGGGAAGATGGTGAAATTTTTGACGTTGATTGTTCTTTAAACGAGACTTCAACGTTTCGTCGTATCAAGGACAGGATGTGGTTTACTCTGCACCGTCGGTTCTGAACTACGAGGTTACGAAGTAGGTCGCAAAAGAGGGCATGATATCCTTATGTGCGGTGCCGCAGAGCCCTGGCGGTGTTCTGACCAGAAGGGCGAAGGTACTACGAGCGGACGCGACGGGATGCCGGGTATCTCGGCTTTCAAAACGAAAAGGAACGGAGTTGCAACAGTGTATGGCAATCCTTGATTGCGCTCCATCGTGCGAACCTCGTGCGCTGAGGGAGAATACGTGCCGGCGCTTACCGCAACTGCGAAGAGAGTGAAATAAAGCGAACGCGACGGACGAGGAACGTACGTCGGGACTCTACGCGTATTTCGACGGAGTGGGCACAGACCTTCCACAGGAAGACACAGTGCTCCCCTATAGAAAGCAAGATTTATTGAATGGTTGCAAAATTTATTAGGACACGGGATTGAGCTTACTCAGTCTACGTATCTCTGGCGGTCGAGCGCGCTGGTTGAGAGCCACAAGACAGCTGACTTGGCAAAGTAGCTGCCTCAGTTAGCCAGGCCGGCCAGAGCCAGATGTTGAACTTTGACAGAGGAGGGTGCCAGGAGATGCGGTTTAATTGCCGGACTTTCCAGCGTACATGACCCCGGTTGAGATGCCCTGCGCAGTGACGGCTAGTGAAAGAAGGGTCGGTCGAGTGGGAATGCAGGAGGTGGGCTTTTGCGGGTATCAAGGGGTGTTTTTTTTGCGCCTTGTGGGCAATAATCAGACGGGAATAAAAAAAAGCGTGGGAGAAGTAAAGCTAAGAACTTGGTTGTTTGCATTCGGTGGGCTTGCCCTGGCTAAATGCTACGGTAAAGAAAGTATTTCATTTCCTTTACTCAACTGCAAAACTAATTTTAGGGAGCAGCTGTGCAGTGGAGAATTCAAAACCAAATGAGCCGGACATGCGACCCCCTCTGTTATTACCCCCCATGTCTCCCCGACCCAGAGCTATATTGAGCGCCTTTGCTGTACACGAGGTGAGGGTTTGTGTCAGCGTGAGCCTGCTGCGGTGCACGCATAGCGACGTGACTGCGCAACAGTGTACGAAGATCCTCCATGACACCATACTAAGGCTCTGCGTATATTTCGACGTGTTACGTTACTATTAATTTAGGTAATTTTCCTGGAACCAAACAAATCAAAATAAAAAAACAGCACAATACATTTCGTGCTATAGTATACACGGCATCACACAGCATATAGCATGGTGTTGTAGCATTTGAAATTACAGCATAACACATAAGACACCATAGCACGTTTGAGTTTTTTGGCTGAGAAGTTGCGCGGCTAAGCACGAGGTCGCGAGTTCGATTCCCGGCCGCGGCGGCCGCTTTTCTGATGGAGGCGAAAAGAAAACGCCCGTGTGTACGAGATTCCGGCGCACGTTAAAGATCCCCAGGGGGTCAAAATTAATCCGGAGCCATCCACTATGGCGCGCCTCATCGCCTGCGTTGCGTCGGCGCGTTAAACCCTACAATCAATCAATCAATCAATCAATCAATCAATCAATCAATCAATCAATCAATCAATCAATCAATCAATCAATCAATCAATCAATCAATCAATCAATCAATCAATCAATCAATGAATCAATCAATCAATCAACATTTGAGTTTTTGTTGATACAAGTACCCTCGATGGCCCTAGAGAGTCTAGCGCTAAGCTCTTTTCTTTCAAGTGCAATGTTCAGAATGTTCGTGGCCATTCCTTACTGCCTTGTCTTTTTTCTTGAACTCTTGGTTCCTTTTTCGAGCAGAAGACTTATGATACGGCCAAAGACAATTGCTTCCCAATGACAGAATTGCCTTTAAGGAAGCGCACCGTACAATTATTAATTTTATTTTTTGACGTCTGTTTCGATGCCTTACGATAGTTTCCCAATCTGTACAGTAGGCTCTCCATGGTCATTGTGAAATTGCACTACCGTTACACAAAGCTTTTTTTGCTCCTCCTTTTGTCAAAAAGTGAGTTTCAAGAATGATTGCCATGACATTTTCAATCCTGATCCGGAGTCAGTTAGGACATCCAATACGGCGATTCGTTGGAGAAGAAAACAGAAATTCTAGAAAAGGGGAAAAATAAGTTAAGTAAGAGGACACGCTTGAAAACGATCCTGCCGCATTTTAGCGTTGTTGCTGTT
Source organism: Haemaphysalis longicornis (assembly GCF_048455015.1). Lineage (NCBI taxonomy): Eukaryota > Metazoa > Arthropoda > Arachnida > Ixodida > Ixodidae > Haemaphysalis > Haemaphysalis longicornis. The sequence continues at coordinate 22,794,751 of NW_027526460.1, read as the reverse complement.
GCCGCAGACGATAGCGCTATCTGGTACGTGTAGGTGGTCATACTTGAAGCCGGGAAAATGGTGCAGGAAGTGCCACTTACACGACGAGAAATTACGAAGCGGGGGAAGTCCTTTGTCAGCAGAAAGGTTTTACGGTCAAGAACAGGGGTCTGGGAAACAGTTTGTTTTGATGAATGCCCTCTTACGTTTTTTCCAGAGATGTGCCAAGCAGGGGTATCTCAAATTGTGTTCTCAGACCGTTTTTCACCAGCCATAAATCACATTTTGTGCAATATCCTTTCACGTGCACCGACCTGGCATCGCAGCAGATTGCCGTTTTCAAGTACCTATAGCCGCGTAGTCGCTGAGATAACAACTTCATGTAATTCATACGAAAGAATCGGGGACTTCTTCAATAAAACTCAACTTGAACAATAAGACACTCTATTGACAAGTACGGTGTAACATGTCTAAATTAATATACGCCCTTTGCTAGACACAAGGAGTGGCCCTGGTTTGTCTACTTACATTTGCGAATAGATGGTCCCCTACCGACAGCTCCAAACAAACACATTTCCCCGTTTACAATACTGCTGTCCATGCATTCCGTCATTATAAACATACAATTGTAAATTCTGCATAGAGTCATGCACTTCCTACCACGTAATGTGAGAGTGTCGCCCCACACCATCCTTTTCCCCATATCCAGACCTCTTTTTTGAGCAGTTGGAGGGTCGCATGACCACCTCCAACCGTATCACCAACATCTGCTAGACCGGCCGAGGTAGGTCGCTTAGACCCTGGGAATCCTGGTCTAACAATTTCTCTCTCCCGGCGGTAAACCGAACAGCTCCGAGTTAAACGTTTATT